>NC_091490.1:31682938-31988260 GCF_947461875.1 Haliaeetus albicilla | reverse complement strand
CAGCAGTGCTTTTCCTATTATATGTAGAAAGTAGATGCTGCCAGCAGTGCTTTTCCTGTTACATGTAGAAAATAGATGCTGCCATATAAAATACTACAGGAGACAATAATCAAGTAGACTTGAAGTGGGAATACAGATTTCCTTTTTCCAGGTAGGTATCTGTAAAAAATTAGCTATTATCTTGATTTTGCCTACAAATTAAAGCTTTACTTGGAAGAGTCTTTTGCTGAATATGATACTCACTTCGCAGGAGCAGGAAAGAAATAACTTGGATATACTGATCTGTCCCATAGGATTGTATAAGCATTGCCAAGATAAAGTTCTGACGTGTGTCAAAAATATTTTTGGAGAATTATCTCTTGAATTTCAGGCTGTCTGGAGTCTGCCACTTGCTTTTCCCATAAAAGTTAGACTACATTTAGAAAGGACTGACTTATAAAAAAGAACAATGGCAATGTATCTATTCTTTAACATAGCTGAGAAGTTTATTGATATTCTTGCTTTGAAATTGGATTAAAGATACTGATAGATTAAAAATTGTTACTGACATGAACATTTAATTGGGGACAGCTGAACTTCTTAAAGACTGGGGGACTGTGGGACGCAAGGTTTTTTCTAGTTTATGTGTCTGTGTGAATGTTTAACCTTAAAACATAATTTTTGATGGCATCTCAAGGATTAAAAATAGATGCAACAATTGCATTATCTTTTTCCTTCTTCCTTGCCAGCATGTGGAGATTTGTATATAAGTATGTGTGAAGGCTTGTTGATTGTAGAAATAAAACAAATAACTTCTATATTTAATCTTGAAAGTGCAGAGATCTGTTGCTGTTTACAGGGGCAGGTTTTACAGTTCATATTCAGCTCTTTGGAAACTTCTGCCTTCAATATGCCAAATTAGTTTTTATGTAAGTTAAAGTGAACTTTTATTTAAAGTGTTTTCCTCTAATTCTTAATTTAGGAAGAGAAACTGATCCTTTCATATAAAGTTAAATAAAGTCATACTTGGAAGCATTTTGAGTGAAGAGGTGGTCTGAAAAATCTCCAGTTACGCAGCTGTCTACTTAGTGATACAGGTCACTGGGTACACATCACCTGTGGCCCCTCTGCTGAGCTCCCTGCACTGGCTGCTCTGCGGTGTGAAGTCTAGGTCAAGTTCTTGCTGTTGTGGTATCTAAAGGTCCTCCTGGAGCTCAGCACTGCTTGGCTGAGATCATTTCCCATCTGTGTCTATGACCATGACCTCCCATGACTGCTGCATACTACCGGAGCAATTAAATTGTCAGCCAGTAAGGGAGCGTGTGAGTATAGGAAAAGGAGCTGTCGCAAGAGCTGGAGCTAAACAAAACATGGTGCTCCCAGAAAAGATAAGAGTGACCATGACACCAACCATTTTCAGAGCTCACCACAACCCTCCCTTTGACTTTATTTTCCCTAAGGAATCATTGCAGTTGCTGCTTGGGAGTGCGAGTCTGTGACAGCACTCTGCAGAAACCATATAATGCTTAGGATAAAAAAAGTGAATAAATTATTAGAATCTGAGAAAGCATCTGTCCTGAATATTGCAAAAGCAACTTATTTGGCATGTTCCTTCTCAGAAAAATGTTTTGTTTTTCTTCTTATTGTGAGCAGGGTGGTGGAGACTGTCCAGAGATGAGCATCGGAGCAATAAAGATTGCTCTAGAAATTTCTCTTCCTGGTTCATTCATCTATGTATTTACTGATGCACGGTCCAAAGATTATAGACTTACCCATGAAGTACTTCAACTCATTCAGCAGAAACAATCACAGGTACAGAGGGGATTTACATTGAGCTGGTTTATGTATTTAATGCCCTGTTTTCTCAATATTGAAGGGTAAAATTTTTCTATGTGAGGCTCGGTGAAGTCTTTTTACAGAAGGGAACATAATACTTCGATTCTAGGGATTTTTTTTTTTAAATAGAGAGTTAACTGATCTGGTTAAGAAAAAACTTAAAGGAATATTCCTTTTAATGTTGTGAATTAAATAGTGCAAGTGAACCTTCTGCCAGTCTATGTATTCTTGGTCAGCTTACTACTTACATGGATGTTTTTATATTGTTCTGAAACAAGTATTCTGTGAAGTACAAGTGCTGATAGATGAGTATCATTTCTAAAGTGATTCTTGTCTGTTCCTTTTCTTCTCCATTGCTTTTTCCATCAGTAGTGAGTGCAATATGGCTGTCCTTCATGCAAAGTAATATGAACCCAAGCCAAGTGATACAGTTCTTTTGTCATCATGCCTTAATGCTGTCTTTGCAATGTTTTCCTAAAGTTTGCACTGTGTGCCAATTGATTATTTTGGTTTTTTTTAAATACAGGTAGTATTTGTGCTGACTGGAGACTGTGATGACAGGGATCATATTGGTTACAAGGTCTATGAAGAAATTGCCTCAACGAGTTCTGGTCAAGTTTTTCACTTGGACAAAAAACAAGTTAATGAGGTAACTCTGCAATATATATTGAAAACAAGGCAGAGGCTTATACTCTAAATCTTTAAATGAAAAATCTCCAGTTAAATGACCTGATCGTGGGTTAGGGAGTGTAAGGGGAAATTCTAAATGTTGTACTATTGATATGCGGACTGTTCCACGTTTCCTTGTTTTTCCATCTGCTATATGAGGATGCAATTCTGCGACTTTTATTTACACTGGGGAAGTCTGACCTGCCATATCTGAACAGAACCTTGCCAACTTCCCTTCACCTGTGCCAGAAGGCTTCCAGGAGGAGAGCCTTTAAAATACAGAGCAGTTTGGTGGTCTGAGTAGCCCAGTGACTTTACTGCTCTGAATGAGAGTGCAGTATCATCTTTAAATGAGCATTTTGTTAGCAAGTAAGGGATTGCCAGTAAGCCTGGACAAAGATGGTCTTCACCCTATGGACAGATGGGTGTGAGCTAACAGTTTTCCATTGTTCACAAAGTAACTGTGGCAACTTTTTAATTGAGGTTACTGTTTCAATACTTTTGACAGCTCTGCTGACCTGCTGTTAATTGTGATTGCTGACTCACAGCCTTGAAGGACTATTTTCTTTGAAAACTCCAGTGAGTCTTAGGCAGAAATGAAATTTCAATAGTGCATGACGAAATAATTTGGAGAGATGAAATCACTTGTTAGTTATCTGGAGAGCTGGAATTGTTTATAAATGTTGTAAATGTTTTCTTTTGATTTCCTGGTATAGGCAAAAACTAGATGAGTTTTTTAAATAAAAAACTACTTCAGTTTGTTCCTTTTTCTTTATTTCCTAGAATGGACGATGACAAATGTTGGAAATAAATTGCAGTTTTCTACTGTTGTTGCCTAGAAAAATTGAAGTTCTTATTGGGGATGTTAGGTTAAAAGTCATAGGAAAAGAAATTAGCTGTTGGGACTGTGCAGTTCCTGACCTGTGTTTTGCTATTATTTGCCTATGAAGGGTAAAACTTCTCTCTGTGAAACTCCATGAAAACCCTTTATACAGAAGGGATCATGATACTGCCAGTGCGAAATGCTCTTTGCCAGGACTGAAGTTTTAGGATTAAGTTTTTGTTTGATTGTTTTGGTTTTGTTTTCTTCTGCTTTTGGGGGGTAGAAGTGAGGAGAAAAAGCCACTTATAGGAGCTAGGCAACACCATGTTCTTAAGTGGAGCTGCATGCACTGTTTTGTCGACTGCCTGCCTCTGCCTTCTGAAATTCTTGGCACTTTTCCGTTTCTAAGAATACCAGCTTTTGCTTGAATCGTTAGTCTATATGAATTTTGAGTAAGGTTTTAAGCTGGTGGTTTCAGTAGCCACTTTTACCTCCTTCCTGCTTCATCTCAGCATTTCCTTTGAGCAAATAATGGGCTCCTCATCTGTGGGCTAGACAGCCCATGGCTGCACAAGAGCCAAAGATTGATATCAACAAGTGATGATATTGGTAGGTGCTACTCTTGCAGGGTCTTTTTTGAGGGGGAGGGAAGACTACACTGTTTTATATAATTGCATCTCCTTCCAGTGGCCATAGGCTGTAAGAGATCGCCTAGGTAAAAAAAACAAAACAAAAGCTCTGAATCACTTCCAGAAGTCTTCCACAATAACTGCTGAACAATTTGCATTAAAACCAAACCCCAAAGACTCTAAAATAATTTTAGTGATCATTGACCTTACATAAAACTGCATCTGGGCTAAGAGACTGTGAAAATGAGTTTACCAAAACACTGTCATCCCAAATAAAATCTTTACTGCAGATTTCAGTTCTGGATCAGAATTCCTATTTTCAAGGAGCGTATCTGCCAATGGGTGGATGCAAATGAACAGGAGATGTAGTAGTAATCTGCATCATCTGTTTATGGTATATCCTTCAGGCAAGATTCAACAGAAATAAAACTTGCCCTCCTTTTTATCTGAGTAGTCAATGATGTGTAAAGAATGAAGTTTATAAATGCTAAAACATATTCACTGTTTTGGGCCTAGAGACAGCTAATGCTAAATTGTAGATTGGGAAAGAGCTACAAATTCACTGACTCTGAATACTCTGCCAAACCAATGTCTTGTTTTGTTAAAACATTTTTGATTGTTCTACCCCCAAAAAACCCAAACAAAACTATTTTTAGTGTGTAAAGTTTCAAACCATTACTCTTGTGCTTGCCCTTTGTGTATTAAGTGGAGAATGAAGCAATATTATAAGCTAGCTACAAGGAAACACAAGAAAACAATACTTGATACTTATCTAATTCTTGTGTTATTGAGAAGACTAAGAAAACTTATTGCTTTTTTTCACTTCTGAAAAATATTTTATGATTGCAAATACTACAATTAACTTGGTCAAAATTATTGTCAATTGACAAAGTGGTGTTGGGTTCAGTCCAGCGACGCACTTTGTGAAATATGTAAGTATCTCCACTTATTTGCTGAATGAAGCTCCTCTAACAGTATGACAGGAAGGTCATATTTTGACAAATTTGCAACGGTTTCTGTGCATTAGATTAATAAGAATATTCTTAAAAGTCCAAAGCACAAGTTGTGTTTTTATTATCTAAAATTCTTGTAGATTTTTCCTTTATTTGGGATATTGGGTGTACCAGCATCTCCAGAGGTAACTCTGTATTCAAAAACCGTGACAGGTTTCTAATAGTAAGAGGTGAAATATGTTTGTGTCATATTTGGTAAAATTTGATTAATTATCTGATTCCAGGTCTGTAAGAGAGAAAAAGTATTTTGTGATCAGAGTCCTTAAAAGGGAAAGGTTTACTGTTCAAATTTTGGTTTTGAAGTTCTACTTCTATTAACAGTTTGTAAAGACTACCATTCTTAACTACAAATTAAGTGGTCTTCAGTTTGAAATTTTTCAAACTGCTCTCTAGTTTGAGGTTTTTTATCCTATTGAATCAGTTCTAAAATGAATGTCCATCCATTCAAAAGAACAGTAGCATTCTCATTTTGCCTCCAATGTCTTGGAAAGGTTATTATGCTTGTTCTATCAAAGCATTTAAGTCCTGATCTTGAAAGGTGTTTCTTTAGGGTGTGATTTTTCTTGGCTGCAGTGAGGTTGCATGTCTGCTTTTGAAGGCTCAGGGCTTAATTTGCAATAATTGCTCGAAATTAAAATGCATTGAGAATACTCAGCAAACATGGGTTAAATTCTTCTGTTAAGAACAGATTCTGTATTTTCATAACCATATCCAATTTTATTTGTATCTTTCCAGAAGGTACTAATTTTGACTTGAACTGAAGTTATATTACACCACACTTACTTACTCCCCTCATAATGGAATACTTTAAGGAAATTCCTGTAAGTGATTCTGATGCCCAAAGGTTTGTACTGATGCCAGAACTGGTGTCAAGATGAACAGTGATGATCAGCAGGGTATGAATTTAGTACAGCTTAAAAACAGTGGAGATTAATTAGTCATCAGATCACGCCTCCAGTTCATTTTGATTGTTTGTGGTAAAAATGAGTCATTACTGTGTCTGATGAATTGGACTGATCAGTATGGCTAAAGCTGGGAGTTCACAAGAACTGGGCTAGTGAGTGGTAGTTTTCCATTTCTTTTAGTATTGAAACACTTGATTTTTCTTATTTTAACCTTCCTGCAAGAAGGGAAAATTTTCCCTGGGCTACTTAGAAATACAGCTTGCTTACTGATTTCTAAAATAAGTAGTAATTTATGTACCATATATGGAACATTGATGGGAGGAGAACTGAGAATGACTGTAAAGGAGATTGGAGACATGGTGTTGACTTTGGTAGAAAAAGGGGGTGTTGTTGAGTGACTCGAAAGTTGGATGAGACTAGATGAGGGAAAAAAAAATAATTTTGGAACCTGGGTGAGAAGCCTGTGAATAAAAGCCATGATGTGAATGAGAGAAGATTAGGAGGGGACTGAAGACAGGGATAGGACAAGACTAGTAATAGAACATGTTAAAAGGAATGGTGCAAAAGGGGCCATTCTTATGGGGAAGGTGCAGAAGGCTAATGTCTGTAAGATCATGTGGATATGGAATGGAGTTCAGTACACTTCACACTCATGAATGCTTTGCTGTGAACAGAAGTCTAAACCTCACTAGAAAAGCATCCTATTTCTCCTGGCTGTTAGTCCTCATGGAGGATGGCAACCTAGCACTTAGGCCTACACGGCTAGGTTAGTGTTAAAGGTCTGTAGTGTGTATGAACCAAGCATATGTTTGGATGATGGTACATGAGGAAGCAATTTTAAATGTTGTTTCACTTTGTTAAAAATGTAAAAAGCCCCTCCACTGCTTTACAAGAATAATATGAAGGTGACAAAGTCAAAAGCTCAAAATTATATCTTAGAATTAAGGTTTGCTGCATAACCCTGTTTTCTTGCCTTCTCTTCTCCTTCTGTCCTGTCATGGTTTAAGACCAGCCGGCAACAAAGTACCATGAAGCTGCTCGCTCACTACTCCGCTGGCCCTGGTGGGATGAGGAGGAGAAAATATAAATAAAAGCTCATGGGTTGAGACAATAACAGGGAGGCATCACTCACTGATTATGGTCACAGGCAAAAACCAGACTCAACTTGGGGAAAAAACAAAACCAATTTAATTTACTACCAATAAAATCAAAACAAGGGTAATGATAAATAAAACCAAATCTTAAAACACCTTCTCCCCACCCCTCCCTCCTTCCCGGCTCAACTCCACTCCTGAATTCTCTACCTTCTCCCCCCCAGCAGCACAGGGGTCAGGGGATGGGGGTTGGGGTCAGCTCGCCACACCTTTTCTCTGCTGGTCCCTCCTCATCACGGGGAGGACTCCTCACTCTTCCCTTCCCCTGCTCCACCGTGGGGTCCCTCCCATGGCAGACAGTCTTTCATGAACTTCTCCAATGTGAGTCCTTTCCACAGGCTGCAGTTCTTCATGAACTGCTCCAGCGTTGGTCCTTCCCATAGGCTGCAGTCCTTCAGGCACAGACTGCTCCAGCACGGGCTTTCCCATGGAGTCACGGCCATCTTTGGGGGCATCCCCCTGCTCTGGCGTGGGCTCCTCCCCAGGCTGCAGGTGGGCATCTGCTCCCCAGCTTGCCTCCATGGACTGGGGGGGGACAGCCTGCCGACTAACCACGGGCTGCAGGGGCATCAGCCTCCTCTGGCGCACCTCCTCCCCCTCCTTCCTCACTGACCTTGCTGTCTGTGTAGGGCTTTCTCTCACATTCCACTCTCCTTCCCTGCTACAGGTTTCCCCTCTTAAATCTGTTCTCCCAGAGGCAAGATTGATGGGCTCAGCCTTGGCCAGAGGCGGGTTTGACTTGGATCCAGGGAAGCTTCTAGCAGCTTCTCACAGGAGCCACCCCTGTAGCTCCTTCCCACTACCAAAACCCCACCACAGAAACCCAAACCATGTCCCAAACAGTCATTATCCATTTTCATAGAAAAAGAAGGAATGGTTTCATGGGAGAGGCAGCTGAATGCTGCCTTAGAGAGTATGCTTCTACTCTGAAGATATGTATTGTACAGTGAATGCCAAACAAGGAAGGAAAGAAAAATAGTTACAGCTGTCTTTTTTCTACTTTATATGGAACTTGGATTCTCTGGAGGAAATAGACTGTGATTATGTGCATAAGCACTATCATAAAGCAACTGCAAAAGGATGTTTTAAACACAGTTGAAAGCAGGCAGGCTTAATTCTTGTTTCCTAACTTTGAAGAGCTTGAGATTCAACACTAATAAATTTTTCAGTTGTGTGTTTTTTATACATGTAATTATATATAATTTATGATTTATTTTCATAGCATAATTTTCACATGCACTGTCTCAGTCATATTTTTAGATGTGCATTTAAAAGCATTCTTAGAATATTTTTCTCTTTGGGTGGAAGTATGAACCCATATATACTTAAGCAATGAAACAGTTAACTTCAGATCCTGTTCGTTTGACTGTTTGAGAAATATTCTTGAGACCCAGAGTAAACAAATGGGAATAGAGACCATGCTCCATAGATTTTCCAGGTTTCAGTATGCATTCCAAGAAATGACCTGACAGCAGGGCAGGTTGCAAGAGCAAATTCTCTGGTGAAGTGTTATAAATTATTTCTGTGTTTGTCCTTCCCCCTCTAATAATATTCATCAAGTCACATTTTGGCAGAACAACAGAAGCTGCTGTTGTTTTGTGGGCTTTCTGTAAGGGTCCCAAAGGAGGGGGAAAAAAAAAAAAAATCTACTTCCAAACCAGTGTTACAGCAGTATTGCAAACCTCTTTGGAATGACAGGGTTGGGAAATGGATCTCCCAGAATTGCTTATTGAACTTTGGGGAAAAAATTAACTATACAAGCAAGTTACTGCTGGACTTAAGACAGCTGGGTCATTCTGTTGCCTTCCATTTTCATTTTTTGAACATGAAAAACTCTCAAAAACTGAAGTCAGGTTCTACTCTGGATTCAAGATTCTTACTTGCTCTCAGTAGCTTCTACCTCTGATATATATTTGTGTTAAAAACAAAGGTGTTCTTGCTTTCTTTTTTCTGAAATGGCAGTTGCACAACCTAATTCTTCCCTGGGATAATGCGTTTTATTTTAAGGGCAATTTCTGCTATAAGAGAACTCCGAAGTAGCCGCAGGGTCATCAGCCAGCCTGCATACAATTAATAAACTGGAATTTTAGCTAAGGTTTACAGCAGTTGCTGTAGAATCTAAGTACTTCATTGCTCTATCTGTTCGTGTAACACTCCTGTGAGATATAAATGTGTTGTTGTGCCCCTTTTGGTTAAGGACCATAAAGAGATTAAGGTGGTGTGGCTAATGTAACAACTTGACAGTTATGCAAAGTAATTGCACAAACTAACAATACAAGGATGAGGACATAACCCTTGTCAGCTTAGGCAATGTATAATTATAGGAACCGGAGGCTCTAAAAATCATACTCTGTATAACTAGATCAGTATGTATTTATATAAGGAAATACATTCCCATATGCCTAAGGTCAGACATAGTTGGCATAACGTGTGCTTAAGAGCCCGTGCCTAATGTTTAGTGTTGGTTGGACTTCCGTGAGGATCTTGAGCCAGGCCCACTTTTCTTTACTTTGTATTCACAATGGGTCAAAATATAAAATGTGTATGCCAGCTCTTCAGAAATATGACACACTTTTGTAGCTCTACTCTTCCTTCATAGATTTCAAAAGTGGAAGGAGATGCAAACTCTTCTTAAGTTTGGTGGGGGTTTTTTTGTTTTTCAGTGTAACAAATGGTAGGAGCTACAGAATTAGGAGGTACTTTTAGAATCCTGGCAGTGATTTGTATTCATGTCCTCATCTGACTACCTAGCTGTTGGAATGAAAGGAGACAGACCAAACTCCCATTAAAGGTATAGTGGGTGCAACAGTTCAATCCAGTAACCACTGCCCCCTTTGGAAAAACCCATGCTGACTGATCCCTGTCACCTTCCACTTCATGTGCCCAGAAAGATAAGGAAAGATAACAGAATTGTGTGTCATTAATATTAAAAAATAATCAGAACCAGAAAAACCTCATGTTGTGCTTCAGGAGCAGATAAATCTTCTCATTCTGTCAGATATACAGATGGAAACCTAGTATCCTTGAAATTCATGTTATACATCTGAGATGAAACTATGGCAATACTTGTCTTTTCATTTTACATCTATTGCACTAGCTAAATTATCAAACTATAGCAGATGAGTAAAGGTGTTTAGGAAGCTCTTGCATGGTGGAAGACTGTTTTCATTAAGAAAAGAAAACCAACCTGGGTAAAGATTTAAAAAAGAAAAGTTTGAGCTCAATCTCTGTTCTGGACTCAGACTGGATCTTGGTAAATGTTCAAATATTTTTACATCTTCAGAATTCGTTTTCATTGCCTGAAAATTATCTAGTTCCAGCAGGGACCACAAAACTTAGTGTGTACTCATCCATCCAGCTGAAAATTCCCTTACTTTAAACTCAGCAGGTTTAAATTGATCTAAAAATCTAAGGCTGAGGGTTTGTTGTTTTTTTTTCTTTGAAGCTGACATTTTGAAGCCTTCTGAAAGCAAAGGAATGTTAAAATAGGTTGGGGTATTGTGTTTTGTTTTTTTTCTTTCAGTGTGTGTTATTGCTTTAAACAAATGAGATTAACTGTGTTAAATTCATGTTTATATGCTAACTCAAACCCTAAATTGGTCTCGTGGATTTGGATAGTTTTTGAATGAATGTTCTTATTTGTAAAATGAGAGTCAAAGATGGGAGCAGAGGGAGGAGGAGGGAGACGGAGGAAAATGTTACCTTTGCTTCTCTTGGAAAGAGAACATAGCCAATTCTCTATGTTGAAATTTCTTAAGGAATCTAGTGATATCAATTTTGGTGGTCTTGAGTTATGTCAATACTATTTTTTTGTTGTGCACTGGTAGCTGTATGTTCGGAGTGTTCTGTCTCAGACATGTGATATCTCTTTGACTTTTTTAAAAAGTAGTTTTATTGACAGACTTTCCCAGCTGCACTGGGAAATCCATAAGGAATCACATTCAGTATACAACTCTGGAAATCAATCAAATCATGGTTATTTACAACTTCTAATGTGTCATTTTTTGAATGCATAAAAAATTATTTCTGTTTTTTATGCAGACATCTGAATCATGTAGTGGTAGCTCAGTTGCACTTTAACTTTGGCAAAGCAGTGTGGAAGCTAACCCCGTGGACCTGTGTTTTCCATTATTAACTGACTCAGTGAGACAGCTAAATATGTGCCCTTCAGGTTAGATTTTTGACCTGATTTGATTTGTTACCAATAAACTTATTTACTGGATTTTATCAGGGAGGCTTAGCTCCCATTTCTGGTAAGATGTATTCTCACCTTGACAAAAACCAGCCTGGTCACATGCAGTGAGCCCTATGCTGGATTGTCTCAACAAAGAAACCAAAACCTAAAGAGTTGGTTCCCTTCCACACCCAAAAATACTTGATGCATGGTCTCTGCAGAACATGCCCAAGAGGTGCTGACAGTCTGTCATTTGAAGAAAAGTGGCCCAGTGGAAGTTGAAGCCAGTCTTTTTATGCTAGATGTGTTTCTTCTGTCCAAAGACCAGAAACTTACCTTAAAAGAATTAGAGTAGCATCACAGTTGCAAGTATATTGGTTGGTTCAGCGGCGGACTGTGAGGACTTGGGGTACAAGACAGGCTCTTCTTTTCCCAATGCTATTTGAATTGGTGTTGGTATTTTTGTGGCAGTGTTGTCTGAATTGACTTTATGGTTAACTGAAATTACTTTTTTGTCATTGATGGGGGAAAGGAGTAGAAGAAGATTGGATTTACTTCACTTTCTTTACTGAAAATTCCTTTTCCAATTTGAAAGTGTTCTTTATTCTCTTAAAGTACACTAGACTGCTGTGCATCATTAAATAACTGTTGCTTGTGTTTCCAGTGATAGGATACAAGGCCTCATATAATTTACCTTTGAAAGAAAGTGAGCTTTTGGAACAATTTCCATGTCTCAGCTCTCCTGTCTGCCAAAAAGTCTATCTGGGGCTCATAAAAGTATTGTTTTGATTAGATTTTTGCTTTGAAATGGAAGGTTGCATGCTGATAAACTTCCCGGTGGAGAGCCTTCCCACTTGTCTCCCAAGTCTGTAGAAGTAACATGGTCCTGCAGTGGCTTGAAGTGAACTATACTGTGTGAAAGCCAGACTTGTAAAGGAAATTAATATGATGTAGTAGACTGAGATGTAATTAGGAAAAAACCCACAACAAACACAAAAAAAATTTTAAAGGTGGAAGAACCTGTCTTAAATTCTTTTGCTGAAGTTGTGTGCTATGGAGTTTTGGTGACTGTGGTTGAAGACATTTTCCCCCTCTTTGGGTTGTTTTCAATCCAGATAATGATTCTATGATTCTAATGGTCTGGCTTGCAGCATGACCCCAGAAACAGACAAGCAGGGGCAGTGAACTTTAGGAAGGAGAACGAGCAGCAGCAAGGAGGGAAGAGGGAGGAATTCTTTGTTGGTTTAACTTCAGAAACAATTCCTTCATGTCCCTGTACTCATGAACTACGACATACAAAAAACAACATATAAAACCTGAGCACCCCAAGGAAGTAACCAATGGCAAGATGATAATTTGGCTCCAGGTGCATTTTATAATCAGTGTGACTGCTGTTAGGCATTGTTCTATATCTTTTGGTAAAAGCTGCTGGAATAGTGTCATTGCCAGTACTCTGATTTTAAGATGTGTTTTTTGTGTTGCAGTTGCTGTCAAATGTCAACAAAGTCCTTTGGGATCACTGAGATCATGTATGCTTTCAATTAGTAATTTTAGGATTTAAGTTTGTTATAATTATTTCTCATTCAATGCAGGAATGGCTTTGAGCAATCATGAACCACTATCTTGTGTTGGTTTATAATGTGGAGAGATGGTTTGTAAGCTTTAGTAGTGCTTGCAAATTGACCTAGATAGAATTGTGTGTTCTTTCCATCTGTGTTTTCTGTTCTAGCTTGTTTTCACTGTGAAATAATGGTTTCAATAGAAAACTGAACTAATTATAGAGAATCTTTTCTCATGAGGCTAGAGTATGAGAGTGAGCTAAGCCACTGAAGGCTTGGACCTTCTAACTCTTTCCAACCATGAGTAGTAAACACAGAACTGGTCCAGGAGTGCTGGATGGGTGGGTTGCCATCTCCACCCTGCCGGCTGCTGTGCTTGCTGCTCAGGAAGAGGCATGTCAGGTTGATGGTCATGAGTTGGGCATGAGGTAGTGATGACTAGAAGACCGCAAAAATGTGTCATGGGGGCTAAAACTGTTACCTAATTTTGTTGTTTAAAAAAAAAAAAAGTAATTCGGGAATAACAATTTTTTCCCTATTGTATCCATGTTAAAATGTCATTTTACCAAATTTTCAGGTATGTATTATTAACCCTTCTGAGCTTAAGAAAGAATTTTGTGTATCAATACCAATGTTATTCCAATTCTTATATATATTGGCAAAGTTCCTGCAACGATGCTTTACCTTGTGACTTGATTTATTTTGCTTAAGTCTTTTGAAATGAGTTTAAGCTAGACTGGAAAATTCCTTTCTTCTGAAAATTTATACAGGTTCATTAAATTTCACAATTCATTTAAAAACTTACCTGTGGACTTAAGATCCTGGAATTAAATGGAAACTTTTCCATATACCTAGTACCAAAAAGCGTCGTATTCTTCTCAATATAGGCGAGTAGAATAGATTGAAATTTCTTTTGGAAGCATTTTTGGACTCACACGTATAATTTCTAAAGGTAAAACTTAAAATTAGCTGGATCTTTTTGAAGTCTTGTGATTCCTGTTCCAGGCTTGTCTAAAGTAAACAGAGTTTCTGAATAGCTGGTATCACTAGCTGTTGCAGAAACAGTATTTCTCTCTTGGGTCACATTACTTCAGGGGTTTTGAGTAGTATAGTTAATTTTACTGTGATTTTAGTATGTTCTTTTGAAAGTATGCCCAAGTACCTTGCTTATGCAGACCCGTGTGGAGAGGGCACATGGCACTGTTGTTACACGGTCAATGCTGTTTCACTTCACATTGCGTTGAGAGCGTTCAACATGTCTCAGGTGAGTCATTACTAGTAGTGGAGGGATAATAATTTTTGAAATCATGCCCCCACCATTTCAGATGCATTTTGAATCATGCCCTTCACTTATTTAAACTTTTCACATTTGCACAAAGGTTGCTGGGCATTCATAGTATTAACGTAAAAGAACAAGTACACTTTTATTTAAAACAGGCTGGTATCTAGTTTCTATCACAAAGTTATCTTGCACAGAAACCTATGGTATAACCCATTTTTTTAATGGAAAAAGTAGGCAAGTTATGCCCAAGAAGCCAAGGAAATGAGGCTCTTTGGGGCCAATGTGTTGAATCAGGTCCTAGAGCTAAGGACTTACTCAAGCCCTCCATTGCTGACAGATGACATGTCCAGGTTAGTTTATTGTTGGTTTCCAAGTCTTGTGCACTGACCAGTTGAACTGGCATAATCAAAAGCCTCCTTTAAAAGATGTTTCTGAATGCAGCCATGGTTAACTGTAATCTAAAATCATGGTTCAATATTACTGAAAATCATACTTACAATGTTACACAAAACCAATATTGCTTCAGTGGGGTTAAAAAAAATATGCTGCAGCTCTGTGACACACAGAGCTGATGTAGTTTAATTTATTTTGACAGGGCAGGTGTGTTTTTTGGGGGGGTGTTGGGTTTTTGGTTGTGGTAGGTTAGCCTTGGGTAACAGCTGAGCTCCTACTCAGCTGCTCGTTTGCTCCCTGCAGCCAGGCAGCGGGGAGAAAACAGGAGGAATGGAGTGAGAAAGCTTCTGGGTTGAGATAAAGACAGGGAAATCACTTACCAATCACTGTTGAGGGCAAAACAAACTCAACTTAAGGAAAATTAATTTGTTGCCAATTAAAATAGATATTTAATTACTCATTCAGGTAGTGGGAAACAAAGACAAGTTATGAACACCTTTCCCCCAGCTTTCCCAAGCTCAACTTCGCTCCTGACTCCTCCTCCCTTCCCACAGTGCCATAGGGGGATATGGAGGTTGTGGTCAGTACATAGGGGTTTCTCTCTGCTGCTCCTTCCTCCACATGCTCTTCCTCTCCTTCAGTGTGGTGTCTCCCATGGGCTGTGGTCCTGTCAGGAAAAATCCACTCTGGTGTGGGGAGGTTTCACATGCTGCAGGGAAATATCTGCTTCACCTGGTGTCCCCTCAGGCTGCAGGGAGATCTCTGCTCTGGCACCTGCAGCGCTGCCTCCCTTCCTTCTCTCACCTGGCTACTGCAGGGCTGTTTCTCACACTTTTTTTCCTCACCCCTTACTGCCTAGGCAGCATTTTGCCCTTTCTTAAATACATTTACGCAGTGGTGCCACCAGCGTGGCTGAGGGGCTCAGCTGTGGCTGTGGTGGGGCTGCTGCAGAACTGACTGGGACTGGCTATGTCCAGCACAGGGCAGCCCCTGGTTTGGTTTTGGTCACAAAAATTTCTCTTCTAAAGCATTGTTCCCCTCTATTCTGACCTGTATGCTGTGCCTAGTAGTAATGTGTATTAGGTGTTTTAGGGGAAAAAAAAAAAAAAAAAAAAGAAAAAGTCCATAGATGGCAATTACTCAGTATATCTGGATGAGGGAGTTGTCCTTCTTGCTTCAGGTGATTAATAGTTAGTTGATGACCAGAAACATGCATAGATTTGTATCCTTAATTCCTTTTTAAAGGTGTATGTGTGGATGTTGTGTAGACATGTATCCAGGTCTGTTTCTGTACTGCTTTAAACATGATGCTGATCATGGCTTCAGTGGTATCTTCTATTAAAATTGCATGTCTTCAAACTGTTAATATTTTTTCAAATATATTTGCCCTAATGTGGCAAATAAGCCTATTCACTTCAGAACTGGTACCTGCACTGGTAAGACAACATAGTTTTGGTCCTTGTTTTTCCAGGCTGTCTGTTTTGTCATATCATATGTATTGATTCTTATGGTAGAAGTTGAAGCTTACCTTTGCTTTGATGTTGCTGCTTTGTTTCCTGTATATTCCTGGCATGCTTTCTTCTTTTCTTTCTGTATTCCTGTGCTCTTGTCTGTTCCTGATACAAGTTGAAAACCTGTTTGTGCTGTCCCCAGAATGTCTTTGTTGAAATGGATGCATTGGGCGATTGTATTAGGCAAGTCCTTTACCACTGTGTTTGCTCAGGCTGATGCACTAGCTGCATATCATCAGACAATAGGATCATAGGTGAAAGTAGTGATCTTCTATTATAATAGAAGTTAACATGGAATCTCTACAAGACAGTAGAGACAGTATTTCAGCAGAAGACATTTCAACAACAAATACAGTTGACAGTATAACAACAACTGTTATTTTCTCTTCTAGGTGTTAAAATGGGTTGAAGAAGCAGTTCAAGCCTCCAAAGTGCATCTCTTGTCCACAGACCATTTGACCATGGCTGTAAATACTTGGCAGATCCCTTTTGATCCAAGTCTGAAAGAGGTTACAGTGTCCTTGAGTGGTCCTTCACCAGCAATTGAAATTCATGATCCATTAGGTGAAGTAGTTTATACCTTCTTTTGTGATAGCAAAAAAAAGTGAATAAAAAAGTCAAATCATCTCCAACTGTCTCCAGTAAGGAAGGCCATATTTGTGATTCATAAGTGTCTTTCACATTTTGAAAACCAGTATCAGGATTTCAGGATATTTTTTAATGTTATTTTACTTTTAAAATACAGGATGTTTGGATATCTGCACTTCTGATATTTAAATTGTTCCTGATGTTCCATTTTTTTGACTCAGAAGAAACTGGAAGTCTCCCCTATTCTGACCATCTCACCTCCATCTACTTTCTTACTGTTTGTCCTTGCATTTCAAATTTCTGGATGCTGTTGTTTTTCATGTATTTATGTAGTCACTGAACCATCATTTAGGGGTTATACATGACAGTTGTTTTTTATGTGGTGGAAGGTAAACCAAGGTCTGGATTCTTTGAACTATGAAAAAATTCAGAATCAAACCCTGTCTCATGCCCATCTCTAGCTGAGCAGTGTGTGATGGGGAATGCAATGACAGATTTAGATGCTAATTTGTAATTGAAGATATTTTGAACAAATCTACTGTTCATTGTTATGTTGATGCCTTAAGAACCTGGAACAGCTCTCCAAAACCAAATTCAGATCATACTTTGTATTCTCTGAATTACTTTTGGCTAAGGATATAGCTTAGGTTTTAGTATCTTGGAAATATTTTATGCACAGGATGGGTTCCATGCAATATAACTTGGTCTCTTCTCCACTGATGCATTCTTCTTTGTTTACAGGAAAGAAGTTTACTCAGAGTGTTTCTCTTCAAACCATAACAACACACAGTCTTGGGCGCAACTGTCAGGCTTAGCTGAAGTTTTGACCTCATCTATATGTTTTCCTTTCTCATAGGTCAGCTCCATGCACCTAAATCCACACAGTTTCACTGAAGTTAGTTGAGGCATGTCTAATAAGGTCTTAAAAAGTGACACTGGGACATCCCATTCTCAACTTCACCTTTCCCTTTCATGCTCTGAAAGAGCCAGATGTGTTTTTAGTGCTGATGGTACTTTGTAGTCAGCCCTGAGTGAGCAAAATGCTTATATGGAGAACTAGTTCCTGCATACAACCATCCATATATTTGTATGCATACATGTACATATAAAGTGTGGTATGGTGCAGTACGAAAACTTGCACTCTTTTATTGATGTCTGTGATGTCTAACAGGCTAAATTCTCTGTGAGGATCTCTATGCATTCCCACCCTTATTCACATGCTAATGCCCCTCTGCCAGGAGAAACCTGGCTTATCAGTATTTTTACTTGTGGAGTTTATCCTGCTTGAAATAGGTCTAGAGAATGGAAGAGTGAGTGGGCTGGCAGCTGGCAGGCAGGTTAGGGTAAGTCTGTTGTAAGATCTCCTTCGAGGGAGTTTGCTTCTGTGCTGCCTCCTTTCACTGAGAGCTGAGTATTTTCTGCGAACAAGATGACTTATTTTACTTATGCTTTCTGGGTTTCTCACAGCTCTGTATTGTTGCAGGATGTATTAAATATCCCAAGTGAATAAAAAGAGTGAAAATAAATGAGTATTTTTAGTATTCTGGCAAAGAATTACAGGGAATTTTGACTGTTGTAAATGTCATTGACCGCTAAGTAGTAAGTCAAGTATTGTAAAATACATCAGTACAGAAGAACAATATTGTATTTACTCTCTGGTTTTTTTTAGGCAATATTGTATTTACTCAATACTGTATTTATTCCTTGGTTTTTTAGGCAAGCAGATCAGTAAAGGATCAGGACTGAATGAATTGCTAAATATCCACAACTCTGCAAAGGTAGTAAATGTCAAAGATCCAGAGCCTGGAACGTGGACAATTAAGGTAAAGTTATGGCAGAAATCACATATGACTTGTCCTGTAGCTTATAAGGGGGTTGTATAATGATTTACTATGCTATTTATCATAGATACTCATAGATTAGTTTGTGTTTATAAATGTCCTTTCTGACCTATGTGTTGTGACATATTCTGAAGGCAGTAGTATAAAATTCTTATTGAGATGATAACGAATTGAATGCTACTATCTTAAGTCAAATCCTTAGGTCGTCCTTTTCCTTTGGACAGAAAAAGTATGAAGTGAGCACCGAATTTTTGGAGTCTAGTGAGCAGATAGTCTCTGTAGAAAGTGTGGGCACAGAGGGGCTTTGCTGTGTATAGCATGTTTGGAGGACCAGGAGAGAGAGATTGGTGTGCACTTTGCAGGCCAGATTTTTCATTAGGAGGTTCACAAAGTCAGTAAACATACATTTAATTCGAACTCCTTATCAGTAAATTATTTAAATACTACAGTATGTAAATTTGTTCATGTGAGTGCTATCCTAGCACATACAGTTACAGAATGTACCCTAAAGGATTTGGAAATCTTAAGTTAAGCTCAACATGATTAGCAGTAATAACCAAACAAGAAAGGATCATTAAGACTCTGCTGAAATGGTTGTCTTGGAACTGACTGTAGCAAGCTAATAGGACCACTTGATCAAGCTCCCTATGCCAAATGTTGCTGCCCCCACAACAGTCTGTAGGAAATTTCCCCTTTCGTCTGAAGGCTCCTTACACTAAGCACAATCAATATGCACTGAAATGGATGAAGAGCAATCATACCTGCTGGTTCTGAGAGTGGTAGCAAGCAACCAGCTCCTAGGTAATGATACATTAACATACTTGCTTCTGAAATGAAAGAACAAAATGTCTCAGCAATGAAAGGGCCACTTAGAACTATGGGTCTATGGGATTTTCTCTGGGTCACAGTGCTAGTTTAAACGTTTGCTGTTGGCCATGTGTTCCTGTGAGTGCTGTATCATGGTTTTAAGGCATGTGGTGAACAAGGGGTGTAAATGCAATAACCTCCAAGAGCACTTATGACCTGTTACTACACAAAGAACTGGGAGCTGTGAATTGAAGCCAGTGTAGCTGAAGTCTTTACTGTTTGTAGATCAATAAATGTATGTATAAAATAGGTGTAAATCAGGAACAGAAAGTGGATTGCTTAGACTAGCCTAAACCCCTAATTTAGCAGAGATTCAAGTTAACAGAGTGTATCAGGCCGAAAATTGTTTATCTGCAACCATAATAGGGAAAAAGGATGAGCAAGAGCACTCTTACTATAATGCAGTAAACTGGAAGATGAAGCTTAGGACTTGGCTAGACCTAGGGAAATGTATGTATTCATCATTTTGTTTTACAACGTGTTCATTATGTCATTTTAATCAACTGTTCAAAATGTAATTGCACCAAATGTAAACAGAATGTTAAAACTTTAAGGATTGTGCTATGGAAAAGATAGTATTTAAACTTAAGAACTAGCCACGACGCTGTTTTTATGGCTAGATGCTGATGTTTCAAAACACTTGAAATGTGTTAGTTAATAAATGACACCCCACTACCACACCTTAAAATCTGTGCAAGGCCTACCTGTTTATGTAGAAATCGCACCATTTAACTATGTTTTGTGGACAGATTGTCTTCAAACAAAGTCGATCTGTACCTTGAGCTGGTTTGTAGGGAGCAGCATGTGTTGATATACGTGCTTAGAGTGGGGTAGAGGAAGGGAGGTATAATGAACTGTAAGTTTTTACATGATTTTGTCAACTCTTTTGTGTAATTGTGGCCTACACTGACTCGTGCTTTGTCTTATTGTTATATACTTCTTTACATAGGTAAAGCAGCATGATCCCAGCTTTCCTAAATTGATGTGGAAACAATCATACTGGTATAGGTCCTTTCCAACTGAACGATACTATTCTAGAAGTATAAATACTATATTGTCATTTTTGGAGGGGATGTCACCCGTGTAAGAGTCCTTTATAGCCAAGTTAACAATGAGGTGTGCTGAATGGATGCATGCTGTGTATTGTTTGTGCCATATGTGCAGAGGTGGTTTGAAAAGGATTATTAATTCACATACAGAACTGTAGGAAACTATTGATACTGCTACAGAACTGGAACTAGAAAAGCAGGTTGAGCTCTGCAGCTCTATGGAGAATTGTTTGAATGTCTGTCTATCCTTCCAGGACCAGAAATGCTGAAAAAACTGGTGGTCTGTTTAAAAAACAAAATAAACCCCCAAACACCAAACATGTTTGGGTCCCGCTGGATGTAGTAACGTCAGACATTGGGTACTGAGAGAACTTTTCCTACAGTCAGTGCCTTAGTATTCAACTCTGTAGCTCGTTGGAGTCTTTTAGGTTAAGCCTGCAGTCTAGTAAACATTCAATGCCCTGCAACACAGAGGAACAGAGTACAGAAAAAAGCAAAAGCCCTGTGTCTTCTCTCCCTGGCCCTGTATAGCTGTTGCTGAGCTGAGGCCTTTTTGGATGTGAGCTGAGCCATGTGGAACCACTTGTGTATGCCTGCACTGCGTTGCCCAAATTTCTGGATTCCAGAAATTGCTGAGAGAGGAGCTTGCCACTCTTATAGGCTCAGTGTGTAACACCCTTCAGACCTAATAAGCTCTCCTAAAGCTGAGGCTGGCATTCAGTGTGGTGTGAACTGCCAAGTGGCTCAGCTGGAACCAGGCCAGCATGCTCAGCTAGATGCAAACCAGTCCCGGCCAAAGCATCAGGCTGCTCCTGCAGTAAGGGTTTTTAAGGTTTTTGTTTTTTTAAGCTCAGCATAATGCTGTTTCCAATTCTGTGGAGAATAAAATACTCAAATTTATGTATTTTGGGTAACAACAAAAAAAAGTCTTGAATGTAGTTGAAATATTTTAATTAGTTTTATGAGCAAACCAGGTCTTAATTAGGTTTGTGCAAACAGCTTATACAGGTACTTGTCACCTGGAAGTGCAAAAAGTTTTAATTTTAGTATGATAACAAATGATGGTGAGCTAAACACTATTAGCTGCTATTAAATCAACTGCAGAATGATCAGTCCAAGAAGATCTCACCTTAATCCACCAACAAGTGTTAGTGCGGTTTCAATGCTCAGTGAAGTCTTTAAACCAGAGGTTTGAGTAATATAAAACACACAGTATGCAATCCAGTAGCCTCCTGTGCTGCAGGAGGCCTCCAGTTGCCTTCAGGTACTTCAGTATGAGGACATCAAATCTATGCATGTATGTGTATTTGATAAATAAGTTTTCCTTCCAGGTCTGCTGTAGTACTCTTGGTTTACAAGGTGACAGGAGTCTTTCCAAAGAGCAATAACATGAGATGAGCACGTGGCTCCTCCCTCCATAGCGTATCAGTGAAGTGATTCAAAGAAATTGACTCAATAGTTTGATTAACTATTAAGTAGGTATTCTTTATTGGCAGCGCTGGATGCACGAGGGAAAGCTCCACCTATCGTGCACACCGTCAGGTCTAATTGTGCAGGTTAAATACATGTTCTATATACATATTCACTAGATTTCCGAGAAATGTTATACATATTCATTAGTTTTCCGGGAAACTATTAGCATATGCAAATGTCCTTTACGCAGGCGCATTGAAGGTCTCTGGTGGTCTTCAGGAGTCCTCCGGTGGTCTTCCATAGTCTTCCTCACTCGTCCGCTATTTGACCCTTCTCAGGTGATTCTGCGCAGTATGGTCTTTTACATGTTTTAATACATCACTGCTCGTTAGTGTTCTTATTATCTAAGTTCTCAGTAGTGGTGTAAAAACCATATGGTTAGTTTAAGCTAAATTATCTACAAGGACGAGAACAAAGGCAGGAGTTCTTATCTTTTCTGGCCCTATCTATTCAAGCAAGGCCTCTACTTGAGCCTTCTCGACAAGATCGTAAATTTATCAAACATTTAATTAAGTTTTGTGATTGTTCATGGTTCCTTCTTGCTCATCACTCCCAAGTACCAGTCTCTGACAGGCTTAATCCTTGGTGAGCACTAGTCTTTGGTATGTAAAGTTACAGAGAGACAATCATTAAGCAATTAGCAGTTCGTTCTCTATATCAGAAGGAAGCATGCTTCTTCAGAAAGATAGTCCTGCTGTTGCTTGTGTTTTCTGCACCTCAGAGCTAGCTGTGAGACTAAATTTATCTGCTGGTCCTACTGCTGAGATACCTACCAAGAGATGGGCCTCAACAGGAACAGTCTGACTCTGTTTAATGGAAGAGGGAGCATCAGTTTGCTTTTGCGAACTCCCTGCCACAAAGACCTGCCCTGTGGACTCCTCTTAAAAGGTTTCTTTGGAGCAATTTGGGAGACATCCAACATCTTGCAAGTAACAGTTACCTGCAAACTCCAGGACAGCAGCATTAGAAGGCAGTTGTATCTAATTACACCTGAAAGGCCTTGACTGCCCTGTGTTTTCAGTTGAAAAGGCTAGTGAGTGATGGAGGTGAATCAGTGGGGGAGATGCAGGGGTGAGAAGCCATTAGCTGCTGTTTTGTTCTGTTCTTTCTTTGTTTTTGTTCTATTAATCAATAGCCCACAGCTTTTTCAGCTGAGCAATCCCACAAAAACTTCCCTGCTGTATAGAGTTAAACGATCCTCTGTGTGGTTGAGAAAAGGAGAGGAAAATCAATGAGAAATCAGCAGAAAAACTTGGCTGTTCTTGTGATCAAGACAGGTCTTTAATGACTGCTGTTGTTCTTACTCCCTTACATCCCTATAGCCAAATGCAGCTGGTTTGATGGAGTGTAATGACAAACCAGTCCAGAGTAATTTCCACAGAATGAGCACATTCCTTAAAGCCTTAATTCAGCTGCATAAATATAAATACATAAATACAACAGTGCAATAAAAATTTATTTAGCCATTTTAGCTTGGTTTTTCTGTTGTGAAAACTAAGAGTTTGTTTTCCAAAACCCCATACATTTTTTTCATATTTTTTTTTATAGATAACTGCATTTTGGGCAATTTTATTTTGTGTTTGTTTGCAAGACAGGAAAGCATTTTTTTCCTGACATCTGTGACAGATACATGTTTGCTCTTTTTATCATATTTGTCCAGACTGGTAGGAAAAACACTAATGTACAATACCAGTGATCCATGTTAAACTACAAATAATGAAGAGACTTGACAGACACTAATTGGAAAGCAATCTTTGGGATGAAGTTTATTCTTAGGTGTTTGTGTAAGACTGCCAGCTCCCAGGCACGACAGTGACAGATGCATTTATTGTTACTAGTAGATGGTGAAATTTTGTAAGGTTATTCTAGCCTTAAAAATTCGCAAGTATCCAAAGGTCTGAATAATTCATAAAGAGAAATAGTTTCCCAATGTATTTTTCTATGGATTGTTTACTTGGCTTTAGTCACTGGCTTGTTTTGTTTGCACTAAGATTTTAAGGCTGTGACTCAAGACTTAAAAAAAAAACCCAAAAAACAAAACCCCAAAAAAGCTTTGTGAAAAGTTTATTCACACCATAAATTCCTTATACAGATGTATAAAGCTATAAAAAGAAAACTTTGTCACTGAGTTTGCCTAATGAAATTTTAACTGTCAATTAACACTTGATAACATGAGTTGTTTGGCACACTTAAATATTTCTTTGTATTGGTAACAGCTGGTTTATATAAAAAAGGCTTTAGTAGTGATTTTTCTGAGGTGAAAGGCTAACCAAATAGAAGCAAATAGAGGTTGTTTTAATCAGATAGACATCAATTTGTCATAGTGTCTAAATGGCTGTCCCTAGGCATTTAGTTGTAAGAAACAACTGTTTAATATTCACATGCAGCTGTATCAGAGGTGGTTACTAAACTGAAGGAATTATGTATTTAAGAATGGATCAGATAATACTCTCTAGATAGATAAAGCTCAGTGGAATTATTTCGTTTTAATACTGATTTTCTTTCACATTGCAAGTCTTGTGTGCTGTATTGTCCCCCTGAACAAAAACTTGGAGTAGATTCTACTAACTGCAGATTTGATCTTGGCTTAATATAGCTTAGATATCACTCTTCACAGCCTTTTGAACTTTATTTTTTCCTGCTGTTCTGGTTGAAATTGACTATGTTAATTAAGTCTGTAAAAATCTAACTCCTGGCTTAGTGCAGTGCAGCAGTGTTTTGTTTGTTGGGTTTGGTGTTTGGTTTTTTGGTTTGGTTTGGTTTTTTGGTTTGGTTTGGTTTTTTGGTTTGGTTTGGTTTTTTGGTTTGGTTTGGTTTTTTGGTTTGGTTTGGTTTTTTGGTTTGGTTTGGTTTTTTGGTTTGGTTTGGTTTTTTGGTTTGGTTTGGTTTTTTGGTTTGGTTTGGTTTTTTTTTTTTTTCCTAACATCTGAAGGGTGTGGAAGTAGGTGAAGACAAAAAGCCTTGGGTTCCTGTGCACTCTTGGCCAGCAGCAGTTGTCCTTTTCTTTCTCAGCATAGAATGATAGAAAGTAACTCAAGATAAAACAAAGTAATTCTAAGATTGAGGACTTGCATAAAAGCTACTGTAGTCTCAAACAACATAAAGCTAAGGCTTTTCAAGAGTGGGTGGATGGGTGGGGGTGTGATTTGTTTTTTGCTGATTCAACCAGAATGACAAGGTGGGTGGGGGTGGGGATGGAGGAAAGGGGTGAGAGGTACTTCTGCATCCTCTGCTTTCTCACCGAGACCTTGACTGGGAAAGAGAAGAATCTTTAATATATGGTGTTCGTTGAGGTTGCCACTTGTTTCCTGATATACAGTGCCTATGATGTTTGCATATGCCTCATGGGTAAAATTAGTTTTGTGTATATTTAAAAAGGGAGCTTACTAATAAATAGAAAGGTAAGATAAATTATTGTAGCACTGGAAGTTGTTCATATATATTATCAGCAAAAATTTTACACTGATTTTTCTGTTGACTTGTTTCATTTACTATTTTGTAGTATACTTTAGAATGGTCAAAATCCTAACTTCCAGACAGTCTCCTGTTACAGTCACTGGCATGTGACAAGTAGTTGTTGATCTTGTGTGTTTGTGTTGTGATTTACCTCCAAGACAAATTGGCTCTTTTTGCAATGCTACAATTGCAGGGTCCCGTATCTAAAAGTAAAGCTTTATTAATGGCATTTTTACTTAAAACTTTTGACATAAGCCTCCTTTCTGTCTGGTTTTTAATGAAAACTGAAGTCTGTCTACTGAACTTGGTGGATGGATCAGAAACTTTGCAATTCCTGAAATGCTAATTATGCACATGATCTTTCACTCTGTTGCTTTTTCAGACCTCGAGCAGTGGAAGGCACTCTGTTCGGATCACAGGTCTCAGCACTATTGACTTTCGAGCTGGGTTTTCTAGGAAGCCAACATTAGACTTTAAAAAAACATCCAGCAGACCAGTGCAAGGTTTGTTTCCATTTTAGTCTATGTTAAACAATAACCGTTTTTTAGGCCCCCAAAATCAAGTAGAACTCTGTGATGATCTCTCTGGTGAATTTTGTGATAAACCTGGGGATGCTGTTCTTGGGCCTTGAATGTGTGAGAGCAGCCAGGGTTCCTGTTTTATCATACTGCAGTATTTTTTCGTATTAGCTTGGGGTTTTTTTTATGTCATGTAAATCCAGATGTTTTTATGAAATGCCTCAAAATTGCAACACTGTTTCTGTTACTTTTGGAGCTTCAGAAAAAGCCTTTGGCTCTGGGGCATGGTGAGGAGGTGATAAAGAGGCTGCTGTTTCAGAAACACCTGTTGGAAATCAGTAATTTAAACCCTGATAATGAGTGCTGTGTCTCCTGACAGCTAATAAGCAGAGCACAGCTTAGCATAACTTAGTTTTTTGCTGCTTAGTAAGGGTTGAAACTGAATGGTGCATTCATGGAGTAGTGAGCCATAAATACAAATTTAACCTTTCCTTTTTTATTTATTTATTTATTAGCACTTGAAATAGTGTGTTTCTGTTTTCCTAGGGATTCCTACCTTCGTGCTGCTAAATACCACAGGGATCTTTCTTCCAGCTAGAGTAGACCGACTGGAACTTCTGAGTATTACAGGGGAACTTCTTAAGACCTTGCCTGTGAAATACTATCCTGACAGAAAGCCCTATGGACTATGGAATATTTCTGACTTCATTCCACCAGATGAAGCTTTTTTTGTTAAAATAATGGGCTATGACAAGGATGATTATCTTTTTCAGAGAGTTTCAAGTGTTTCATTTTCTAGTATTACTCCTGGTAAGAGATTTTAACTTGAATTGAATGGATATTTGTCATATCTGAATCAGTTAAAATTGATATCTAGTATCTTTTTCTAACCTATACAAGTACTTTCTGTGCTGTTTCCTTCCAATGTTCTATCTCTAGATCATGATGGACAGGTTAATGTTATTATCTACTAAGTATAACTTTATCAGAAATTGATTTTCCTTTTAATAAAAGGAAAAGATGGGATGTATGTTAGTAGCTGTTAATAATCTTTTGGGGAATATTTGCTTTCTTCAGCTTCTCCAAAAGTTACAATGCCCACCAAGACTCCAGGATATTATTTACAGCCAGGGTCTGTTCCTTGCCACGTAGAAAGTCTTATACCTTTTACTCAGCGTTTTACTAAAAATGGAGTAAAACTAGGAGTGGATCAGTTCTTCAAGTAAGTAGCGACCTTTTTTCCAATACTGTTTTATTTCCTACTTATATCCTGTGATTTCTATTTATTATTTACTATTATATACTGCTTATATCCTATTACTTCCATTCTGTTATTTTTGGTGATATTCGTTAGGGAGGCTGTATTCTATGGAGAGATTTATAAAGTATATATATGCATGTTAGAGGAGGGTGTACACTCTGCACAGAAGATGAAATTATAGGTTTCTGGCCAAAATCCCCCTCAAATGTGTGTTCTTAAATTATGATAAACTGGGTCTAAAAGTCTAGAAGGCAAATGCTTTTAATTTATATTTTTAAAAGTTATGTAAAGTAGATCAGTAACTAGCTTTTTTTTCTGGAACACCACCACCTCCACCCCCAGCCTCCTCCAATGATACATAGATGATTCTGTAACATACATTAATGTGCTTTATTTTTAATGGCCTTTCATGGATGCCCTAGAAGTATATCGTATGACCTACTCTAGAAAATTTTACTCTTCAGAAAATCTCTCAAAATAGGAAAACTTACACTGAATATACCAGAAGGCTCTTCAGATTTCTGTATAGAAAATGGATTGCATGCTCTTTCTCTGTAGAATGAGATAAGAATAATAAAAAAAAAAGACATAAAATACTCATAAAGTCCAGCTTGTAATTCTGGTAGCTGAAAACAAAAGGGAAGTATGTATTGGAAAACAGTGTTGGTAGCCTCTTGCAAAGGGTTTTGTTTGGGGTTTTTTTGTTTGTTTTGTTTTTTTATGAGGTGTCATTTACATTTAGTCAACCCCAGCACATACTTTAGCAGCTGTGTAATTTTTTCCATTCAAACCACACACTTCTTTCTACTCCTTGCTTTTCATGTATCCAGCACCTTTATGATGGGGCTGCATTTTTCATTTTTTGTATTACAGACCAGATGAATGAACAGGTCATCCAAGTTAATTTAACAAAATATATCTCAAGCCAAATATTATTGATCACAGTTAAATAGGTTCTAATTCAGCTTGGCTTGTCTGCATTTTATTAGTAGTGAAGTTCCATAAGGATTTGTCCACTTACTAGTTTAATGCAGATATGAGCTGTATTATTGCTCTGCATTGAATGAGTTTGAGTTTTGTTTTGGTGACAAGATGTCATCTTTACTCAATTTTTTTTTTAATACTTATTTCAAAAAGTAAGTGGTTTATAGGTTGAATATTATAGTTCTATTATGACAGTTGTCTATGTGAAAATACCATTGGAATGAATATAGGTTTAGGGTTCCTGAAGTGAACATACTTTGAAATTTTTTTTTTCTACTGTGATTCCAGAGGTACTATCATCTGTGATAATAATTTCTAATTTTAAATTAATAACGTGTAGGAAAAAGAAATTTCTCTAAAATTGCAACAGCTTTGTTTTTCTAGATTTCTGCATCCTGTGGTGGGTGGTCTAGTAAGAAAATTTGGGTTTTGATTAATATCCTAGTGCATTTCTGACAAGTCTGATTTAGAAGACCAAGAACAGTAGTTAAGTACCTCATGCCAGTGGGAAGTCAGTGGGCACTAAGCACTAATGTGTCATTAAAATCCATTTTGTATTATAAATGGCAGATCCCACCAACCCTGCAAAGGTCAGAATTGGCAAAAATAATGCATGAAATTCTCACAAGAAAGCCAGTCAATTTAGTTAGTTAAAATACTAATTATAATAATAATTAAAAAAAATTTACTCTGAATCAACTGATATTTGTGGTTGTTAGTCAAGTCTAGTATCTGATTTGCGAAACTATGCAGAATATATCCCTCCAAACTATGTGTTAGCTAGTGTGGTACAAGTGAATCTTAGGTTTTAGTTCATTCATGTGAGTCACAGCCTGCTGCTGGTAACTTCCCAGGTGAAAACGTGATAAGGAGCACGGTGGTTTGTGGTGACCAAGAGGTGAGGTTAGATACAACATGAATATCACTGTGCTCTCTGTCAGTGTTTCTACAGTAACTAATAACCAGGATGTAATTTGGTCTTCAGATTTTGCAGCTTGGCTAAGGGAGCATGTTTGTATTTTCTAGACTGACTAGGTAAGCAGCTTGATCTGCAAATTGCATATATTGTATAATGATTTGGGTAAATAAATGACTTGACATTGAAAGGTTCTGTGTTATCCCAATAACATGTGTTGCAAAGAGTTGTGTGCAGTTACTGCTTTTTAGAGTCAGTGCCAAAGTATGCAGCATATGCCTTGAGGTGTGTATTATTCATTGCTGCCATATTTAGTTATTTTTAATAGACCACCACAGGTCTCTGTTTGCCAAGCTTTTCCACTCTGGACACATTTTCTTTTATGCTTCTGTTCTCAAAGCGTCCATGTTTGACATCTGGTGTATAGCAAGTCAGGAATGAAGAAGAGGAGGATTGCGTAACTTCACTTTTAACATACTTTCCATGAAAAAGAGAAGTTTCTCACTTTTTACTTGGAAGACACACTAACTAATTCTTTAGTGTTGGCAGTTACTGCCATGTCCATTTGCCAACATTGCATTGTAAAATGTTGTAGATTTGATATATGATATATTAGGTTATCTAGAGTAAGTATGAATTAAGAGAGAATAAGTAGGAAGCCATTTGAGGTCACTGTATACTGTTTTCATCTGTGGTGTAGTTGGATTGTCTGTCTCATGGTGCTACAGCATTGAACTTTCACTCATAGTCCAAGTTTCTTTCTCTTGTTCTTTCTATGTTCTTTAAGCATTGATAAATCTATTCAGACAAATGAGAGAGAGACAAAGGGTTCACTAATTTAGTGTTTTCCCATAATGTGTCAATTACTTGCCAAAGCTATCACAGATACTTCAGTGCTCATCAGTTTTGTTTATATGCCATAGCAACAGGCCACAGGGAGAGCCTGGACACTGCAGAAGAACCACTGTTTTGCTCATTAATGTCATCATCTGTGTGCCTGTTGCACCATTAGTTGTATAAAATGTGGTTTTGAATCTTGAGAAGCTGTAACTGTTTTTAAGCACATGTAACCACCAGTTAATGTAGTTATACCTTTATCTTCTTCTTGACTTTGACATTATATGTGAATGATACATGGTATTATTGCCTATCAGCTTTGTCCTTGTGATTGATAGAAAAACTGCAAGTATTTCTCTGGATTCTTGTTATATTATCTTGCTTATATCTCTTCTGTACCCCACCCTCCATTTTCAGTCTTGAATCTATCAATTCTGTCTTTATGTGTTGCGCTGTTTATTTTTGTATGGCTAGGCAATATTGGAATATTGGATTATCATAGTTATTGCTGATCGTAGGTTCAAAGGTGCAGCTGGCAGAGCAGAAGTCAGTCATCTTCATATCATCTTCCCATTCTGCTGGATTGTAAATGTTTGGGATTGAGGTAGTCCCTGCAGTTTAAAAAGTACAAAGAGAGCTGCCTAGATGTAGTCATCTTGTGGTAGGGTAGATGCTGCTGTCTACACTATATGAACCTAATAATGGATTTGCATATAAGGGGGAGAAAGCAGACTATATCACGTAAAGAATGTGGCCTCCTTTATGTGTAACCCCTGTCTGTACCTGTGAGTTTGAGAAGCTCAGGCTGGGAGGATGAACCCTTGTTACCCTTGCTAGTAAGAGCCACAGGTTTGGTACCACATACTGGGTCTACATAGAAACTTGTCAGTATTAAGGAAAGTTGTCTTCTCGAGTAGTAAATATAACAATAGAATACGAGGAGCTGAGTGCATGACTGCAAATACAGTGGGTTTAGTTACTGTGTGACAACTGTTGACATATATTAAAGGCATATTTGTAGATGTGCGAGTGAGATGTTCTGCAGAAACTTTACATTTCTTAATATTTATAAGAAGCCTGACAATGTATATACAATTTCTTTAAATAAAATCCATAAAGCTAGATCCAATTTGATTCATCAGAGGGCCTGTTTTTCCTCTTAATTGTTGTGAAACTCTCCTATGTCTGTAGTCAGGAAACCAAGTTCTTGTACCTCTTGATTTCTTCAGGAATTTAGTTGAGTATACCCTTTTCTTCCTCCAGAGAATCATCTAGTATGAGTTGGGAAATTGCCAAGGTCTCCTTGTCTGATGAAGGCTTCTATGAATGTATGGCAACTAGCAGCGCGGGAACCGGACGTGCGCAGACATTTCTGGATGTATCAGGTGGGTAGTAGTCCATCCTTCTATGCTGAAGTGTGGTAATACGTTGTACTGGAACACTTAACAAAGAGCAATGGCACTTGGGGCCAATAAAATACATGTCCAGTTCTAAGTATATTTTTAATTAATGTGTTTTTTTCTCACCCATGTACATAAGTGTGCTGATGTTTATTCAGCAAATCTGTTTTAAATATTAAGGTTGGATTTGTTTTAATTAGTTCCCACCACCAGTTGGACTTGCAGAGTAGATATGGCCTGTACAAGCAGAAATTGAAATCTCAGATTTCAATTGTTAACTTGACTGTATGTATGTATTATCTGATAGATGAGGAATTACAAAAGTCACATTAAAAAGTTTTCTGTTGGTTTTTTTTTTTAAACAAGATTCAGTTAATTGTTAGAAATCCCTTCTCATCTATTACCTTGAATTTTTTAGATGTGAATAATTAGGATGAAGGAAATAAAATTAAATGGGAAATAACGGGCTAATCACGAAGATAATTTTGAATAAACAGTAGTATTTAGTTGCTAGCCCCAAAATGGCTAGCAATCAGTATCTATCCAATAGATAATTTTAATCACTGTTTGTTTGGGTTTTTTTAATTTAATTTAAAATATTCCTAATTTCATAAAAATCTCAATTTAAAGGACAACTAGTTATAAATCTATCTGGTCATCCATTTAGTATGATTGGTGTGCTTTATGTGTTAAAGCCATTTCGAAGCTTAAAGCACTGATGCTCCTCTTGCTGAGGGAGAGGGAGTTTTCCTTATGTAAGTTAATGACCTGTTCAGACTTGGGGCACTAAATGATTATGCCCCATTAATTATTACTGAAAGTTCATTATGGTAAGAAAGAATCCTTCCTGAAAAGTGAATAGTATCATCCAGTTCAAGCTTTGGACTTAAAAATTTGGAGTGGGAGAAAGGGAGAGAGTAAAGTTGGTCTTCTGTGAAGACAAATGTAAAGCTATGCTGCTTGTGTCCTGTCAGTCTGACCGCTGGGACGTGGACTTCGGTTATTGCCTGCAGATGATGATGTTGCAAGTTTCAATTGCAGATCAGCTAGAAAAGTTTCCCAAAGTAAAACAACAGGCTTTACTTCATAAGGTTAATCCTTTTACTCTGTCAGAGGAATTTAGTTTAAATAACTGTAAACCAAGATGCACCCAAACACAGATAGAGAAAACATAAACCCAGGCATGGTCTTGAACTGCTTCAGCAGACAGTAGAGGTCTTCTGCAGGAAGATGGCCTGCAGGAAAAATTAAGAAGAAAAGCATATTTATGCACATGGGTGGCTGGATGAAAACCCTGTCCATAGTATAGCATATTTTGTCACTTAATTTTTCACAGTTGCAATGGAGTCTGAGGGAAAGGGAAAAAGAATTTCTATTTTGAAACAAAAATCCATTCTATATAGCCTTCTGTTTGTGTTGATCAGACATTTGTCATGCAGCGGTGTAAGCAACTTACTCTTGACTAGGGAAAATATTGAAGCTGAGTCAGTCAATTTACAGACACAGTGAGGGTAGTAGAGCTCAGAAGAGCAGTTTGAATTCAGCCTCAAGGTTTCATATAACTGCTTGAAATTGAAGTTGTCTTGTCTTTTGTCTCCTGTAGCAGCTAATTCAGGTTAGTTAACCTGGATTATGAATCATAGAATCACAAAACAATTTAGGCTGGAGGGACCTTTGGAAGTTACCTAGTCCAACTCACAGCTCAAAACGGAATTAACTTCCAAGCTTGATCGTGTTTCTCAGGAACTTGTCCAATCAAACTTTGAATGTCCCCAAGGATAGAGATTTCACAAGTTCCACGGGCAGCCTTCAGTGCTTAAGTACCCCTACTAGGGAAATATCTTGCATGTCCAGTTGGAATTTCCCCTGGCTATGACCACAGTATTTTGCTTTTTTTGTTGGTTTTTTTTTGGTGGGTGCCCTGAGAAGACTTTAACTCTGTAGTCTTTAAAACAACCCACTTGCTAGTTGAAGAGGGTGACTATATATCTCTTCACCTTCTCTTTTCCAGGCAAAGATGTTCCTCTCTCTGAGGTATGAGCAAATCCAAAGAAACCAGTGTGATATAACTGATTCCGTGCAACGCAAAGTTTGTAGAAAAATAGCCCTCTTACACCAAGTGGTAAATTTGAGGAGAGGAACATCCTTTTAGTCACACCAAGTACTCGAGTAGAACAGTAACATCAGTACTTACCCAAGTCCTAGCTCTAGAGCGCTGTTTTATATTTTGGCTACAAAAATCCTTCAGGCAGATAGGGTATTCCCATATGCTTATTTCAAACCATGTTTTGGAGGACAAGAAGCTGTTATGTTCTGCCCCAGGAATTGTGGGCATAAAGATTCTTGGTCTGGAAATTGCAACCATCCTCCTTCTCACAGAGCAAACAAAGAGAATCCTAACTCTTTTCTTGTGATGTTGGTAGCACTTGAAAGTCAAGAGTGACGAGGGGAAAAATTCCTGTATCCTCTCATTTACAGAGCACTGAGAGATCTCATGAGACTGACTCACTATGTAAACATGAGCAATTAGTTCTGTTTTGAGCTGTGCAGAGGATTAATGTGAGGGAGATGCTTTGAAATCCTTGTGTACAAATATTTGGAAGAAAATTACTTGAAATTTCTTCTTTAAGCAAAGTAAACAATCTTTTCAAGTATTCTTAGTTTGCCCAGCTGACAGTGCATCACAGATAATCCATTTTGTCAACTGCTGTGTGAAAGGTATTGGAACTGTGTCAACATTTTCTAGTTTCAGAAAAAGCAAACACTTGAGTTGGACTTTGTGTTACTAGTATTAAATCTTTAAAATTCCATATGGCTTGTTAGCTTGTGCAGACACCTTAAATAAAGTGCTGGTAAATAAGTGCTCTAAATTCTGCTTAGAGTTTGGCTGGGGGATTGCTATGTGTGCGCACTATTGTGGTAAGAGGCTGGTGTAGTGTAGTCCAAGAGATGTTGTGCCCCACTGGACTGACATTCAAAAGATGGAGATTTTAGTCCTATACTGGCCTTCATCTCTCTCTTCTTTAAAGTTTCTTTAAGTAACATACTTGGTGATATGCCCACGGAAAGCATTAGAAGATTTTTCTTTTCTCCCAAACAAACCAGAACCTAAAGTGCAGGGGAGAAACTCCATTCTCGGTAAGAAAGGGTAGCTTTTCTTGACTCTCCTCTGCAATTGTTAAAATACACAGCTTTGGTAATAACGGTGATTGCTGTTAGGGACTGTGCTTATAGAAAAGCAGAGCTGCACACCCAGCATGCAGAGTGTACGAGTGATTCATTGCTATGCAGAGATCTAGCATAAAGCTTGTGAACCTCATCTGAGACCCCACATGAGACTTAAATGAGGAGGAGTTATGGCTGTCTCTGAGCTTAGGAGTAACTTTCACCCTTAATAAACATAGACATTTTTTATTCCTGTTATCCTTGGTTTTCCTAGGATAATTGTTTTGTAGTGTGTACTGATAAAGATCTGGTCTTGCTCTTACAGCTGTCTTATTTCTGCTAAAGCATGCCGCTCAGAATATTATTCATTGCAGATCTTTCTTTTTTTCAAGAACCAGTCTGGGGAAAAGCAAATGGAATATATATATGATTTTATGCATGAAGTGATACATAGTGTATTTTCTTTCTTGAACATTTAAATGTTGCCTCCTTTACCAGTGATATCTCAAGAAGGATCAGGATGACTGCTCCTGTTTTAAGCATCTGTGGTTTCAAAGTTTAATTCCAGTGCAAAATCATTGCTTTCTTCCAGGAGCATGACAGAACTGTACAGATGAGTAGAGTGGAAAGCAAATAATAACAAATAGTGGAAGTTACAACATAAAATATGTAGAGATAGGAAGAAAAAGATAATTAAATTACCAAATATTTGAATGGAAACTGTTAAGGGATTTTTTTAAGGGCTGCTGCCTAGAGCAGCTCCAGCCTAGGAATTCCTCCTGTCTGGCTGCTGGAGCTCAGCCCTGTGTGCCCTGGGATCTGAGGGTCTTTCTCCCAGACCCTTGGACACGGCTGCTGCTTTCCTGTTTGCATGTTCGTCAATAGCAAAGCTGAGCAGCTATCACAGAGGCACATGCAGGGGACACTGACGCAGCTGGCTCCACAGACTGCCACAGACGGGGCGCTGCCTTCAACAGCAGCTACATGTGGGACTTGCATAAAGCATGGGACAGCCAACTCCCTTCCTCCTCCCCGGCTGGTAAAGATTGAAGCTCACTAGTGAGAGCACATATGCACTGCTCTCTAGAGCCACACACACATTTACAGATCCCTTGAGTAGTGGCATGGCCCCTCTGTCTCCCCGATACCCCTGCCCAGATCCTGGGCCCTCTTAACTGCTTCTTGCCAGCTGTTCCAGCTTGAAGTTTGCCAACAAACTGCAACCCCCTCACCCCTGCACAACAGGTTTGGGGAAGGTACAGAACTGCCCGAGATCCTCACCGGCTCCAGTAGCTGGTATTAAGACACCCGTCCCTCCAGTAGCTGATGCCACAGGTCTGGGATGCCTACACCCCCCGGTCTGACTCCAGTAGCTGGCACCCAGTCCACTCACACTGGTCCCCCCAGTAGCTGTCACTTAGTCCTTACAGGACACACACAGAAGGGATAGGGAGTGAGATTACACAGAAGGAGAGTTAAAAAAAGATTTAAGAAGACAACAGAACAGACTGTGGTTACCAGGTGCAGGGATCAGTCAAGACACGACTGGCCATGTTTTAATGCAACAGGTCCCTTTTATGCCCCTTTCTACCTACTTTCCCCTTTGCTCCCCTCTGATTCACTTCCCCTGCATATTCCTTCATCAGCTTGCATAGTTTGACAGCTTCCCCTGCCATATGTGGGACCCTCAGGTTTGGTCCTTATCGGTTGCAAAGTCTAGGTTGACTTTGAAATGGTGCTTGTGGCTTCTTGATAGCCCATCAATTAGCTTGACGAAATTTGTTTCTTGTCATTGTCTCTGTTACTGTTCATCTGTCAGGTTTGTGTGTCTGTATACTCTGGTTATTACCTCCCCTTTTCCTTATCCCATTTGACAAGGTCCTTGATCAGATAAACTTAAGGGAGCAGATGCTCTCTCCTTCCACATTCCCTTATAGAAACCATCATGGAAAGAACTTAATAATGATGCTTAGACCAGCTGTTGACTTGGTTTCATTGTTGCTATAAGAAGAGCTTTCTAATAACACATTGGGATTTTTTTTCATGTAAAACCGGTAAAAATCTAGTGCGTAGCTCATTCTTCCATGTGTGGTCATATCTCAGTTAGAGATCACATTGAGATGTGGTGGTGGTCCTGTCTCTTCCTTCTATTGCTGTGGCACTCTGATCTCTTGTTGGCTTTCCCCAGCACAAGATGAGCTCAAAGAACACAGCGCTACATCCTCTCTCATACATGATGTGATCTTTCATCCTATGTGATATGATAGTTTTGAGCTGAATCAGGTGTGTTCTTGTGATGTAAGCTCCTGTCGGGTAGCTTGGCATCCAGGAGTGAAGATGCTGCCCTGGGTTCTGTTTCATGGCTTCAGCAATGTGAAATTTAACTAAATGTTAAACAAATATTACAGTTTATATTTTTTTAAACTCTATAGTGTACTTGAAGTTGTTTATCAAGAATTCACAAATGAAGCAAAGGTTCCCAAATCTTTTTCTCTTACGATTTTGCTCCTTGTTCTTTCTACGCAGAGCCTCCACCCATGATTCAGGTTCCTAATAATGTCACGGTTGTCCCTGGTGAAGGAGCCATCTTGACCTGCCTAACTTTAAGCACAGTGCGTTACAATCTCACCTGGCAGAGAAATGGCAGGGATGTGAGGCTTAAGGAGCCCCTGCGAATAAGGATGATGAGCAACCTGTCTTTAGAGGTGAAGTCTGTAAAGCTCACGGATGCTGGCAAGTACAACTGCATCGCTTCTAATGAGGGTGGATCTACCACAGCATCAGTCTTCCTTACAGTGCAAGGTAACCAGGAAACTGCATGTTAGTTAAACTTACTCTGTCATGGTTTGTATTTTCTTTATCTTGTGAGCTGTCTCTTTTAGTAAGTCTTGTACTTTATTTGTGCCTGTTGATAAAACTGCTTGGAGACTGACGAACATTATGTAGTTCTTCCCTGTTTTAAAATGGCGGTGGGAGTCACCAAAGAGCACTAGTGCTCATTTTGTGAGACTGCCTTGTACTGTGTGTCTCTGAGCTGTGGTTTGATCCTCCTCCTGTAACTGCCAAATTAACTGCTGCACAAGTGAATGGAACCTGAGGTAGTTTTGTTGTTAGTGCCTCCTAAAGAGTAGAGCACAGAAATAGCTACGCACGTGCATACCACTCCCCAATATTTGTAGCCAACCTCTACTTTGAGAAAATTTGCAGGCTGGCAATGTGGATTAATTTTATTTTTATTTTTTTTTCAGTGAAATTATAACTATAATTATGTATGTGTAACTAAATTGGTAAAAATTTCTGTGTTCATCTGGGTTATTTTATGTCTCTTTATAAAAGAATAGTACTTCTAAGTTTTTCTGTGTATCATGTTATTGTATCTGGTTTATAGTGCTAAGCTAAGAACTAATCACAATTTTATGAAGGGCTAGATTTTATGAAGGCAAGGACTTTAAAAATGTCAGAAGTGAAAATGACAGTATGGCTGAGACCAAACAAAGTCTAGATCTGTGATCTTGCTGCATACCAGGAACAAATTTCAAAAAAATTATGTATAAAAGCAGTAATCTCTCTTGGAGCTAATCCTTTTAAAATTTGAAAGTACTGCAGGTTTCTCTCTGTCTGTCTTGGTCATGTGGAGGTTTGAACCTTTGGTTCCTAGCTACCCACCTGTGGATAAGAAGAGGCAGAACTCAAAATGTTTTAGAAAGAAAACTATTCTGTCTGCTTGTAGATGACTCTGACAGGATTTCTGCTTGGTGATTATACTGGGTCACATTCTGTGCAGAGTGGGTAGCCTCATTAACTTTGCTGCTGTAATTCTAGTACTTTGTTAACTGATGGAAAACTTAGAATTATTGAAAGAAGAAAAATTCAATGGAATTGCCTGGCTTAAGGTGCTCCAAAACAGAGAGAGGTCAAAAGTGGAGTTGTGTAACACTTACTAATGGGATGTAGTTTTTTCTTATAGGAAGAGCATACTGGTTTATCAAGGTGGAATAACTAGGTGTGCAATCAACTATGTAGGACCTATTACAAAACACAGCAGAATGAAGTGTTTCTTCATTGATCTGTTTGAATTACCCTTAGATGGCCACAGCAGAGTGTAACTGTTAAATATCTAGCAAGGCTGAAGGCAAAAAAGCCATGAAAAAAACTCAACGCCCATACGTTTGGAAAACTTTGTTTTAAATTCTACAGGATTTTTCCATCAAGACAGTCATTCAAGCATGTCAAAGGCAGCAAGAGAAGCCCCCCCCTCCCTTGTTCATCTCTTCCTGGGATTTAGATTTTCCTCCCTAATGTCTGTAGACCAGCTGGGAGCTTTAACACAATGACCAAATCACTTCTGGCAGTTTTTTATAGTAAAGTTAAAGAAGTTTACTGCTGCCACAGCAGAATATTGAGTTTCAAATCACTTATGTATGTAGACTGATTATATCAAATATTTGGGAATTATGTTTTGGCTGGTACTGGTATTGCTAACGGCTTTAAAAGATGTCTGAGGTAACCCTCTTGGACAGTTTAGATGGGCTTAGTTGAGAGTCTGAGTTGTGTTTTCTTTCATTTCTGATGAAAGGATGCTTAGAACAGAATAAGTATGTAGAAAATGCTAAGCTGTGGTTGAATTCAGATTTCTGCAGTGGTGCCTGCCTCTCTTTGTTTAGAAAAAGTTATCTACTGCCAACCTTTCAAATGGCTATATGCAAAAGCTGAATGGTGTCAGGATGGTTGTATGCCTTATTATTTGTGATCATTTTAGTTTGCTTGGACAACATGATTTCTATCAGATTTCTGGAGGTGCTCTGGTGTGTGATTGTGTCATGTACAACCCGTAGTACTTGGTAGGGTCTAGAGAGTATTCAAAAGAACAGTTTATTTTTGGCAGGAAAAGATTAAAGGGTGGCTATATGTAAGAAGCAAAAGCTTTATAGTGTTGTCATTATTAACATTCTGAAGAAGGAAATCTGAGGTCTTGTTAATAGATTGAGATGGTTTGTGCTTTTATGTAGTTGCAAGTAATTCGGAATGTCAGATTAAATTCATATTGAAGCCCTTTATTACTGTTGGGACAGTTCCATATAGATCTCTGAATTTTGGATCATAAGAGAATAAACACTGCTTTCACCCCCATTTTCTTCCTGGAGTGGGAGTTAAGGCAGAGAACAAATGTTGGTAGGTCTAAAAATAACCCAGCATCTGCTTTACATGCCTAAGTGGACTGTAGTAAACCCTCATTTTGAAAGCTTTCAGTTTGATGCTGCTGTTTCTGAAAGAGAACATTCATCTGATTTTGGGTTGGGTTTTTTGTTGTTTTTTTGGTTTTTTGTTGTTTTTTTTTTTTTTTTTTTTTTGTGCCAGCAGCTGTACAAATACAGACTGAAATCTTGAATGAGAGTTGACTTTCTCCCCCAGTTGTGTGTTCTGTGTTAAGGAGAACATGCTATATAAAGTCACTAATTGTCCCACACTAACACTGAGCACAGCTAGATGAAGATCCCATTTAAAACTTGTGCCTACTTGTGGAGGAGTGGTGTACTGCTCAGGGTAGTCTGAAAGGTCACTGAATGCAGTTTTATAAGTTTCAATGAGTATAAGCTTTTGAGCCTTCTAGGATTGTATTGGTGCTTATAGAGTGCTATGACTAACTTTTAAAGTACTTGCTCATCTTGGACCTTGTTAAATGGTGGCTACATAGTGTGAATTGTTCAAGTCCTTCCAACAGATTGGTCTTATATGGAAACAAATGAATTTGTAAGGGCAGTCACTACTTTTTCATACGCTTTATATAATTTATCAGAAGCCTGGAGGAGTTTATTGCAGCTGTGTGAGGCTAGAGATTGGCCAGGAGTGTGAAACATTGGTGATGCTATAAACTTTTCAATGATATATTTCTCACTGATGAGGGAAATTCCATGAGCATGTAAACTTTTTCTTTCCAGTTTGTGACAGTCTTGTAGGCAAAATATGAGTTTGCTATATGCATATTTATCAGGTTGACTTAATATGGTGTGTTTTGATAGCTTGATGTTTTGTTCTTGATGTTTTCATACACATAAGTGATATCGATTGAGAGGGAATTATGAGGAGCTTACGCTTTTTTTTTTTGAGTTGAAACAGTGTGCATGCTGAAGAGATTGATGTGTCGTGGTTTTTTTGTTTCCTTCCCCCTCCAAGAATTTCAAATACACAATTAAAACCCAGATCCCTGAAATTCAGGTGATGCTAAATGTGATTTTATGGTAGTCTTGGTTTTGCATGTTTTCTGGTGTAAGTAAGAGTAGACAATGAAGCACTTGCTGCTACAACACAGCTGTATAGTATGTAGAAACTTTTATGGCTTTTGCTTGTGTTTATGTTGGCGATTAGTAGAGATGTTTGAGTTTAGTAATCTCAGCATACGATGAATTCCAGCAGTAGATTAACAAGAACTGAGGCACAACTGAACATTTGTCTTATTGGGAGCCATCTAAAGTAATCATCTGCCAGCTGCTGTGCATTGAGCTCATTGATGAACAGCATGCAGGTCAGCATACTATTCAGATGTATTTCTTTATCTGTATGTACAGGTAAAATAAAATCATACATGCTGTAGTTACTGTTCTGTCCATAGCATAGTGGGCTTCCTTTACCTGCTTATTTAAAAATGTTTGAATGCCTGTCTGTTATCACCATCACAATGGAAAGGCATTTCTAGCACCTGCTTAGAGGTAGCACTGCTAAATAATTCAGAGCGATCTGTGCTAGTGGCTAAGTGCTAGAAGCACCTAAGCTGCACCTGCAGAAAAGAAGCAGACATACTATGTGTTCCACCTGCCCACATAAGAAGTAAAGTGTAGGTTTAACTTTGGGCACTGAAGAATTGTCATTGCTGTAATAACAGTCTGCTAAAGGCTTTTGTAAAGCCAATGCATGGCAAGAGTACTGTCCTGCTGTATGAATGGAGTCAACTACATTAGATGTGCAGTGGGGTAAAGTGGGACCTATTAGCCTGACAAGATGCAAATGTGCTGTCTGCTGTAGGGAACTGATGTGGACACTTACCAGCCAACCAATAGCTTGAAATCCAGGTTGAAAAAAAATTGCCCAGGTGACAATGTATGTGACTAGGCTCAACCAAAGCAATGGTAATACTTAGGTATGTCCCAGACAAGGAGCAGAAACCAGAACTGAACAAAGGAGCAGAAACCAGAACTGAACACACACAATAGGACCTTCAGCATGAATGTACTTATATGTGGAATAAGTCCAGGAAAGAAACTGTCTAGATGAACAAAAGGTAAATCACCTCCTTGGCATAACCCAGTGCTTTGTTCCCTGAATTTCCTCTGCTTTTTTTGTCTGAAAAGAGACAATACAGAAATAAACATCTTAGTCTTTGAGATAGCTATATAACTGATTGTGTGAATATCATTCACTTAGATATACAGATACACACTGTAATAATGGGCAAGGAGAAGTTTGTTATACTGTACTGAGTTCTTTAAACATGGAGAAAACAAGAAAGGGAATGAAATTGAAGTATTACTGCTTTACTTGCTATTTCAAATTTAGAAAGTTAATTAAATGCAAGGTATCTGTCTTGAAGAATGAAAGGAATTTAGTGCCTTCTGTGGTTCTTTCCAGGCTATTATTTGGAACTGTCTGAGAAGATGAGTTCATGGTTGTTTGTTTGTTTTTTTTCCAAGCTGCATATTTTAAAGATATTACCTGAAATCTGTTATCACTGTGACACTTCCGCCCCTGTTAGAACAGGAAGTAAAACAGTTGAACTCTCAGCAAAGTTCTTTAATGCAAAAGTCACTATTCTTTGAAAGAAAGAGAGCTGAATCAGTAGGTGCTAATTATAATTCACTGCAGACTCAATGATAGTCATTAAGCTGTTTTTCAGAAACTAGACTCTTGCACAAGAAATGCAGGTTAGCAGAAGGGTCAGGAATTGTCTGAGCAGCCTCTCTGGAGTTCTCTGCCACTCAAGAAAATTAATGAGTATCCCCAAGGTAACTTGTCTTCTCCACACAGCTGCCGTTCATAAGAGGTTCTTTTCTACATTTGGTGAAGGGGAACTGATGGGGAAAAAATTGTTATTAGACCAATCACTCTTATGGCCTGATTTCATGAGTTGGCCTGAATTTATTGTTTGGGGAGGTTTCTTTTGATGGTATTCCCTGGGTGAGGTTTCTACAGGTGAGTACAGAAGTGGAACAAAGAAAGCCCTTTTATCCGGCTAGAAATATCTTTTTAAATTTTCTGTGTCTTTTAGATAATTTGTCACAAATTCAACTAAATAAGTGATGATTAAGCTTTTGTGATTTTTCATAGTATTCAGTTCATGCATCGTAGGAAGAGTTCTTACTCCAAGTAATTTAAGTCCTAACTTGATGAAAGATAAAAAATTAGGGTATTAAACAGGAAATTAGTGTCATGCATCTTAATTTCTGTCATTTGATTTCTTGCTCATTATTTTCTTGCTGCTTTCTCACAGAAAATGTAGGCCTTTAGAAAGATTTCTGTGAAGGGTTTTGGAGGAGTGAAACCATAACATGTTCAGAAATTGGCATTTCTAGATGTCTTCTGACCTGCACAAACCTCTGGTTCAAGACAATATTTTACACAGATCTCTTGGAAACTAGCTTCTTGCAGGATATTTGATCTCTGTTACTGCAACAGTTAATAAAAAGCACAAGGAAATCATTAATTACTACGTGCAGTCCTTGTTTATGCTCCTGTGCATTACCAAGTTCAATTTACACGTCAATAAAGTGAACTGTCTCTCATGTGAAGGTGGGGACATATTCCCTGAGAAGAACCCACTAAGTTTTGGACGTCAAAGTCCCCCATTTCACTTTCTGTAATGTACTAATTTTCTAAGATGCTGTTTCTTTATCTGCAGCATGTCAGGGCTGCTCTGCTGGAACAGGAAGCCTTGACTTTTTCATTTTCATTTATAAAGGTGTTCACCAAGTGTTTTTTTCCTGAGCCTACCAAGTTCTAGGGCTGACACTAACATAATGTAGGTTTTCAGACAGTTTGAGATCAAAGCCATTCACTTCCATTTATATGTTTCCCTGTGGAAAAAACTAAGGCATATCTATAAAATTCACAGTAACACAAGAATTAGTAGACATTGCTGTGGTCACACAGGACTTCGGTCTGAAGAGAATTTTTCACACCAGCACTACAGTTCCTGTATTACTAAAAGCAGGGCATTGGGATAAGCATCTGCTCTTGCTGTATCTTGGTAGTTAGGATCCCAAGTAGGTCAATTCAGACCCTTTTAATTGATGCAACAGGAATGGGTTGTAACTATAGAGAACTACTAGGGAGCAGACTGGACAGAGGGATGGGGCGCCATCTATTCTCTGCCAGTATTTGTGTGTGTGTAGGAGGATCTGGATGGTCTTGAAGTGAAATTTTACAAAAACCAAACCCTTGTGAAAATTTGCAACAAACATGGGCAAACTGCTGCAGTGGTTGCATTCCTACATGGTGTTTTTTTTTTAATCTAGATACATTTAAATAGTTAGCCTTGTTAATGCATTACTTGTCAGGTGAATAGGTTGAATCATGCAGTTTTCCAAAAATGTTCTTAGTGTAAAAGGCGAGAAAGAATCTCGAGGGTGCTGCACAAAAATATTGACACTTTGAGTAATGATTCAATCAAATATCATCTGCAGAGTGGCTTTTGAGGAAAAGTTTCTCTCAAAAAAGAAAAAAATGCATACAGAAAGTAGTGAAAAAGCCTCAGCAGTAAGTATGTTTTTTACTAATAAAGACTGATAAGAGGGTTTTTTTTATGTTGTGTGAAATAAAAATTTGGTATTTGCTGTTCCTTTTTCATGCTAAGTTTAACTGCCTCAAATGGTTTTAATGACTATTAGGGCCAAGGATGGTTACAACTATGAATGCTTCAGACTCTGAAATTCTCACTAACCTTCTTTCTCTTAAGAAGTGTTACACATGATCTATGTTGTTTAAGAGGTTTTATTCTGCAGCCTTGGCACTGTAAGGAGCTTGTGCTTCTCCTGCCCATGTATGAATCTTCTCCCCTATGATACAAAGAACAAAGCAAAAGAAATTAAATTGACCTGTCACACAAGAAAGCCCGTTCTATGTGCCTGCCTGGTTGCTGGCTGTTGAGCAAGAAAACAACGTGGTTAATTAGTGGCAAATGTGACCTCACTGATTCTAGCTGGTAGCTTGAGTATTACAGCCATAGATATTGACTTTTTTTTCCCCAATTAATTTCATTGCTTTATGTATTAAATACAAATATTTCCTCCATCTTCTTCTGCTCTCCTGGTAATATCATTGTGTGAAAATAACTGCATGGACAATGGTGTGCTGCCAAAACATGATGTGTAACTGCTATCTGAGACAAACAGTTTCCTAATATCAACATGAGAGGAGACCTTCCTGAAGACCAGAGCATGCAGAATATCTCCCAGTGTCTCTTGGCAGGATTTAAAACAAAATTTAAATAGCTGAGAAAGCTGTGCACATCATGAATTACTTGAGGGACTGTTCTGTAACTTGCATCCATTTCTTGCCTCTCCCAGCCCCCTTGTATCTGGATTTAATCCTAGTACTTCTGGAACTATGGTTCTGCCTTCCTCTGGTGCCTTTCCTGCTCAGAGGTTTCAGACCCGTTATGAAACATAGCAGTGACTTTTCAGGACCCTGCAGCTTTTTATTAAATCTACTCTACAAGTGAAAACCTAATGACCTTGGGGAAGGTTAATGGCCATAAATTTCAGAAAGGAAATAAGGCATTATATGCATCTGTGTTTACAATTTTGCAAATGTGTGCAAATTAGTTGCTGTTTATTGCTTAATTCATTCTTGTCTTTGGCAGTATAGCTGTCTGGTTTTGCATACACTTTTACTTACAGATCTCAGAATCCTTTACAAGCTCACACAGCTAGTTAATGACTGAAAACAGAGTCATCAAGTCCTGGCAATAAGTTCTACTTCCCAGAGCACCAGGTGCTATACTGCATCAAAGAGCCTTCCTCAAAACAGCAATTACATTTCTCTTCAAAAGAGGGGGTTGATGTGCTTAATAGGGGCGTGCAGATAAGTTTGCACGAAACACTAACAGATGTGAATTATTCATGAAACTCTAACACAAAATATTTTATTTAGAAGTATGCTAGAAAGGTTAAATCAAAGTTATGTCCATACCTGTATACTGATGTTACAACTAATTATATTTCAAAACTAATATTTTTCGTGGTAAACTTGCTCTCCTGTTTAACAAGATGTATTACAGGACAAATCATTCTCTAGTAACTGATTGTAGCAGACAATAAAATGTCTTGTATCCATGGGACACTTAAGTACTTCCCTGCCTTCCAGCTGTAATGTGTTGTAATTAGTCCATATTATCAAGTGAAGTTGGACCTGCAGAGGCACAGACACCTTGTTAAAGTCAGCATGTGACTCGATAATATCTTTAGATTTGCCAACCTGTATTTCCCAAACCTATGCTACTCTTGATAAGCCCTTCCATGTAAAAGGTGAAGAGATCTCCTGCTGTTCTTACCTGTGCTCTTAATTTGATGTTTGAGCATTTGAAAATCATTTAGTTTCTCATTATCTCATTTTCTGTCAGTCACTATCCCCTGTCATTAGGTGTGCTGAGATCATGGGGAGGAAGATTGTTTTCCGAGTTCTGTGTTTTAATGCCATTTGCTTAAAAGTCTGCTGACTAAAACCCATGGTGTTTATGCCCTGTAAGGAGCCAGAAGCTGCCTCGCTTCTGTCCTAGAAGCAGCACAATCTTCTGCAGGGAGATTCTTCTTCCAGGCCAGAAACACTGTGTGTTTTAGTTAGCTCTTTAAGCAAATGGTATTACAACACAGAACTTAGATGATAATCTTCCTCCCCACAATGACAATGAAGAGGTCATGGTATTAATTCTTCCAGAAAGGCAGTTGTAGTAGCACTCTGAATTGTTTCTGTTTGCATTATGACAGACTGAACTAGAAAGATTTGTGCTGTTCACCTAGAAGTTGCATAGCGTCACCCCTTCATCTTGTCCTCGATGGATTATGCCACACATAAATAGATTGTGTGTACTGGCTCTTACATACATTTTTCCTTGGCAGCCACAAAAATATGCCAAATGTCACCTGAGTCTATAGGAAGGTGTAACTCCCACTGAAGCTAATAAAAAAAGCTATGCAGAGCAGCCCTGGATTCAAGGGAGAGTTAGGCTTAGGCTTTTCATTCTATGGTTGCCACTAAAAAGATCAGCTGCAAGGAATACATGTTAATACAGTACGTGATTCACAAGAGGCAAAGCTCCTAAGATGAAGATTGATACTACTGATCTAATAGTAGCCAGTTTCATGCCATAACCAAGATGTAGTACTAACTGCTGCTACTTCAAGTTGCTACTTTTTCGTCCCTTAAGTGGTGTGGATCATTTTCTTGCCACTCTAAGCAAGACAGTCATATGTACCATAGAAGAAAATGTCTATTGCCACAGTGAATTGTTTTGGTGGTCTTTCTGACTGAGGAAATCTGTCTAAGGATATAAGTGCATGAATTCTATGAAGTTCACCTAATCACTTTTCTGGTGAAAATGCAGCTGAAATCCATAACATCCACTGGCATGGTTAACACTGCAGATTCAATTGTCTTCGACATGATTTTGCTATTAATTTCTTTCTGTGTGTGTGCAGATAGATTGTCACTTTTATTTTTATCACTCAGGTTATATTCTTACCATTGACGTGCCTGAAGATTTGTGGTCATTGGCTTTAGCTTTCAGGAGCCTGCACAAATTTGTCTTACATTTATCAAAATTGGCTCTGCTGCTGCTTTGCTGAGTTTTAAGCATGCATTAAAAATTCAAAGTTAATTATTACATTCAAGTTGAATCCATGTGAAACCACTAATGCTCTCATAGTTTCTATTCAGAATGATGCCCTTGTACAGCTTATGCCTATTTCAGCCTGGCTTTGTCACCTTGATGGATCATGTTGGTGAACTTTGCTTCGTTCTGGCAGCTTTTTGTCAGAATTGGTGCCCTCATTTGGGAGCTCCAAATTCTGCATCTCAGAGCAAAGCTAACTGTGTAGGCCTGTGAATTAACTTGGTCTCTGTACCCTGAATCCTGACTTGCATACCTTTATAAAAGTTAGTATGTGTTATGCTGAGGAATTGGTAGATTGTTCTAGAGGAAGCGAGAAATGAGTGGGCTCTGACCTTTATCAGGATTGTTTTCTCACTATAGAGCTGTTTGAAAATGGGAATAAAGTGATTGTTATAATCTGTATTTTCTAAAAGTATATTTTTAATTGCTGTTTTTAATTTCTTTTACTAGAACCACCTAGGGTTGTCATTTCACCGAATAATCAGACTTTTACGGAAGGCTCTGAAGTGTCTATCAGGTGTTCTGCAACAGGTTATCCAAAGCCAACAGTAGTATGGACACACAACGATATGTTTATTATTGGTTCAAGCAGGTAGGGGTTATAGCTTTCTCTATTTATTTTTATTTGTTTTCCTATGCGAGAGAAAAGTTTTGAAGAATGCCAAAATATTCTATTTCTTTCACAGGAGTCTGAGTTTTGGAAATAGTACCTCAACCTTCACTTTTGTAACTCTTTAATTTCAATTTTCTCATCTCTAAAAGAGAAATAATTTAGTTCTTTTCTTCAGAAGGCTTTTTACAAGATTAATTTAAATGCTTTTCACAAAATGCATTGATACTCTCTGGTAGTTATAATAATACTAATATTATTGTTTATCATGAGAAAAAAACAGCAATACCTGTTTGTAAACCATCTGGTCATGCTGCTGTTGTTGCTGCTTGGAGTGTGGATGTAAATGTTAGTCTCTTTTCTTTAACTAATCATTTTGGTTGGTTCCCTGTGTGTTTCCCAGGTATAGGTTGACCCCAGAAGGCACCTTAATCATAAGAAAGGCAGTTCCAAACGATGCAGGAGTTTATGGTTGCTTGGCAAGTAACTCAGCTGGCACAGAGAAACAGACATCCACCCTTACATACATTGGTAAGTAAAAGAAACAACGCAGTGAAATTAAAAAAGCAAACTAATACATCAACAGGGAGGAACTGTTAAAATTGGTAGAACCACGCATAACATACTGGTAGAAATTTCAAAAAACTCAGAAAAGATGTTGAACAGCTCACAAATGTCCTTTTTGTTTCCTATTCAAATCTGAGTAGTATTGTTAAGTGATATTTGGGGCTTAATGTTTCTTCTTATGCTGTTTTTAAGGAAAAAAAAAAAAAAACCAACAAACCCTAAAATTGGGTATTAAATTGAGGTAGGCTTGCAAACCTGAGTAGATCTTTGGAGAAGGAATTATGTGTCTGTAAATTCCTGTAGCGTGCTTAGCACTCTGGAGCCCTAGTCCAAATTGTGTACTCTAAACACTACATTAATATATTAATAGACTACTAAAATTTTTGATGACCAACATCTGGCTGGAGTGAAAGAGAGACTGAATCTTTTTACTTTCTACATGATCAAACTCTTCCACTTCTTTCCTTGAATTCCCATATAGTCTCTGTATGGTCCCAGTGTTCTGGACATTCCAGGCTCTACTTTTTCCTGTTTCCCAGTGTTTGTCACCTTACATGATTTTTAAGGCTTTCTGACTTTTAATGCAAATACTCTTCCATATAACAAGAGAAAATTCAAGTATTTCATGGTTTATGTCTTAAAAATGGCATATATTTTGGATGAGGAACTTAATTTTTTCTGTATTGTTTCTTTTTAGAGGGCCCAACTTTGACCATAGTTCAAAGTGAAATTCTGATTGCTCTTGGAGACACAACGATTATGGAGTGTAAAACAACTGGAATCCCACATCCCCAAGTTAAATGGTTTAAAGGTGCACTTCTTACTTTGTGTTTGGTTTATTTACTTTAGCAATAACATTCAGAACAATGATCTTGAAGTGACTTATTTTCTCAAAAGCTGTGTAGTTCCAACTAGTGACTGATCTGTGAAATTCTCTAAATCTAGAAGATGTGGCACTTAACCTCTAGGGCATAAATTCTTGCTCCTGTTTAAATACAGTGAATGAACATTCTGTAGCATATATAGTTTAAAAAAAAAAAAAAAGCTGAGCTTTTTGCCTACTTAAATAAGGTTTATTCTTGTGACAGAAAATGGTTAGCTATATGCTACAAAAATTGCAAAACATTTTTCTATTTTTCCTATTGGATCTTTGCTCGAATTCTTTTGAAATGCCTAGGGAACTTTTATTTCTTCTTTATTCCAAATCTCAGAGTTGTCTACTACAATTTCTTAAATAGGGGACCAGGATATTGGGTATCACAACTGCAGGAGTTTTCATAATATTAAGTCAAAGAATCCTGTCTCAAGACTGAACATTTATTCTCAGAAAAAGCAGTTGATGCCTGTGTGTTATTGTATAAACCACCTCCCTGCTGATTTTCTGGAAAACCAGTAATCTTGTTTGGTAGATATTGCCAACAGATAGCTTATCCAGTCCAATCCTTCATCTCTGACAGTGGCCGGAGGGAAGCACAAACCCTGTTGTGGTCTGTTTGTGAATAACTATCCCTCAAAGGAAGCTACTTCTGAACTCACTGCAGTTAGTGCTTGCCTTGCACTTTAAAGCAGGAGTCAATAGGCTTTGATACTCATCCTAAAAAGTACATGTGGGTGAATTCTGAATGTTACACATCAGTATTGTGGCTTCTGCTGAGCTTGAGAGGTAGCAGAGCTGTTTTCTAGGTTTTGTGGAGTTCCCAACTTGGTACAGAACTGGAAGACAAGTGGCTGCCACACATAGTCTCTAACTTGGAAGGAGAAATATAGCCTGGCACACTGTCCTAATGCTGATCTCTGTCCAAAGCTACTTGGGTTTGTGTTCTCCATGTGAAACAAATAAATAAAAAGGGATTGTATCTAATGTGGTAATGAATTTTCCACTCAGTTGAGCAGAAGTCAGAATGCTCATCTGCTAAATGAGTACAGGCACATTGTGAACTAATCTCAAACTTGCACCCTGTTTCGTTGGAATAATTTTGGTACATACCCTGTTTTATTTCAGTTACTTTTTTTCTGTCTGGACTTAGGTGACTTAGAGTTGAGGGCATCAGCATTTCTCATTATTGATACTCATCGGGGTCTTTTGAAGATCCAGGAAACACAAGATCTGGATGCTGGTGACTATACTTGTGTGGCTACCAATGATGCAGGGAGAGCTTCTGGAAAGATAACTCTAGATGTTGGCTGTAAGTAGCTTGCAATCTAAGGCAGTAAATACTCTAATTTCAGTGTTTCTGTATCTGGTCAATGGTGCCTTGTTTATTTGAACCTTTCTCACAAATACATGTAAGTCTGTGCTGGGAACATCTTTCTGGTGGTGTTCACTAAGCTGTTTCCTTGTCATATTTGGACTCCAACTTTCCTTCACTCTTACCTCTTTTGCTAAGCATAAAAGTTATGAGGAGGAAGAGAGGCAGAGACAGAGGAAACTGTTCAAACCTCAACCTAACATAGTTCTCAAGTAGAGAATATATTATACTAACTTAAGTTACTACATGTAACTTAGTCCTTCCTCTCCTCTTTTCCTAATTCTTTCTAACTGCTTGTGGCCTAACACATCACATCTTGTTAAATGCATGTTCCTGTCAGGCACATACACTTTCTGAAGCAATGAGCAATACTGTTTGACGGAGATGAGGAACTTAATAATGCTAACGCTTGAGCATGCACGTTCATCTGATGGGGGTGGCTGTATCTTTATTTCTTTGAGGTGTTTAGCCTATTTCTGAGCTCCTCGTTGTAAGTACAGAGCATGCGAGGCTGCTTTTGTAAGGTGTTGCTAGAGGTGGGAATCTGTTGTTAGAATAATTGTGCATAATGGGACATAAATTGAGGTCATCAATAGTGCAAGCAGAATGCTAATGTCATGTTGCAACCCCAAATCACTTTCTGTGTACTTTTTTTTTCTTTTTTTACCCCCAGCTCCCCCAGTTTTCACGCAGGAACCCAGTGATGAATCTGCAGATATTGGTTCAAACATCACGCTGCCATGCTATGTTCAGGGTTACCCAGAACCAAAGGTTAAATGGAGGCGGCTAAACAGTGCTTCCCTTTTCTCAAGACCATTCGCAGTTAGCTCTGTCAGTCAACTCAGAACAGGAGCTCTATCTGTTAACAGTAGGTAGACTGAACTTTTTAAAAAAAAGATTCCAGAATGAAATATGACACATGCAATGCGTTCAAGTTACTATACTCCTTTATAAAATTGTTAACTTTGTAAAAAGACTGGATTTTTATCAGAGATTGTATTTCTGATATTGACTTTATTGCTTTTGACATGCAGTTCATTTTCCTATGAGTTTGTGAATTCAGTGGTGTTTGGTCATCGGCTTCATTCTTCTTCATAGAAACTATTACACCTTTGTTTAAACATATGTGGGTTATGGTCTCTTGATACTGAGGAGCCATGGATTATGGATTTTCTTTTCTTTTTGTTTTCTTTTCTTTTTGTTTTCTTTTCTTTTCGTTTTCTTTTCTTTTCGTTTCCTTTTCTTTTCGTTTCCTTTTCTTTTCATTTCCTTTTCTTTTCGTTTCCTTTTCTTTTCGTTTCCTTTTCTTTTCGTTTCCTTTTCTTTTCGTTTCCTTTTCTTTTCGTTTCCTTTTCTTTTCGTTTCCTTTTCTTTTCGTTTCCTTTTCTTTTCGTTTCGAGAGAGAGAATAATTTCTAAACTCACTGTTTTAGACAAGTCCTAATTTGGGTAGTAACAAAAATTCTGCAAGTGGCTTTGTAATTTTACTTACTTAGAGCATTTCCATCACCCTTACACTAAGTAATATTATTCTGTTTTCTTAATTAGCTTTTTTATTCCTTTCTAGACATAATCAGGTTGGGTGCAGTAATTCCTCTCTACTGTACATACAGTGGGGTAGCTCATGTCTTATGTACTATTTTGTGGGTTTCTGTTCACATACAGACACACACTGCTGTATGTAGCAAGTAACATTGCATAGTTAATGCACTACATGATAGCATATGTACATGTAGGTATATAGTGTACTACTATATATTATTTATACACATTAGTATATACTAAAGTATATGCAATAAAGTGATGAAAATTATCATATATGTATGTATATAATGCTTTTTTTTACTCAAGTGCTCATATAGTCATTGCTTCTGTACTTGGTGACAGATGGAAAGGAATGATCTGACCAAAACTGAATATTTGAAACTGAAAGATAAAAGGATAGGGTATCCATGTATTGCAAACTTTTCAATATCATTTCAGATGCTGCAATCAGATCTCTTTTTTTCCCCCTCTAGATTTGTGGGTCAGTGATGAAGGAACTTATATCTGTGAAGCTGAGAACCAATTTGGAAGGATTCAGTCACGGCCAGCTACGATCACAGTAACTGGACTGGGTAAGACTGATTAATGTCAGCGACAACAGTGAAAGGGAACACTGGCACGTTTCAATACCTGGAGTACACTGGACGACATGAATAGTTGGTGGTGTTTGTACAACAAAAAGAATGTCTGTGGGTTATGTACCTACATGGTGACGTATCTACATGCTATATTTACACATATGTAATCATCCACAAAAACTGAATCAGAAGACATTTGCATGGAATATTGTAATGGATTTCTAACCTGCAAAATTCACCGAACATTGTCTTCTGACTGGCTACATTAATTTGAATTAGTTCCATCTACACTTTATAGCACAGCCTTTAAAAAAGTGATTTATCCTGTCTTCTGTTTCTTATTTCTAAGTAAATTTATTAAGGAATGAAAAATCACCATAATAAGGAATGCTAATGATGGGATTTCTACCATTTAATTCATCTTAAAAAGAAAAAAAAAAAAAAAGGCAGCAATGAACTTGCTTACGTCAGTGTTTTGATGTAACTGGGAAGGAATTTTAGTGATTTGAGAAGACAGTAAATGTCTAGCTTTGACAATAGCTGTGCTGTTAAGGAGTTGTTTATTACCTCAGTTGGACAATTGAAATAAAAGGAAAAATAATGCTATGGAATGTATACATCTGTGGGAGGATAAGAATGGAGTCCATCTGCCATCAAAGAAACCATTTGTTAACTTAGAATATGTAGTGGGAATCTGTAGTGCTAGCAGTATTTGATAGACATGTTTTTACTGATTTTAAAAGTGTTATTTAATACCCAGTACTTGAAATTAATTTACCAAGCATGTGCCCAGGGGTGCTTCCTGTTGGGTCTTTACAAAGCATGCAGAATTTTCTGCTGTGTTGTTGACCTCTCTTCTAATCCTTTAAAAATTTTATGCCCAAAAGAAATTACCACTTATTTTTTGTCCTCTCCAAATCTGCTGCTTTTGGTCTTTGGTGTTTTGCCTAAGTAAGGAAAAATAATATATCAGCTTGGTAACAGGGGAACATGAGTTTTTAGGGAAATGCTGGAGTGGATCCAATTTCAGATGGACAACGTCTTCCATTTGTTGGCATTCCTTAGTCTTAGGATCATTGTACGTGTATTCTTCCAGCTTCCTTTCTCTTCTATGCTACCCCACCCCTTCATTTGTTTCTTTCTTTTTTTCCTGCCTGCATCGTTGACATTTCAGATAGCAGAATCCTATCTAGTATTTTTTGTTGTAAAATTATGTTGGAACTCTCATGCTGTTTGTTGATGGCAATTTTTTTCTTGCCCCTTTTTTTCTTTCTACTTAAATTGTATAGTTTTTATTGTAGGAAATGTTTCTTGCTCTGTATTTCTATAGTACTTTGCACAAGGAGACCTTTGTCTGATGCTGCTGCAAGTAGCGTTAGTGACAAAAATAATAATAAATTGTAATACTTTACATGAATATATAAAAACTCCTAATAATTTATTCTAATTCTTTCTTTTGTTCAAGTTACACCTCTGATTGGAGTAAGTCCAGCCACAGCTAATGTAATTGAGGGGCAGCAGCTTACTTTGCCGTGTGTACTGCTTGCTGGAAACCCCATTCCAGACCGGAGGTGGATTAAAAACAGTATGGTGGTAAGACTGTGTTGCTTCCTGTAAGATTTATTGGCAGAGAAAATCTATGATTGACATTTCAAGCCACGATAACAACTTGGTTTAATTTACAAAAGTTGATGTACAAATATACTGATAGATTTTATGCTTAGAAGTAAAGATGCTTCACGAGATTGGACTGGCTCGCTGGAAACAAGGATCCAATGTCATCAAGGTGAATTACAGCACATAACCACCACTCAACAGGAGCTGCTGCCGCCTCAGGAGAAGCCAGTTATCTGTATCTGTAAGACAGTAGCTGTTTCTGAGTTTCTGCCAGTGCTGTCATTCAGAGTACAGTCATTCCCCTGAGAAGTGATTGTTTATTACCGTTCAAAATATGAAAGTGGAAGTGTGCATCCTGACGGTTATGCCTCACTGATCACTGCCGTGCTAGGAAATTTCTAACTCTGAAACATAGATGAGGGAATAGGAGATGGTAGTGGGGGATGTGAAGGTTTAGAAAAGAACTTGAAACCAAAGTATTTGTGAATTGTTCTTTTATCTTCTATTTTACTTACTTTCAAAGCAGTTTTATGCATTCTTGTTAGCTCTTGGATTTCAGCCTTGGGCTCTGAATATAGGAATGCTGGTGAAATATACCTACCAGAATGACAAAAGTGCTGGAATTTAAACCCTGGTAACTGAAAAGCAATTATTTTTCCCCATTTTTTAAAAATAAAGATAACAGAAAATTTCTGTAGATTTAGGATTTTTTTAATATCATGACTTTTACTGTTGCTGATGGGATGAGATGAATGTCAGTATCCCTGTACCGTATACTCCTTTCCTAGTGGTCCACTGCTCAGAGCATGAAAGAGTATGTTTTCTTTCCCTCTTGGGAGCATGCTGTTGCCAATTTATAACTCCTGCAGACAGAAAGGTGGTGTAGACACCGCACCGAGCTTAGTTGTCTGAGTGAAGTTTCATTTCTTTAGTAGTAGCAAAATTACTGACTTTAACATCCTTATGAAGCTGTGCTTTTTATCTTGCTTGCTAATTTCTCCCTAAAGCCATTTCTACACAGCTGTAATTAAAAAATAATAGCAAAATGTTTTATTTATTGTCACCAAGCAGAACCCTGCCTGGCACTACCTGACCCTTCGCTTGCTAGTTTTCTGCTCAATTTTTTTTATCACTGAGAATCATTGGCCTTTTCTTTAGACTGTGTAAGTGCAAGTAGCACAAGCTGTAACTTCTGTGAGAAATACTGGCAGGATCCTCCTTGTTGAGTTGCTAATTCCTCAGTATAGTAGTTCTAGTTTCCTGTAATTGTAAGCTCATGGCAAAAGCTACACTCCAAGGAAAGTGAGTGTTGGAGTAAGTTATATTTAGAGAAGAATGCAGCTTTTTCTGAGCATGGCATGACTGGAACAATTTTGCATTCTAACAACCTTTCTGTAAGGCAAGTCTATGTTGCAGAGCTCATGGATTTTTTTTAATGTTGCTACAGGGTATATAACTTTTAAAAAATTACTCTTTGGTGAAAGTTAAAACTTCTCTTATCTTTCACAATGGTATGCTTCAGAGCTGATCTCTTCTACTTGATAGATATGGCACGTTTGAAGTTTTTGATAACTGTAAAAAAAAAAAGGAACTATTTGTGGAAGAAGAACAAGTCATTGCACTCATCAAGAGCTGATCTATGATCAAATTTGGTTACTGGAATAACATAAAAAAATGCAGTAAAATAATTCAGCTAAATTTGGTTTTGCTTCAATGCATGATTATAAGCATGAGTGGCAGTTCTATATGTGCTGCAGCAGAGCAGAGTTGCTGTTGCAGATCTTAATCTCACTCCAGCAGTAAATACAAGGTGATACAAAATTCTTATTTAAAATTAGCTTTTTATGAAAGATGGAAAGTAGGAAAAGCTCTAGTAAAATTCTTCAGGAACATATAATTTTTAAGAATATGAAACAGTCAAGTAAAGCCATGCTGCATCCCAAAGTAAACATTACCAATGAGTATTTTCTTCAGTAAAACATTACATCGCTCTTTTGGCAGCTGGTTCCCAATCCCTACATTAATGTTCGCAGTGATGGAAGCCTGCACCTTGAAAGAGTTCGGCTGCAGGATGGTGGTGATTATACCTGCATGGCAAGTAGTGTTGCTGGGACAAGCAACAAAACTACTACTGTTAATGTGTATGGTAAGGAACACTGTCTTGTTGCTTTTGAATGCAAGATGAGAGTGCATTTCCTACTAACAGCAGCTTTCACTAGAGCTTTTTTGTTACAGTTATACTAATTTCTCAGATTTCCTCTTTTGTCATGATGTTACTTTGTAAAGTAACATGCTGGGAAATTGGATCCACTGCACAGGAAAGAACTGAGCGATTGAGACTGTTTCTAAAATAAAACAAAAATAACACCATTTTGTGATGGTAAAGGATCCTTATTGTTAAACATCTACAAAGGTTGGGCTGTGCAGTCTTCATCTCTAGCTTTATTAAAAAAACAGATGCAAGTGGAAATCTACTGGAAAACCATGAAAAGTGCTGTCTGGGGTTTCATAATTGGTATAAGGAAGCACAACTCATGGGAGAATTAGAATTCAAATGAATTATTAGTTTGGCAAAATGTGTTTGGGTTTTTTTGTGTCGTGTTCCCCCCCCCTTTTTTTTTTCTTTAATTAAAACATACCAAAAATTACACTGACAGCAAGACAAAGTGTTAGCATTGTGGTAACCCATCTGTATTCAGCTGAAGATGCTTGTATTAAGTCTGTGTGGGGTCACAACCACTTCATGGTTTACAGCCTGAAATTTTCTCACATGTTAAATTAATCATGGGAGATTTATTTTAAGCTTCACTGAAGATGCTGGAACATCCTTTTATGTTAGGAATAGCTGTTATTTTTTAACACAGGCAAGTACTCAGTGTCTGATTAGGTCTTTGTCGTGGTTTAACCCCAGCCAGCAACTAAGCACCACGCAGCCGCTCACTCACTCCCCCCCCATCCAGTGGGATGGGGGAGAAGATCGGGAAAAGAAGTAAAACTCGTGGGTTGAGATAAGAACGGTTTAATAGAACAGAAAAGAAGAAACTAATAATGATAATGATAACACTAATAAAATGACAACAGTAGTAATAAAAGGATTGGAATGTACAAATGATGCGCAGGGCAATTTCTCACCACCCGCTGACTGACACCCAGCCAGTCCCCGAGTGGCGATTCCCTGCCCCCCCACTTCCCAGTTCCTAAACTAGATGGGACGTCCCATGGTATGGAATACACTGTTGGCCAGTTTGGGTCAGGTGCCCTGGCTGGGCATGAGAAGCTGAAAAATCCTTGACTCTAGTCTAAACACTACTGAGCAACAACTGAAAACATCAGTGTTATCAACATTCTTCACATACTGAACTCAAAACATAGCACTGTACCAGCTACTAGGAAGACAGTTAACTCTATCCCAGCTGAAACCAGGACAGTCTTCCATGTCAACACTAGTTTCTGGCATATTTCAGAACTTGAGAACAGAAAGGAGTATATTTGTATGTTTTTGGAAAGAACTAGTTTTTGGTATTTAGCCTTAAATCTGATCTTTTTTTCTGTTGTTAATTCAAAACCAGCTCAGTTAAGTAGGGGATCTGGGGTTGTTTTTATCTCTTGTTATTGATTTTGTGAACTGATCTGGTATTTTTATGCAAGTTCATCAAGACTGACTGCAGTCAGTTCCTGCAGAAACCATCACTGCAGTTAGCACAACTTTGTAGTTTTTATAACAAAGACTAAATGAGCTTGGAGTGTGATCAGTTCTTCACTCTCATATCTGCTCTGTTCAAAATGTTGTCCATCGATGGAAATTGATTCAGCACCAATCTTGTGAAAGGTGCTGTATAGGTTGAATCATGTACAGTACTGTTTCAGTAAGCCTAAAATGTTGTCAGAGGATATTGTGACAAAGCCTTTCTGAAATGATTGCAATCAGCTATGTGAAATACCTACAGCTAGTTTGAAACTATACGTACCTAATCCAATGACCAACCTATAGCTGACATGCTTTGATATGAACAGGTATTTATTCTGTTATGAAAGACTGGAGAGTGGAGAGCAAAGTGGCTGGTCATTGTCAACATTAGGATTCAGAGAACAGGCTGAAAATGCCCAAACCCTGCTGCCTGTATGAAGTAGTAATTGAATATAAGGATTTTATTGTAAGAGTTGTGCCATGGTTTGAAATGTCTCCTGCATGTGTTTAATATTTGCATTTATTTTTAGTTCTGCCTGTTATTCAGCATGGACAGCAGATATTCAGCACCATTGAAGGAACCCCAGTAACATTACCATGCAAAGCAAGTGGAGTTCCTAAGCCATCTATTGTCTGGTCCAAGGTAATTTCTCATCTTTGAGCTGTTCATGGTGAAAGATGAATTGAATGCATCATTTAGTTGTCATAAAAACTATATGCAAGAAACATGGCCAAAAGCATCAGTTGTGAGGGACCTGCAAATCTCTATTTATTCATATCTGCTTTTGTTTCTTGGAGCAGTGCTTTCTGGCCATGGTCCAGCCATAGATCAACGTTCTATTCTTTAGAAGGGCTTTGGTTATCACTGTGTTTTTGTTTTTAACACTTTAGAAATTGTTCATGTTCCTGTTGTGAATTGATAATTTGAGATTAGGCAACCTGCCACAGATTGACAGTTCATTTTTGTTTTGGAGCCTTACTTTAAGATGAATTTTTCCTCTGAGGTGTGTCTAATAGTGGCATTCTGGGGTTAATGTTCTGTCACTTTTCAATCATGTCCTTGACAAGGTGTCTACTGAGGAGGACCTCAAGCTTTTGGAGAATTTGTCTGAAAGTCAGGCTCCCCGCCCCCCCCCTCCCCCCCCCCCCCCCCGCCTTGAACAGCGTAATTTCTGGTAATAACAGTTATTTGGGATATGTTGCAGTTCAAATGACATTGCTGTGAAGGCACTATTGTGTCTCAGAAGTTGTGCAGATGTAACTGATTGGGACCTTATGAACAGCTTTGTGAAAAAGAAGGAATAGAACATGGTTAACTGTCTTGGTTTGGTAGGGAGGAAAACATGGGAGGAGTGTTTTTTCTTAATTATCACTTACAACATTCAATACAGACAAGGAAGGATCTGCTGACTAAGAAACACTTTATATAATGTATACAAGATCTATTTGGACATTGGAAATCAATGTCAAAATTAACTCAGTTGAAATCTTGACTTCTTAATTTTCTTTTAAGAATTGGGGTCTGTAAAATGTAACAAGTTTTCTGCATAAGAATCCCTGTGCTTCTGCTCTTGTTACTGCTTAGACAGTGGCCCTTAAGGAGTGTGAAAAGTTAGTTGAAGTTAGTTAATTTGTATGGAAGGAATTTTGGGGCCAGGCTTCTTAGTTAATATAAAATATTTTGTGCATCTCGGCCATAAACAATGGAATCAGTACTGTAATATAAATTAAAACATTGCTCAATTTAGTCAGACTGCCTGCAAATTGTTTGGTCTACAGAACTGCATTAAAGAGCATGGAGCATATTGCACAGTAAAAAATTAGACCCAGTGTTATATTACAAATACGGTATCTTTCATACAAAGAATGGGTCGCAGCAATGGGGTAAGCTAGGGGAGATGCTACAGGCCGTAACAATTTTTATATTCTTTTAATAATTTTAATGTTTTCATTAGATTTTATCACTGTAAGCTTTAGCTTTTATTGAATTAAACAGTTGTAATTTGGTTTATTTTAGAAAATCCATGCACTATGGACTTTTTTTTTTCTTTCCACAGAAAGGAGAAGTAATTTTTCCCAGCAATGTGAAATTTTCTGCAGGGTCTGATGGAAGTCTGTATGTAGTTTCACCAGGGAGTGAAGAGACTGGGGAATATGTGTGCACTGCAACAAACGCTGCTGGTTATGCTACACGGAAAGTCCAGCTGACTGTCTATGGTATGTATGAGCTAAAATCAAATAGAGTGTTATTGTCTGTCTCCTGTTGCATTCTACTTTAGACGGTAAAACCCACTCGGGTGGATTGTGAACTAGGATACCCACAGTGCAAACAGAATTTAAACTAATCTCTAATTGGTGCTTTTGACTTTGTCCTAGATCACTGGATCCACATACTAGGCAATTTTACAAATGGCTGATACTGAAAGGCCTATTCTTCAACCATTATGATTCTCTTAAAACCTCCTGATTCCTGTTACCTTGAGTTCATGGACTAGGATCTTGGGCTGATCATAATTTCATCTTTTATGGAAGTAGATAGGAAATATCTGTATAGGAATGGAATTTCCTGCTGGTAGAAGAATGAAGATCCATTAATCCCACCAGTCCCAAAGCTTCCTACCATCTCCCAACATTACAAGAAGTTTGATTTAGGTGTAGGCTTGCTTTGCAAGGCTTTTATGGCTTGTAAGTATTGGTGCTGTAGTGTAACATAGTTCAGGTATTGGTTGCAAACTACCTATGCAATACAGAGCTCAGCATGTGTCTGAACTACATAGATCTGTTGCTATCCAGCTTTTTGGGTAGATAGTGCAGTCTTGCTGGTGTTTGTGGTATGACATGTAGGCATCAGCCAGTGTCTGAGCTGCAGGCACTGTATATCAGCATTACAGTGATTTATGTCTATTGCAGACATATCATTCAAAATAAGATTGTAATGTTATATACCTCGTTAAAAAATAGATGTTTAATCTGAAGTAAAACTCTGTGGTGTTACATTTGTACAAATACATATATTCATTGCAGCTTCTTAACATGTTCCATGTTATAGTGAAACCTAGAGTATCCAGGCCTGGCGACCAGCAAGGAAATGCGTATGATAAACCCATAGAGATCTCAGTCATTGCAGGGGAAGATGTCACACTTCCATGTGAAGTGAAGAGCTTGCCACCCCCCATAATTACCTGGGCCAAAGAAATGCAGCTTATATCTCCATTCTCTCCAAGGTAACAATGTTTGATGAAAACAAAAGAAAAGTGAAATTGTGTCTAAGCTTTCAAGACTTTGGAAGGGCATATAATTTCTAATCACCACAGGATCAATCAGAAGGTATTAAGTTGTCCTGCATGAGGACCCTGTTTTACTAGGTCTTGAAACTCTCTTTCCTGAACCAAGTGTATGTCTCTTTCCGAAGGATACTAAGATCATGCATCATTGTACAGCTTCCACTCCAGTGCATGTTTATATGCAAACGCAGGAGGCCAAGACAAAAGACATCCTGTTATATCTGTACTGTGGTGGTGCTCAGAGACCCACATAATCTGTGCCTGATTATAAATGTTTAAAAACTGTTTTTCTTTTCTTAAGCACTTCATATTTATGCTCAGGGGAGCATTGTCTGTTATTCATATGATGACTGGGCTGCCAGTAGAATACAGATGATTATAAATGTTTGGGAGTGCTTACAAGGGATTATAGCTCTCTGTGTTTTGGATCCAAAAACTCTCCAGATATTCTTGAACATGTGAAAACATAGCTAAATGCTGATAAAAATGTTGAGTTGACAACCTTAGAGAATGAAGAGTTGGGGACTGTCTTGTATACAGCATGGGCCACAATGTTGGAGTTCTTCCTTATTATTTTAGTATGGTGCAAAATAAGAGAGGAGACAAGTAGGTGATTATTCTCTGTATGTTCCCAGTTGAAGTGCCAGGTACTCTCATGGGGTGTGCTAGTGCTTTCTAGAATTCAGGATACCTCAGAAAGGGTAAAGTCTACAGCTGTATTCATAAACCAGGAAACAGAAATGCTGGCCAAATGTCCACTGTAGCGATTGCTGTGCCTGTTGTCTAGTGTCTCTCAGTGATCCAAGTGGAAGGAGTCAGCCAGTGTCTGAGCTGAGTTAAGGAATCGTACAGACCTGAAGGTGAGCCTCTTTCCCTTGTGGCCAGATCTATACCTCAGAGCCACCCATTCCAGCAGGTCTGCAACAGCCTCGGCAACTAAGAGCTGCTGGGCCAGCATATTTGGTGAAGGAGGCTTGTGCCTAGAGAGTTGATTTGTAGTTAGTAATCTGCGTGTAATTTTCTGCTGTGTCCGACGAGCATGTTGCATGCACTGACGAATCCATGTTCTTGGTCCCTTACTTGTCCTCATTTTACCTCGGGAGACATTGATAAATTAAGCTACTTGCTTATGGCTGTTGTGGAGAGATCCAAGTTGTCCAGAGTAACAGAACTCCAGCTCAGCCCATTCCATAAAATTGTTTACAGATGTCAGCAGAGGTTAAAGAATTAGTCCAAACAAAATTGTTTGAGACCACCCAAAGATGATGTTAGAAATGTGACCAGTAAACAAAAGATGACTGAAATCAGAAATGAAGGAACTTTTATTGGAAAGCAAATGTAATTAGTGCACAAAATAATGGAAGATAAGTTGCCCCAGCAATCTATTGTTTGGGGTTATTAAGGAAAAAAAAAAAAAAAAAGGTTTGGAAAGATATAGGCAGCAAAGGAGGAATCATAGTATCAGACAGATTTGGGTGGCCTGGAGGAAATACACTTCACTTTCTTTCCATTCATTTCTCCGGGCCGTTGCAATCCCCAAATTCACCATTTATGCTCGTATGATAACGTTGTCCTAATTAGACAGTGCCAGAGAAAGGAAGACAGATGATACCACCAATTCCCACCAAGTTTGCCTAAATTTTCTATGTAACCTTGAGTGCTAGACTCGAATTTCTTCTTGTCAGTTCTTAGCTGTCATTTTTTCTTCCCTCCTCATTTATTTTCCCTATCTTTATTACTTTTGACTTCTACATAAGATTTTGGCTTAGCTGGCCAATGTATCTTGTAATGTTACAGGCCTGTGACCAGAACTGTAGCAAAAATTAATGCTATGTAGTTAACTATTTACTGATGAATAATGACAGTTTCTATAAACACCAGAACTGGCAGTTTTGAATCGGAATACTCTTCAGAATCCTCTTTTCCATCTTGAATCAACGTAACATCTTTTTTTGCCAAGATGAAGTAGTATCAAAAGTTGTTTAACTTTCTGATCCTGCTGACCTGGGCTGAGCAAAAAATTTGACAGGAGCTTGAAGGGCTCCATTTCTGTACCTGTTTGTTTTTGTTGGGGTGTTTTTTTGTTTGTTTGTTTTTTCATTTCTAGAAACAAGACAGATTTTAATATGTCCTGTAAGTAGCTAGAACCAAACTTTGTAATTTGGATGTTACATTTTAGATATTTGCTGTATATTCTGAATGTAGTGGCTCAGTAAAGAGTTAGAAAAAATTAATAAATGTAAGTCATAGTTCAGTAATATGGCACAGGTCAGTGTGCCTTGTAGAATGGTGGTCTTTTAGCTCATAGCAATAATTAGCAATGTGTAAGTAGAGGTCATTCACTTTTCAATACATGTTTATACAGTGTATCTGCTTCTTATTTTTCCAGACACACTTTTCTACCCTCAGGGTCAATGAAGATCAGTGAGACACAAGTTTCAGACAGTGGAATGTATATCTGTGTAGCCACAAATATTGCTGGGAATGTGACTCAGTTAGTGAAGCTAAGCGTACATGGTAAGTTTTAACTTAAAGGGTAATCATCTGCAAGTTTCTGCATGGAATTTAGCATCACACAGAGCTTTTCAAATGTTTTCCCTTATGTACATTAAGTTACTATTGACCTATATTATTTCAGGTCATATTATTTTCATGTGCAAGTTGTTATTTATTATGTGGAAAGGAAATATTGTATACACACACACGTGTACATATATATACACATGCACACCCCCGTTCCTTTAACGTTCCTTAGACTCGTGGAAGAATTATAGCACAATATGACATTTTACTCTTTTTAAGTCAGCCAAAGGGATTTTAAGAGCTGAAACCTTTTGTTCTAATGCACTTAGATGTTCTCTGTGCAAGAGGTTTCTCAGCAGTAAGTTTGCAAATAGTGGCTGAGAATAGCAAAGTTTGATGAGGCTTATAGGTATCAAGTTCCCACCTACTTGATGGGAATTAAATATCCAAACTCTTTTGGTAGCAAATGTCAGTTTGCTTGCACACCTGCTCAGGTGGTAGCGAAACTAGTGTGCAACTCTGTCACCTGTTGATAGGCAGCTGCTCCTGTCTTTGTGCACAGCTATATGCATATACGTTCCGCTGTACCCACCTTTGCAAATGAATACCTTAACCCACCTTACCATACTTTCTCTATTCAAACCAGCACCCTGTGCTTGTGCCCACCTTCCTCTCCCCCTCATTAAAGGTCTCTACTCACTCTTGCTCAAGCTAGGGCCCATGTGCCCTTCCCTCTCCTTTTTACCACAGATCATCACGTTGTCACTCCCTTGTCTCGCTCCTACTCTCCCCATCCTGGGGCCCCAACCACAGTCTCTTAACCACTTACACAATGTCATGTATTGTAAGCTCAATGCTCTCTCATTTATTCCTCCTCACCTGTGTCAGACAGAAACACAGGTTGTGGCATATGCACCTCCTGCCAGTGCTAAAGCACATAGGAGAGTGGGTGCAGGAGCAATGGCCTGGCACAGCCCAGACGAGGCTGATCAATAGTAATTGTAGGTGTATAGATAGCTGTCCTGTGGTTCATGTTGCTGTACAGTTTGGAAGTGTTGTTGCCAATGCCCATTGCCAGCTCATGTCTTTGAAGTGGACCACATACCATAAATGTACCAGATTGGAACTCCTACCCCCAGCACCTCTGAAACCTTCAGATGACACTAATTCAATTATAATGGCTGTAACAAACTACTGTCTGGTTCTGTGTATAGAGAAGTCTGATATCAGTGCACATCTTTGTTTATCTGTAATTGTACGTTAACAGAGAGTCTGGAATAATGGCACTTGTTATTGTGTCAGACATTCTTTATAAGTCTTTTTATTGTCAATGATCCTTAGAAAGAAAAACATTGTGGCAAAAGAGTTATGTTGGATTTATATTATTCTTTGGGACGAGCAAAATCTCTTCCACTCAGATTTTATCTCCTTGTCTGAACTTGTGTTTGGAAGCATACAAAGATCTGGGAGTAGGGGAAGGAAATTAAAATATCAAAAGGAAAATTAACTTTTTATGATAAAAACTTTTGAATTGTTTTGTGTTATCAAGAGCCAGTACCCATAGCTCTTCAAAGGCACTTGGTATAACAATATTACACTAACCATGGAAGTCATGCAGTAGAATTTGAAATGTAGCTGCTCCAAATAAGTTAAGCAGTAGAGTATCATACATCCTATCCTATGTAGAGAGCATGCAGCTCTGCTTCCTTAGTCACCTGAGGGAATTTGGTTTCAGTGAATATGGAAGGATGTTTTCTAAAATGACAAAGAAACAGAAAAGAATTTCCTTCAAGAATGATGTTGTACATCACTTTCTTCACATTCTATGGACTAAACTTGTCTTCCCTAGTTCCTCCAAAGATACAGCGTGGGCCTCGAGTTTTGAAAGTCCAAGCTGGCCACAGAGCTGACATACCCTGCAGTGCCCAGGGGATCCCTCCTCCAACAGTCACTTGGTTCAAAGGCAGAAGTGCTGTGCCGATAGGTGGTGGGCAGTTTATCCACAGCCTGGATGGAGCTCTAAGCATCAGCAACGTCCAGCTTCCTGATGCTGGAATCTACAAGTGTGTCGCTAGTAATGTAGCGGGCAGCGATGCATCAGAGATAACAGTACAAGTTCAAGGTATTTATATTGGGGCCATAATCTTGCCTCCTGCCCTGGCTAGGTGTCATTTCATGCCAGTGTGTCTGGTTTATGATGCAAAATCCAAATCTGTTTTAGATGTTATGTTCTGATGTTAATTAAGGAAAATTAGAATAGGCAAATAGTCTTTGGAGAGTTTGCAGAAATAAGAAAAACAAATTCAAAATATATTACTTTAATTAAAAAAATCTTCAAGCTACTTATGATTTGGTTTTGTAGTAGGTAATTAAATTCAGATTCCAGTATGGGAAACCTCTTTGTCAAATATTATCTCTGTGTATTCAGTTGTCTCACATTTTCACAGACCGTCTCTGAACCTCAGAGCCTGGTGTCACAGCTTTAAACACAGCGGAATTTTTCACGAGCTGAAATTGAGCTCTTCACTCAATCAGTCGGTATGCTATTGAAATGGTGATGGGGCAGCAGTGGTCAATGTACCAATTTAAATATGTAGTATAACTCCTCACCTGATGGACTGACAGACATCAATGTAGCATGGCTGACTTAAGCTACGCAGGCATTATTTCTTCTTTGTAATAGTTGGAAGGCAACATTCTGATCCCTTTGGATTAGAGGTGCTGAGAACTGCTTGTTACAAACAACAAAGAACTGCCAGTAACTTTACTTAATTATAAAATTCTTTGTATAGTGTCAGACCACATAAAAATTTAAAATGAGATGGAAGAACAAAGGATGGTAGTACTACTAATATGTGGTATGAGAAAAAACAGTTTAAATAGTATTTTTCAGATTTTGCAGAAAGACTGTCTCTGCCTTCAAAACAAATACAGTGGGTTTTAGAGAGAACCAGTTTCAGTCAAAGCCTCTTTGTACTGCTTACTTCCTAAATATTCCCGTGGAAATCAAGACTGCTTGTGTAGTATACTTCATCAATGTTAAGAGGGTTATTGGAATCTGACCTTCTGTGAAGGAGAGAGACTTAGAAGTGTTATGTATTGCCAGACTGTATTTTTCACATTTGGGAGCAGAGTTCAAGAGTTTTTTTGGGGTCTAATTTTCTTTCAGAGTCTCCTACTATTGAGGATCTGGACCCTCCCTACAATAGTCCCTTTCAGGAAAGAGTGGCAAATCAACGCATTGCATTCCCATGCCCAGCAAAAGGTGTGTATTATTGTTGCCACCTTTAGTGACAAAAGTGTATTTTCCTGTTGACCATTGAAAATTACTAAGTTTCTGTGTACTCCTTGTCATGATAAAAAATATACATTCTGCACAGTATTTTCCATATATACTTTATGTGGAAAAATTCAAACTAACAGTGATTTAAATAACCACCATGTGCAGAAGTTCTGTGAAAAGTCATTGCTAGCCAACAAGGATATTATAATGTTTAGGACTGAGATTTTTAATGTTAAAATCATATTTTAACAGTTGGGGCCGCCTCTAAGTTTGAAAGCTCATAGCCTCCCTGTGCATTGTCCTTGCCAGTAAGACTTCCAGCAAGCAGTGGGAATTGTTTGAACCTTTCTTATTCTGAGCTGAGCGAACCGTTTCTTGAAGTTTCACCTTTTTCTTGTTAGGTATTCCAAAGCCCATTATCAAATGGCTACGTAATGGAAGAGAGCTGACAGGCAGTGAACCAGGGATTTCAGTTCTGGAGGATGGGACACTGCTGATCATAGCTTCTGTTACACCTTCTGATAATGGAGAGTATATCTGTGTGGCAACCAATGAAGCTGGAAGCACAGAAAGGAAATACAAACTGAAAGTTAATGGTAAATAATAAATGCAACTATCGGGGAACTGTTTTTGAAGAACATCTTCTCTTTTATTGTTGGAAATTGCATGCCCCAGATCTGCCCATGTGCAGTTAAATTATAAAATCTAATCTGAGTACTTGCATTTGTATTATTCTGATTCCCTCTATAATTTTTCTACTGTTTTTGTTTTCTGTGACTTTATGCACAAACCATCTTTGTTTCGCTCGAAGAGCTAGGTGCATCTCATTTCCTCTAGTTATACTTGAAAACTTTAATGCAAGTAACAAATGAAGACTTTTGTGCGGTAGAAATTAAAGATTGGGTGATGGATCTGCATTTCAAATATAAATATGAGAAAAGTTATTTAACAGAATGAACATAGAATAAGAGAATTCTTGCTCCTGATATTCTTTTTCCAGAATCCTAATTGGAAAATAGAAACTCTACAGGTGGCCTTGAGATATGCTTTGATATTTTGCTTCTTACAGAGTAGTTTTATTTCAGCCTTGTTCACTTCCTATGACAGTTGGTTCTGATGCCTGAGCAGGATTATATCCTTACCTTTATTCTGAAAAAAGGAGGAATTCCATTTTGTACCAGCAGGGCTCATTAGTGGGGTTTGAATTTTCTAATCCACCACATAAAGCCATTCACTTTGGATTCATAGTGGGACAAATGAGAGGCAGATGGTCTTGGGGATGACTGGAGCAGTGAGGAGGAAGGATGACTCTCTAGAACCTGCTTCTAGAATATGTTAAGCAAGTAACGTTGGATTTTAAAACTAAGATTAAATTTAAGATTAAATTTTAAGATTATTCTCTTAAAATGTTGATGGTGATTGTGTTTGAGTGTATTTCCCTGGGAATCTGTTATTGGGCAAGAGAAGACTGTTTTTTGATAAAGAGAAGAAAGGACACAGGGAGGTATGTCCAGATCCAAAAGGCAAATGGAAGCATTGGGGAGGGAATGAAGAAGGTCTGAGAAATTTAGATTACAGAGTCACTTGACTTGGGGAGAAGGAGAAAGCGGGAAATCAGTGGAATAGAAGGCTTAATACATGACTTTGAACTTTCTTGTAGTTCCTCCTGAAATTAGAGATCAAGAAAAGGTGACAAATACATCCGTAGTTCTTCATCACCCTGTAAGTCTCTTCTGTGAAGTATCTGGTAATCCCTTCCCAATCATTTCCTGGTATAAAGAAGATATCCAGGTATGTACGGTTAACTTAATTGAAGTAACATAGCCATCATCAGTCAGTTTTCTGTTGTCTTTTGAGTGCTTGGTATGAGAGCTCACTTAAAGTAAATACATGTACATGCCTTTATGTGTATTTAAACTGCACTAGGAACTCCCACATGGAAAGCCAGCCAAACATGGCTAATCCATTAGTTCAGCTGTTCAATAAGTCAAAAGTAAACTCTTTATTTTCAAGATTCCCCTAAGAATTAGCCCTATCAATCTCCCAGTATTGTAGATGCCAGAGTCCTTGCAGAGGGGACCAATAATGGTATTTTCTTCATTCTATAGATGGAGAAATAAGAACTCTTGGGGGTGATTTGGATTCTTTAGGATTATCCTTGAGTCCTATGCTTCTACTTGTAGCTGATAAGTGATAGTTTAAGATGAGGAGAGACTCCTTTATGCACCTTTGTGCCTGAACATTACCCATAGACAAAGAATTTCTTTGGTTTTCCCACTCTATTGTATTTTGAGCTACGAGTCATATTGAATAGATTGCAGAAGTTGAGCAGATTAGTGCTGTAACTGAAAGGGAAAACAGATTATGCTTAGACTAAAACTACCATTTTCTTATAAAAATCCAGCTGTGATATTTGGCTGATATAACTTGGATCACATAAGGCTAATATCTCGGGTTCTTTTAAGGTTGTGGAAAGCAGTACTCTCCAGATTTTGCACAACGGGAAGATACTGAAGGTCCTTAAAACTGCTACTGATGATGCTGGACAATATTCATGCAAAGCCATAAATGTAGCAGGAAGTTCTGAGAAGCTGTTTAACCTAGATGTACTAGGTTAGTTCTATGTTTTTGGGGTTGTTTTTGTTTGTTTGTTTTTTTGTTTTTTTTAAGATGGTAATCTGAAAAAGAGTTGATATTTAAGAAGCCAATAAATTTAAACTTATTATAAATAGGTTTTTCTTCTTACTGCCCATTAAATATTGGCTGCCAAAGCACTCATCATGATGGCTTTTGAATACTTAAAATTCGCCATTCTTGTAGTAACACAGACAAAATGCTGCTTTTCATTACTGGATTTTGGTCTTTGATACTTTTTTTTGTATTTTGAGTGTACAGCAGTCTAACACAGGAGTTGTTTTACATACAGTTCACCAGCACAAGTGTGGAAGTGCTTGTCATGGTAGAAATGATGTTGTGATCTAGCAGGAGTCACTTTGCAGTGAAAAGTAAAGTTGTTTCAAGGGAATAGTATGATGCACTACTGCATTTCTTCCAGTTTCATAGCATACCTTCTCTGGTTAAATACCAGTTCTTCCTGTAATGTTTGTCTTTTTAAAGTTCCACCAAGTATAATAGGTGCTGATATCCCCAGTGAAATTGCAGTCATCCTCAACCAGGAAGTCAGTCTGGAATGTAGAGCCAAAGGCTTCCCTTTTCCTGACATACACTGGTTCAAAGATGGCAAGTAAGTATATTATAGCTTTTGTGATTTGTGTCTAGGTTATTCCTCCCTTAGAACATAGAAGGTGTACTGTACCACCAAGCTCTTCTTTTAACTAGTGTTAAGTTATTGGCATCGGATATAATTTGTGGTGGTGTCAGGTGGTAAGTTCTTTAATGAAAAGTTAGCATCCTGCTTTTCTTTGTGAACTGTCCCATTCCTGACACTGGCACTTGCAGAGCAGACCTACAGTATTTGAAGCCAAACAATACTTGAACCAAGATAAACGTAACCATTTCTACGAGTTTATTCTATCTGGATTATTTTAAACATATCATTAGTTAAAATACAGTTGTTTTGCTGACATGATTTTTTCATTGGTAGACAGTACCCGTGTCAAACATTTTTCTAGCTAATGCCTTGTGCAGTTCTGCATATATACATTAAAGGTTTTAAAACATTTGTAGCCTGCATGTTTCAATTCTTTGTCTCATCTTCCAGGAAAGCTTGCCAAGACAAGAATTCTTGGCGGCTTTAAATATTAGCTGAAAAACAAAATGGGCTGTAAATGTTTTTAAATAGTGTTGGTGTTTAACAATGTAGTTCAGTATAGACATTGGCTAGTACTCACAGATATTCCAATATGACAATTCCTTACTCTTTGGTATTGATATGTTGACAGTTTCATCTGGTAAATGCAGACATTTTGTTATAAGCAAAGGACTGTCATGACCTAAGTAATTAAAAAAAGGAACTGAGATCAGGATTAGGACCATGGCTCTGATGCTGGTGTCCCAGACAACCCGAGGAAAGTACGTTTGTGTAATTAATGTTGAAAGGATGGGGTCAGAGTTCTGTGAACCAAAATAATCTCTGTTCCAGGCCCTTGTTTTTGGGTGATCCCAATGTTGAGCTTCTGGACAAAGATCAAGTTCTACACATAAAGAGTTCTCGAAGGATTGACAAAGGTCGTTATCAATGCAGTGCCACCAACACTGCTGGCAAACAAGTTAAAGAGGTCAAGCTGATCATCCATGGTAAGTTTATAGAATGCCTGATCCTAGAAGATCCTTTAATTCTACTCATAAGGTTTCTTTTTTGAATGGAGATACTCAGACAAATATAAATTAAGGCTCTGATCCTGCAAAATTTGTGTGTAAACGTAACTTACTACTTTGTGAACAGATGAGTATTCTTTTTGAGTGTTAGTATGTATCAAGTTACTTATGGATGTAGTCTTTGCAAGCTTGGCTTTTAAGTGGCATTTATGTGCTTTTTATTATTTTCTAATTGGTGAAAGCCAAAAATCTTGAAGGGCCTTCTCAAATGTTGCTATTAGTTAGTTTCAACTGAATTATTTTATTATCACATTGGCTTCATATTTTGATCTGTCTTAGGGAGGAGAAAATTAATTAGAAGATTTTTATTTTAATACATTTATGGTCTTATTTTCCTTAACCTAGGGCTAGGAGTAAATTCAGCCAGGAATAGGTTAAAGTTAGTGCAGAAATATAAAACAAAGTGAAAAGTAAGAATCAGACCCAAATAATCTTTGAAAAAGAATGTTCCAGATGATCTTCAGGTAGTGTGCTATGTCATCTTGCTTAAATTGGTGTAAATGGACATCATTTATAGCAAGTGAGGTCATTTATAGGAATAGAAGAAGCACTAGCATGAGATAACCATGTTAACATTATTATTTTTGTGAAGTATATAGCACACTGAGTATACTTCTTGTGTTTTTATAAGCAGTGGAATCTTAGCAAAGACATGGAGAACAGGCAGTTCCTGTGATTAGTGTAAATAAGTTTAATGTAAATTAGGAGATTATCAACTGGGAGAAAAGGAGGGGAAAGATTCATGGAAGAAGGAAGAAGCAGCGTTTGAAGGAAGGCTTCAGAGGACACAAGAGGAAGAGTTTTTCAGTTTGGAAGACAAAGAATGTGTGAAAGCCCAGTCAAACCTGAAAACTGAGAGAGCACAGTGCTAGCAGAAATTAGGGCAAAACAAGTGCAGAAATCTATAGGTGGCATAACACTCTTGTGCCCGGAGTACGAAGGGTGGGGATTTGAATCTGTGAGCCCTTAAGCTGATGAGTCCTCATTTACTATGGATTTGCTTCTGAAGATTGTGTGTCTTTTCTTCGGATAACTGTGAACTTATTATACATTATTTCCCTCATCTGGGATGTTTCTGAAGCATGGAGCAACCACATGCACAGAAATATGCCTGTACACCAGTCATAGTGAAGTCTTTTTCCATCAGGAGCAAAGAAAATGCTGTGAGAACTTGCAGGTGATTGTGGCTGTTGTGAAATTAGAGGAAATAAAACCCCCACACAAATAAAATCCTCGCAGATGAGTAGACCTTACTTCAGGTTCTTCAGAAGAGAGCTGAATTTGTCATAGCAGAATGGAATCTCTCTTTTAAACTTCTCATTAATCCTGGTTGAACAAATGGAAGCCCACAGAGTGAGGAACCTAGATGCTAATTCTTGCTAGTTCTTACTTGGTTTTAGCTGTTTAGCTCTACTTTTGGCTTTGATATTTTCCCAAAAAAGCATGTTAAAACCATTCCACATCTCTGTGGATGAAAGCATTTGCTGATAGAGAAATGTATTCTCCTTTGAACTGGGTGTGTTTCAGCATATTTTAAAGGTTTGTGTATTTTTGCACACAAATTGTTTAGTTAGGAAAATATTTCAGCATGGTTTGATAATCTGCAAGACCCATCTCATAGGTGTAGATCCATTCACTGGCACTGTGCTTTATGTTTCTACAGTGGCATTTTAAATGAACACTATGGAAGTCAGTGGAAGTCTAGGATATACTGAGCATGTTTGGCAGCAGAGGAGTTAATGTGTCTGCCAGATGTGTCTGGTACTTTCAGCAGTCATAAATTTAGTTGTTGCCAATTGCACTGTGTTTTTATTACTTCTACAGAGATTTACAAACTCTTTATATTGGCTGATTTACACGAGAGCTTGTTTGCTAGAAAAATCCGAGTACTGCTGCATAGTGAGCAAGGGAAATGACTACGGGCCAAAAGTTTCAAAAATAGGAGCATAAAGCTAGACTGTTAAGCTCATATTTAGTCTCAAAGTAAGTGACTTCACCTTCAGAAGTTTTGTGTACTGAGCAGTTCCCACTCTAGTCGTAGAGGCTCTTGGATGTATGTGGTATTTTAAATAGCAGGTCGCTGTTCCTTGTTGGGAGGATGCACCTCCCAAGGTATACAGGGGTTGCTCTTTCTTTACCCCTCAGAGGCAGGGAAGAGGCAGAGCCATGCCCAAATGCATTGCAGGATGCGTGGAGGCCCAGCTGTCCCATGGTAGGGGGGGGTGGACTAGATGATCTTTAAGGTCCCTTCCAACCCAAACCATTCTGGGAGTCTGTGTTGGAGCCTAGAAGGTAAAAATGTTTCCACGTACCTCTAGTGAGGCAGCAATGCTCTGCAGTGCCCCTTGCTGTGGCACTTGTTTCTTAAATATATGGTGGCCCTTTATGTTGTGTTCTTGTCATGCTTTCAACTCTTTGTGTGCTCCAGAGAATTGTACAGGCAATGTATAACTCTGCTGGGAAAAAAAACAAAGAAAGAACACCAGGAAGGATTGGAAGTCTGATTAAGCTAAAATCTTTTATTCTAACAGTATTCTAATGTTTAATCCATTTAAATCTGCACAGACTTGTATACTAAGGTTTTAATGTTGTTGTTTTGTCTTTTGAAATAGTCCCTCCTAGTATTAAAGGAGGAAATATTACCACGGAGGTATCAGCGCTTCTTAACAATCTTATAAATTTGGAATGCGAAACCAAGGGAATCCCTGTTCCTACCATTACATGGTACAAAGATGGACGCCCGATTATTTCCAGCCCCCAAGCTCTGTATGTGGATAGAGGGCAATTCCTGCAGATACCTCAGGCCCAAGTATCAGATTCTGCAAAATATACTTGCCATGTGACCAATGCTGCTGGAGCTGCTGAGAAAATATATGATGTGGATGTCTATGGTAAGTGAGAGTTTATTGAACTTGGTTGTTTGCCATGTTACAGGAAGTGCATCCTGAAAGCTTTTCTGCCTTTGTAACGTCAGCAGGCTTTGCAGGCCTGTCAAAGGTGCACAGCAGTCAGTGGCTGCATTTAGAGACAGGCCTGTGCTAGCAGGGCCATGTAGAGGGAACTTTGCACCCTGTGCTTTATGTGAGTCTCAAAAAGCTCTTGACTTCACAGGCCTTGATACCATGCTTTAGTGAAGTATGGAAACGATTTCTTCTCCATGTATCCTTTCTCTTTCTCACATGTGCATGCTGAACAGCACTTACCTGAAATAGCTGCTCTGGGTGGGATCTTTAGCGTACTGTTTTAAGACCTTCATATTTAGTTCTTCCATCCCAAAGCCCTGCAGATCCTCTATTTTATACAACTGGTCAATGTTGAACTACATCATTTGACTTCTCTGTTTCTCCTTTGTCTTGGCTTGCCCCAGCAGCAAATTCTCACATGAAATTGTGTGTGACATAATGGCATAGAGAGCCAAAGTGGGTGGGAAGGAACTAACCCATTTGCTTTTAATACATTTTCTGGCTACAGAATTAATGGCTTGCAATACATTTTTTCCTTTCTACAGTTCCTCCAGTAATTGAGGGTGATGCTGACACAGCCCAGAACAGGCAGGTGGTTGCTGGCAGTTCACTGACATTGGAGTGTAAAGCTGCTGGCAACCCTCTGCCTCTCCTTACCTGGTTAAAAGATGGTGTGCCTGTGAAAGCAAGCGACAACCTCCGCATTGTATCTGGTGGGAAGAAGCTGGAGATTCTGAATGCCGTTGAGGCTGACCGGGGCCAGTATTTGTGTGTGGCCACAAGCATAGCTGGAGAACAAGAAATCAAATATGAAGTTGAAATCTTAGGTGTGTGAACAATAGAACTACTGATTTATCAGATTTCCATAAACCTAATAAAGTATGTTTTTATTTTTGTTGGTATCGTTATACAAAAGATCAGTTAGTCAAGCTACATATCTAGTCCTGAGCACTGTACTGCACACAGGGTTACAGGATGGTTTGAAGACTCTTACTTTCAGGTTAGTTCTTTAAGAGTTTTTGTGCACATAGTAGGTAAATACTATTCTCAGTAACCTTTAAAATTCTTCTAACTTGCCTTCATAGAAGAAAATTATGGATATGAAAGATATCCATTAAAAATATCACTGAACAGTTGCCTCTGGGGAGAGAACATCTTTCTCTGAATTTGAGTTGTATTGTGCAAATTTTGAACCTCTCCTTGTAAAAGATTTTTTCCTTCTTTTTCCATTCAATCCTTTACTACAGTCTGCATCTCAGCAGTCCCTTCTGAATATCTCTAGGTAATGAATTGTACAGATGTTAATCACATTCTCCCGACATGGAAGGGTTTATTTAAGAACTGTAAAGGCTTGGTTTTTAGGCTTTGAACTGCTCTCTTGAGTATACTATTGCATGCAGATGTAGAGCATCCATTCTGCTGCTCAAGGTATATCTCACAGGTCTTGCTAGTCAGTGAAGGAGCTGGGAGGAGCTGTATGGCAGTGCTTCCTCCCCAGCCCACCCACTCCTGGGAGACAATGAGACAGGGTGAAGAGGACCTGGAAGACGGTCTTTTGCACTTCTGTTTTCTCCTGCTGACAGAGGGTGCTAGAAGTCATGTACCTCCCCCCACCCCCCATTCACAGGATCGTTCTGACAGAATCTGGAAAAAACAAACAAAAAACCAAGAAACAGTGGAGAAGAATGAGAACATAATTAGGTAAATGTTTCTCTTCAAAAAGAAATAGTGGTTCATAATGAACTATAAAGCAGTACGTGTCCCAAAGTGAGGTAGATGTCAAAATTATTTTGTTTTTAACATTACTATTTGAGATACTTTCATGATATTTCTGATGCTTAAATGTTTCTGTTGATGGATTTTTCTCTTACAGTCCCACCATTTGTGGAAGGTGGGGATGAGCTCTTGGACTACATTGTGATTCTTCATAGTCCTTTGGAGCTGGATTGTTTGGCAGCAGGGACACCCTCACCAACTATCACGTAAGGGGATTGATATGACAGTAGAAAAAAAAAAATCTGCTGATTGATTAGGTGAGCTTGGAGGTGGTCTTTATGAACTGCCCATGCTATTTAGTGATGGTTAATGTGTGGAGGAGAAACTCCTGGCTTCACTGAAGACAGTGTCAGGCACACACATGGCAGGATCAGGGTTTTATTTTAAAGTAGTTTGGTATGTTGTACCCATATGCATGTCCTGGAAACTAGGATAGATAACAAGAGCTGACAAAACTCTTGTTCCCTTGTTAATGCAACAGTGCACTTTTCATCTGCCACCAGTGATTGCTTTTGCTTTGGAGATTTCTGTCTGCCTCAGTTGGTGACATCTGCTTTCACTACAGCTTCCCAGCTGTCAACCTTTCTGACTTCTTTAATGCCTGTTCCCCTATACTCCATTCTCCTGATAAACCATTTTGGTCCATGGCACTAATAAAAGCAGAATACTACCTGACATCTCCAAACCTTCCTGGAAATTCTGTTTAGTAGAATTATGTGTATTTTAGGAGTGTTGTTGATCTTACTTTCATAGAGATCTGAGTTTGTACTTTCTTTTCGGTAGGTGGCTGAAAGATGGTCAACCAGTTGAAGAGAGAGGTGGACATAAGATCTTACTAAATGGACAAAAACTTCTCATCCCTCGAGCTCAAGTGTCAGACACTGGCCGGTATAAATGTGTGGCTGCAAATAAGGCAGGAGAACATGAAAGAGAATTTGATGTTACTGTGCATGGTAGGTTACTCAAGGGGTGTGGTGGGGGAAGAAGCAGACTGCCTTTATTTTAAATTACTGGCAAGAAGGTGCTCAAGTTTTCTGTAAATGTTTATTTGTATTAGTGAGTTGAAAAATCGGAGATGAGAGTAGATGAAATAGAAGTAGAGCTGCTCTTACCTGTGTGATACTGCTTCTATATATTTAAATGTGTATGTTCAAATAATACTTCATTTTTGTTTCTGGTGCTTCTTCCAGTTCCTCCAACCATCAAATCAGCTGGGACTTCTGAGACAGTTGTTGTGATATACAAACCTGTGACACTGCAGTGCATAGCCAATGGCATTCCCAGCCCTTCCATAACTTGGTTAAAAGATGGTCAACCAGTAAACACAGCCAGAGGAAATACAAGAGTAAGCACTACTCTTTTATGGGATCCAAACCATGAAAGATAGTTATCATAAATTATACATGTTAGTGCTTCTTTTCCTTTTGCTTCCCTCATGCTGTAATATAAAGATGCTAAAGATCCATCCTGGAGAGTGATGGGCTTTTTACCTGAATAGGACGATATCTCAGATTGAATAGCACTCTTTAGTAGACTGAATCCTGTTAGACACCTCCATATCGGAAGAGTCCATGACTGTAAATTCAGCATCCAGCTCCTTTCAGTTGTGCTTTAACCTTCAAGGTATGGTTGTCTGCCGGTTATGAGGTGGCTCTACCCACTTGTCACTGTGAAGCAGGATGACACGAGTTTTTCTATAAGCACTGCTATTGCAGCACCTGCCTATACATTCCCTTCTCACTGAAATTCTGAGTTTCAATGAACAGCCTTTCCCAGTGCTTGCACGCTCCAGGGGATTGAACGCTTGTAATGTCTTTGATTTACTTTAGGCTGGAGCAGTTTTGACATCTTGCCAGTGGCAGCTCTCTCTGCCTGCAGCCTCCTCTTCACTTTGCTTGCCTGCCCCTCTGCCATCTAGGTCTCCTTACAGCTAGCTGTACAGCTAATAATCCTGTTGTCCCAGGAAGACTGAAGTCTCTGAATTACCAAGACACCTTTTGCATGAATATTAGCCCCAGGTTAGAAGAAAGATGAAACTGACTGTATTCGGTGTAAGCGTCTGCTTTCCCATTACGCTTAGCAGCTCTGCCTGGGATTGTTGTGTAAAGTGGTTCCCTGCTCTCTGTTTTGGTACAGCTGGAGTCTTCAGGCCGTATTCTGCAAGTTGTCAAGGCCCTGCTAGAAGATGCTGGCCGATACACTTGTGTGGCAACAAATGCTGCAGGAGAAGCCCAACAGCACGTTCGGCTTCATGTACATGGTAATGTTTCTGCTTCTAGTTAGAAGCTAAACATGGCTGTTTTAAGGCAGCTTTTTCACATCTGTATTCCCTTCTCTTTTAAGCTCTCTGGCTTTTTTGTTGTCTCTGCACATCCATCCCAGTTTTCTTTCTTTGTCCCACTCCATTAGTAAGAATTCAGGGCAAAAGCTGTCATTCTTGGGATTTAGCCTTTGTCGTGTGGTACTGAGGGCCACGAAAATGAATGCCTTTCCATTTAACTCTTCTGTTCAGAGGTACCCCAAGAAGCCAAACGCATTGCCACTAACCCACCACTCAGAAGGGTACTTTATGTTTCTGAATCAAGATATGATATTTGGTCCAAGTCTTCTGGGGATAACGGCATTCCCTGGGACCTTGCAATGGGGAAATTTTACAGGAATGACTTTTCTGAGAAAGAAACATTCTCTTATGAGGGGATTTTTCAGACTCATTAAAAAGAATTTTACTTCGCATCTAAAAACAGTATAAAAGGAATCAGGGAAACCTGAGAAGCTGCTGTTTGCATGTGAATTTAATAAATGCTCTCACCATGATTTATGTATATTTGCCTCAGAATTGGTCACGAGGTATTGTGCATTCTTGATGTGACTCAATCCTCAAAGGATACAGGAGGTGCAGGGATCGACTGTGGCAAAATGCTCATGATGATTATGATTATGTTGACTTTTATTGTCAGATGGAGTCAGTAACTGGAAAATGTTAAACTGAAATGGAGATTGCAGCATCTCCATGGGTGAGACTTAGAAAGAGAAACCACACTCATGTTATACTGTGATAATTGCATCATAGTTGATTCTAGTGTCAGTCCCATGCTCGTAAATATCTCTTTTGCTCTCAGTCTTCATGTTTGAAGTGTCATTATCTGGTGTTTCTGTCATGTTACAAATTCATAAACTTTAGTAAATACACTTGCTGTGTACAACATTCCGTTTGATTTTACCAGTTCAAGTGAGATGAGCTTGCCGCATTAGAAGAATTACTGTTCTGTGTTGCGCACCCATTTCCTGCAAGTCCATTTTAAGTGCCATTTTTTGTGAAAAAATAGAAAGTAATAAAAATAATGTTTTATTCCTCTTAACACTAATGAGGTTATATAATTAGAGAGTATTCCCATTTTAAAGACGAACTTCCTTGAGAAATTCCTCGGTTATCCAGCAGTTAGTTGAAGCTTGTACAATTCATTGCCCAAAGTTTCTCAGAGGGCAGATTACTTTGTGATTGGATGTTCTGCTAGCTGAGTGGCTGGATTAATGAAAACCTGATGCTTTTGTCTTTTCCCAGAACCGCCCAGTCTGGAAGATACAGGGAAAATGTTGAATGAAACAGTAGTGGTGAATAATCCAATACATCTTGAATGTAGAGCATCTGGGAACCCTCTGCCAGGTATGCACATGCACCTTTGGGAACATGAAGCAGATCTGATAAACGGTTTTCACTTTTATGTGTCTTTTGAAAATAATGGATATTCTGAATGTTTAGTTCTGTGGGTTTTGAACTAGCTAGAAACTATTAAACGCTATGTATAATGGGAAATCTCAATATATCAACTGACATGGAGTAAGTATTGAGGAATTCGGTAATCCCCACCATTTTTAATTAAATGAATGAAAAACAGAAGGATAATCTACTCCCTTGCCTGTATAGCAATGTCCTGTCCATAGGCAAGAATATTGTGAGACTTCTGCTAAATCAGCTTTAAACACATCCACTCTTTTCCCCTGTCAGGTCAATATTTTATAGTGTAAGGCAGACTTAAAACAATACCTTGTGTATTGACTGTGCCTGTCAAATGTGACCATGTCTAGGACTTAGATAAAGTCTATTGAAATTTATAGGAGGCTCTTTGGTCTGGGCCCTTTGCCTGTGAAAATGAGTAGATTTTCTGTGTGTGTACAGTGCTTTCTATGGCTTGCCCCAATGATAAATTATACTAATGAATTTGTAGGTTCTCTTTATATTCTAAGCTTTGAAAACTAGGCTGTGTATATCTGTTTGTGTTTTATTTTCCTCACATTTTGTGGAATTATAATTTTGTTTTCTTTTTTTTTTTCAAAGGCAAGTTTCCCATAGAAATCATAGACATCTACCCAAGCGAGAGCTGAATGAGTTTGATTCCTGTTTACACTAATGGATCTTTTGAATTATTTCTGAACTGAAAAAAATCTAAAGCAATCTGGATTTTAGTTACTTCATTGCTGGGATTGTTTCAGTGCTAGGATTTTTGGATTAGCTTTTTTTTTACAGTTAATCTTTTTTTGTTGGTTTTTTTTTGAGATGTGCAGATAAAAAATTATTGCCTTCTTTTTTCTAATGTGTGCTTTTTCTTCCCACCTTCTTCTGATGGGATATAAAAATAACATGTTAATACAAGAATAATTTTCTGTATTAATTATTTTTTGTATTAATGATTGTAAAGCAAAACTTGGGGAATAGTGTATAACATATCTTATATCTAGTATAGCAATTTATTCTTGTGCTGATGATAGTCCCATTTTCAGAATAACGGTGTTACTAAATTTCAGATGATCATCCAGGTTCACCTTCTCTACCTTTTAAAATAATTAATTCTCAGCAAAGTATTATTTTCTAGAATCATTTATACCTGTATAAAACAAAATTTGAAATTATTGGGGGTATATGTAAAATTTTATAAAAACATAAGGATTTTATATCTGTTTCGCACCCTATTTTTCTCATCAAATTGTCAGTTATTTTAGAACAAACAATTGAAATGATGGAGTTCATATAATTTATACACTAAACCAGTTTGGTCTCCTCTTCTATGTATGATGTGATGCTACATACTAATGTTAAGATATGACATTAACTAAGAAAAGTGATAGCACAACATCACAATGAAAAAGAAAGAAGTTTGCATGCACTCTTGTTCATCATTCAGGCCAGATTACTTTTTGAGTCTGTGTCTTTCACAGAAAACTTGTGTGCTACAGAAAATTATTCAGTGAGTAGCAGTTTCATCTTACTGAATAGTGAAGTGATGCCAATAAAGCATTAGTTTCACATTCTGCTGATGGAGGGTGCCATCTTTTGGCTGAGATGCAAAAAAGCCCTCGGATTTTGTTGATATAAAATTTTCTTTTGGAGCAATAGCAGTTTTCTGGCTGCTATTTTTATTTTCAGTTTTTCCATCTGCCAGTTGAACTTTGATTTGATAGCTTGCATCTTGATTCTGTAAACTTTCCCAGGTGGTTCAGTTTAATGTATCAATACTTTAGGTAACAGGTGAAAAAATTATACATATCATATTATTGCATATTTTTAAACAGCTGCTGTTGACCTTGGTATGAGATGAGTAAGCCCCTTTGTATCCCCAAAATATACTTTGTGTGATAATTTTTTAACTTCAGAACATTTTTTCATAAATATATGGTGCACATGGATGGTAGTGTCAAGTTTGCTATTGAATTCTGTAGGCATAGTCAGTATTTTCTACAAATGTTACAGATTTCCTAATTTTCTAGTTACTTTTTATTGTTATTAATAATGAGTAGTATTGATATTGGTTTTTAAGTTTTGGTGTTATGTTGGTGTTATCTGAAAACTTAGATGGAAAGTTGGAAGACTGTTTGGTCCCATTGTTCGTAATGGGGATATTTTTGGCAACTTTTCCATCTTTCCTTTCATTATGCAGCTATCATGTGGTACAAAGACGATCGTCCGCTTACCGGTGCTGCAAGCGCCACTTTTCTGAACAGAGGGCAGGTTCTGCAGATTGAGGGTGCTCAGATCTCTGACACTGGTGTTTACAAGTGTGTGGCTGTCAACACAGCAGGCACAGCTGAGTTATTTTACAGTCTTCAGGTTCTTGGTAAGTATTATAAAACTTAGGAAAAACATGTGCGTGCACTTTTCAAGTTTCAAGTCTGCTTAGCAGACTTACCATCGCTCATTACACCATCATACTGGAAGAAATACGGCAGGAGTCAGAGGGAAGAAAATTCACTCTTCTGTTTTTCAGTGACATTAGAATACATGTTTTGAATTAGGAAAATGTGGTAAGGGAAGTAAATTCTAGGAAGAATGAGCAGAGACACCAGATTTGTGGAAGAGTTATTTATGTTACCACTTCAGCAATTTGGAAGACCTTGCAATTGCTTGGTTTTGCTGTAGATGACTTTAAAGCTTACAGTAGATAAAGAAAGGACACAGATCAAATGCTCTTTCATAATCCAAGAGTTTTAAAGAAAAATGTACTGCATCTAATAAGATGAAGTAGAAGTGTGGGTGTTTGCAGACATCAGATACCTGATCAAAAGCCAAACTGGAGCTTTTCCACTGATTTCAGTGGTTTTTGGATGGGGCTGTAATCCAAATTCTTATCTTTGATACATGCATATGCATGTAGCTGGTTTTCTGTGGGAGTCTTTCATGCAAAACTGTGGCCCAAATTTGGCACAGTGTCCCCAGCTGAGATGCATGCAGAGTATGTAGTTCCTATTAATGTTAATTAACAAATAATGAGTTGGGCAGTACATTTCCATCGAGTTAATGACCATCATGGGAAAAACTGATGGCTCAAGACATGGTCAAAGGCAATTAACCCCACCCAGTGATTAATTCCGAGGAAATATTTAGAGCCAAGGTCATTATTCTGGTTAAACCGAAAAATGAAAAATAACTCCTAAGTATATGCGTGTCTTTTTATGGGTGGTGGGATTTCAGTGGATATGTCTGGAGTTTTCTAGGGACTAATACTTTCTGACTTAGACACATAAAATTGTTTCCCCTTCCAGAACAAAATATATGCACTTGCAGCCAGAACTAATTGCATCAAAGGAAGCTGAAACACCTATCCATGAACCTACTTAACTCAGCTTGTGTTGTTCCAGGCTTACAATGGAGTGCTTTTTTAATTTACCATGAACAAGTTTATCATCCAATTTACTTAGAGTTTATGAGTTTGAGAAGAGAAAAATCGAGTTCCCCCCCCTCCCCCCCGAATAGTGGAAGCAAGAATGACTACTTGGAGAACTAATGGAGAACAGACTCTGAAGCGTCAAGCACAGAAAGTTATGCTGCATTTACTGAAAGCCTGCTCTAGATTTCTGTATGGTAGTTGACATTGTGAATGAGCACCTATGTTGGTCGATTACTGATCATATTCAACAGCTTCTGTTGTTAATAGTGTTGTGGATGCAGTAGCTATGGTAGAAATTATCAGATCATTTTTGCATTAAAAACAGTGCTTGATACTGCAGACTTAACATTAAATGAAACTAGGCAGGCCTACTGAAGGAAGCAGGTTGAATTCCAGTTTAGTATATTCATATGATTTCATTGTATTAAGTTTTTTTCACTTCTTTCCCACCACTGTAACTTTTCCAGGCATTTTGAGAACAATGGATGCTATTGTAGTGAAATAGGGGAACTGTGTGCATGTGTCTGTGGGGAAAAAAGATTATAAAATCACGCTTGTTTTTTTCCTGCCGTTTCTGCTATTACTGGAATTTATCTAAGAGTAGGTAGCCTGAGTTACAGGTGGTTAGAGGTTGATGAATTTATTAATGAATCTTCTTTTCACTACAGAATTTTATGTGCTTTTTTTTTTTTTCCCCTCACATAGGATATGTGTGAGTAGATCAACCATCCTCATCTCTTTCTAGGAGTGACTTACTGATACTGACTGTAAAGCTTTGTAACTAAATTATTAGTGGTAGGAGCAAATAAAATTTTTTCAATTCTCCTGATAAATGAAACATCTCCCTTTTTTAATACTTCTTATCTCCTTTTTTAACATAGCTCTACAAAATTTGCTAGACTGTATATCTATAGTAAGTGTTTTGAGATGTTCCAATATGATGTTTTTTTATCATCGGACAGGCAGATGTTCTACAGTCTAATCTGGTAAATGTTCACACATGCTCTGCAAGGCCAATTTATTACTCTGTGTATGTATTTGCTTTATGCGGCTTATATGATAAAATTCTTCCTTTAAACCCACCACTCTTATTGCCTTTCACAAGGTCTAAATGGAGTATTATAAAAATTTCAGGGAATATTTTCTGGTTTTATGTTATGGTTCTTGGGTTTCGCAGCTGTCCTCTGGGCTGCGGGCCCAGTCCCGCTTACCTTGCTCACAGCAGTTTCATTGAAATTATCTGACTGCTTATGCAAGGAAAGAGCAGGATTCGGCACAGAGCAAACAAATGACAAGAGTTCAGTAGGAGTGACATGACAAATCTTTCCAACAATGTAGTGCCTTGCAGAAAGAGAAATGATGTCCAAAAGTAAGCAGCCCATTTCTTTTCATTGTGATTAATACTCTTATGTAGCTGTTTCAGCTTTATTTTCTTTTTTTTTTTTTTCAGTCCCACCATCGATCTCTGGCAGCAGCGACATGGTGACAGTGGTGGTTAATAATCTAGTGCGACTGGAGTGTGAAGCAAGAGGCATCCCTGCACCTATTCTGACATGGCTAAAAGATGGTAGCCCGGTGTCCAGCTTTAGTGATGGACTCCAGGTACTGGGTTCAAATCCTGCTATCTGTGCTGTTTCCTGTTGTGGTAGGAGACTTCTAAGCCGGTGCAATTTCATGGAACAGAATAAGTTAGAGGATTTGGAATGGAAGTATAAGGCCTTTTGCTCAGGTTATTGGTGCGAGTTTAGCTCCAGTAATTACTGTGTGAAGTGGAAGATATAGATACGTTGAAATAAGGTGGTCCTTTCAACGGATTTCATACTGAGTAAGAGTTTGCATCAACAAATTTTTCACTTACTGGCAAGAAGAGGACACTGGACCATATTCCTATGCTGAAGAGATCTGTAGAGCTTCAAGATCATGTAATACCTCATTACATAAAATAGTAATTCAGAAAAAAAGACCAACCACTGATGTAAGGAGATATCTCAGAGTTAAAAGGAGAGGGCATGGTTGCTTTTAGAAAGCTAATTTTACGATCTGAAAGGAAAGAGAGGAAATTTGTGTACTATGGGGACAGTTCTGGGCACAGACAAAAGGTGTGACAATGTTTGAAACTGATAAGAGGGAGAAATGTCCAAATCCTGCAGGCTTGTGAATGCTAGGAGTTCCCTACAGACTTGCATGAAGATAGACTACTGCTTTTGCAAGTCTCAATCAAAAGAGAGCAACAGAGTGCGGGGAATAGTGTAGAGAACAGAGCAATGGTGGGAAGCAGTGGCAAAACAAGTACTTCATTTTGAAATGAAACCTAATAGTTCTTTCTGCTTGTGTTTTACATTGTATTCTGAATGTGTCGTGCTTGTATTGCAGGTTCTGTCTGGGGGCCGAGTCTTGGCATTGACTAGTGCTCAGATCAGTGACACAGGAAAATACACTTGTGTTGCAGTCAATGCTGCGGGTGAGAGCCAAAGAGATATTGATCTCAGAGTTTATGGTGAGATTTTCTGACAAATTTTTTATTTTTTTTTTGGTCACGAGAACTGTTCATGGAGCTTTAACTAAGCACACTGTGGCCCAGACCTTTAGCAACATTGAATAAAAATTATTCCAACCCATAATGGAAAGCAAAGTGATGAGGAGATGTGTGCATGTGTATTTGTATGTAAAAATATACATATGCACATACGTACACATTTATTAAAGTATGTAAGTATGTTCTTCTCTGTATCTCTGAAGAAATGTAGCTGCAACAGTGAATTTAAAAGTTTAATACATAAAGGCTCATTTATAAATGATAGGGGAAAAATATGTGTTTGTCTTTGTGTAAAAAAACATCTTTTCCCCATGGGATCTACATATTATTGGGGCCAGAGCTCAGTTGTTTTTACTGAACTAGAATGAGTCAATGTGAGTTTGCTGTACAGCTCTCCAGTTTCCATTCCATTTTCAAGCCTTGCTATGCCTGCCTAAATGGTGGTGACTTTTTTAGTTCTAATAGTGACACTGTATTGAGCTGTACAGAGCCCAACCAGTCAAATTTGTCTCTTTCAAGAAGAAGGAAATATATCTCTTTTGTACTTTGTCAGTTTTCCACATTATGTCAAGTTAATTCTGAAATCTTTTTGATTGAGCTCATGTAAATGCATCCTTCCTTCTGATTTCTTGTAACTTGTATGAGCTTCATCCTGATTTTTTTGCAACTTGTATAAGATGCCTTCTCATATTGTGTTCTTAGAGATCATTGGTGATATGCAGATACCAAAGAGCGTGACATACTGCCAGGAGGAATGCCAGGGAGTTTGACTGTAGCAAGATTTAATTTTCCTTGGACATCTCGGTGGTTTTCTACACCAGTGGAATGAGGATGAACAATGATCTGCCATTTGTTTTAGAAATCTTATGGTACCAGATATGGAGAGAGTGGTTTGGAATTGAAGAACATTTGTATTTTTGCTTCTGCTTTCAGTAGGTCAGTAGAGAGAGAACTGTTTTGGCTCTGCCATTCTCTAGCTTTATGGCAATCCTAAGCAGAAGTCTGGAAAATCTTGCAAGAGAAGTTAGAAGTTCAGATGTTTTCTAAGGTGAATAGGGACAGCTGGCCGGTTTATTTGTTTTTGAGTTTGGCTTTCAGAATTGACTTCCTTGTAAATGCAGTGTGGTTAGGATACTCGTGACTTGAGTCATGGCTACTTTTGCATCTGTAAGGGCCAGTTCAGAAAGTCAGGACTCTGGCATGGCAAGCAAGCTCAGGGTTAACGTAGGCTGGCACATTTTATGTCTAGAGCAAGGAATATCAAGGTCCCTTTTGGAGTTTGGCATGTATGTATATGTAACCACAAAAGTGGCATGGATATATTTATTGTTTCTCTTTTATTTTCTGCAACCTCTGTCCATTTTAGCTAGATGAAATTAAGAGTTAGTTAGAAGTTGTGTATGTTTAAAATAACTATTGTATTAGAAGCTGGCCAGGGCTGAGCTCAGCTGCAGGGCCATGTTGAGTGAGGCTGTCACCAAAAAGTAATATTACTCTTAAGATTTGCCTCATATGGGTAATCTAATTAAGAAGTCACAGGAGGAAAATAATTTGGAGTGCAGTTGGAGCTGAGATGGTTAGAAATGTGTGGTGCGCTGGGCTAGTCTAGGAGTTGGAACAATCTGGGTAACATATAGTTACCATGGGCGTAATTAGATTAATTTTAAACCCTGTTCCTTCAGAAATAAATGCTTTAGTGTCTGTCTCTGTTTCATAAACAGTTTTCTTTTGAACACATTTAAATTAATTTAGCTGAGAGGAAAAGTGGATGGTGGAAAAGTATTGGAAAATAAATTTGCCTTCTGCAGTAATGTATCAGTTTCCAATATTCAGTTCCACAACACTTGTAAAGTATCTGGGCCTTTGTGAATTCTACAAAGAAAGTAAGATAAACAGATATTTTTTTTTCAGTTACTATATTTCTTATCCACAGAGACCAGGCTTTTCCCTAAATTATTTCCAAACTGTGAAATCAGCTGCTCTGCTTAGTACTTCCTGTGCAAGAAAAACAAAGCTTTATTGTTAAAGTTATTTTTCAGGACATCTTGAGAATTGTATTTCTGGTTTACTGAATATCACATTGGGACGTTTTATAATCTCATGTGTGCTAATTAATTCAGTATCATTTTGTTCAGAGTGAAGGCCAGAGTATTTCTCACAGGCAGTCCCACGGCTTCCCTTTTTCTTTCCCCAGTATTTTGTGCAATCAGACATGCAGTTTCTGGAGTAATGGATTGCAAAACTAAAAAGCAAAGCCAATGTGACAATAAAGGTTCTTATATCTGGCCCTAGTCAACTTTTTTTGGGCAAACTGAACAGTCTTGGTACAGGACAGCCATAAAAATCGCACTGGATACTTGTAACCAGACAAAGTAATTCTTGCTGGGAGTGTTTTGATTTTGTAAATATTTTAATTGTAGATCTAATGTTGCATTAATTTCAAGAGTTTACAATGAACATGCTTTATGTTTTAAAATGACAGGAAAGGAAAGGGAATCCCTTTTAAGGATTTAAGAACCATGTATGCCATTAAGGGCTTGAACAGGAATTCTCTTCGGGATCATGCTTGAGCAGCCCAGTAAAAGCACTTCTGCTCTCCGCAGTTTGCTGCCAGTCACCTGTGTTAGTGATGCAAACGAAGGGACCTGACTTGCTGTGGTGTGCATGACAAGCACATCCAAGTTCTGTCTCACTGGCTCTGATCTTGGAGAGGGAACCTCTGGTGTAGAGCTGGGGGTAAGCAGCAACAGTGCAGGGCATGATAGCTTACACCACTCTTGCTGTTTTCCAAGTCAGCATGTGTCTGACACTGGAATACTTTGAAACTCTTCATGTGGCAATGTTCTGTCAACAACTCAAAGCTGCCTGAGGAGTCTCAGAAAATTTCCTCTGACTGATGGTACAGCATGCTGTTACAAAGGACATTCAGGTCAGCCATGAATACTGATGCAAAGCCATAGATGGCAAACAGTTTTCAGTCTTTAATCTTTTTAGTTAAGCACATCTTGTCAGTCTAATACTTCCTCTGTGTTTTTTTTGCTCCAGCCACAAACACTTTCCCCATGGAAAACTGCTGACTTGCTGTGTTCCAAGGTTTAGTTCTCAGTTGCCTTCTCAGTTACTTTGTTTTTCTGACTATGGAAACAAAAATAATCTTTAAAATGGGGGAAAAAAATGTGTTTTCTTAAATCCTGACGCTGTTCAAGAACAGCTAATGAGCTTCAATTTAAATGCCCAGAAGCATTTTTTTTTTCTTCTACACGGAAAACTTTCATTCCAAAAGCTGATTTTTCTACCCTGTAATTTGGAAATAATAGTGTAATAATGAAGTTATCACTGAAACTGTAGTACAAATCTAAATATAGTGCTCAGTGCCAACAATTGCAATAATTAGCTAGCAGATACTACACAAAACAGATAGACAATAAAGTAATTGTAGATTATGACTTGATGATTAAGTCATTAACCCATTCACTTGGCTGGAACCATGTAGGATCTCATTCTGTCTTCTGTATTTGGCCATCTCGACAAAATTCTTCTTAAAGTCAGAGTTGTCCTTAAAGCCAAGTATCCATCTTGGCACTGTCTGGAAAAGTTTAAGGCATTTTCAGCTTCTGGGTCTGATTATTATCTTGTGAACCTTTTCACTCATCAGCTCTTTTTCTTTTTAGCAGGAATGTACTTCCCCATTCTTTATACACTGGTGATTTTCCTTTCTAGCCATATTTCAAGTATTTTTTTGCTAGTCTTGGCTTATCTACATGGTTTCTCTGTAGCTGATATCTCACTAGCATAGATCCTGTGTAGAGGATATTCTGATAAGTAATAAAAATTATTCCAGTGCTCTTTGTGCTATAAAGGAGACTTAAGTTGTGTGTCAGAAAGGTAGTAATTGCCATTTTATTTTTGTTAAATGAAGACTGCTAACTCCACAGTGTGGTTACTCTGGGAAGTCTGCAATACCCAAAGGTCCTTTGTTTTGATTTGTTGCTGTAGTTCCACCAAACATCATGGGAGAGGAACAAAATGTCTCAGTGCTCATCAGCCAGGCAGTGGAGCTGCTCTGCCAGAGCAATGCTATTCCCCCACCCATGCTGATGTGGCTCAAAGATGGACGACCCTTGCTGAAGAAGCCAGGTCTTAGCATCTCTGAAGATGGAAGTGTACTGAAGGTAAACTGGGCAGTCACGCTCTGGTGGCGATTGCTTTCTGGGGAGTTATACCCACCATGACGGCACTAGGTACCCGTTAGAGATTGGATAGCATTAGGCCCTCTGGTGCAATAGAGAGCAGTGGGTGAGGAGTGAGGGAGGTCATAGACACCTGGATGTTTGTGTACAGATTTTGCAGGAGTAATACTGTATTATTAATATTTAGAGAAACAGATGTAAAAATAAAAATTGAAATCTGAGCAACCTCTCCCTACAAGTTTCACGTATAACAATGTAAGAAGAAGAAATCCAGGTTTTCATTTTCTTCCTAGATTGAAGGAGCTCAAGTACAGGACACTGGCCGTTACACTTGTGAAGCGACAAATGTTGCTGGGAAAACTGAAAAGAACTATAATGTCAATATTTGGGGTAAGATTTATTAAGCTTATTCCAGGAATGGGAACGGAGCTCAGAGTGAAATCATGATGCGAGACACTAAAATCCTCGGTAGTTCATTAACACTTAATTGCTGAGGTTCATGCAGGGAGATGTTATTTTATTTGTTGTAGTTTAACAGTCCCAAGAAAGTGCACACGTTTTTCAAATTGCTTTGGTTCTAAATTAATACCAGCTACTTCGCAGGCCTTTGTCAGGCTGGATTTGCATGCATGATAGTAGTTTAGAGCTGTAACTAACTGGTTTTGTATCCATAGCTCCTATTTGTGCACTCTAATGCCATTTAAAGTAACCTACCAACTTTCTACTTTTTTAAATGCTGAAGCGTGGAAATTCAGATAAATAAAAGCTGGTTTACCTAGCTTTATTTGCTCTGTAAAGTTATCAGCACTGAATCACAAAAATAGCTTTAGTAAAATTTTTCTATGGCTAGATGATGAGTGTGGCTTAGGATGTTTATTTAAATATTTGATTTTGAGTGTTTTTGCTGCACCATCATTTTCTTGCCATATGCAAATTGAAATGTGCCTTTTTTTGCTATTAGAAATTCATTTCTTGCTTTGAAATCACAAGACTGGAATTATCCAACAGGGTTTGTAATGATAAAACTACAATTTTTAATATAGAATTCTGTCATTATTTATTAAAAAGAAACATTCCTGATGTTTAAATTAGAGGTGGATACTGTAGTACCATGCAAGACCATGCAATTTTCCCATATACCCATTTACTGTGCATGTCATCTTTAGCTCTCCTCTCTCCCTCCCCAGATTTGTAAGATCTGCAGTGTTGCAGATGACCTTTGCTGCTGGAGGGATATTGGATTTGTTCTTTTGCGCAGTGAGACCGTTTCAGTAGGATTTTGAGAGGAGGGATAATTCTTTGCTAGTTAGCAGCTTTGATGGAATAAGCTTAGTAGAAACCAAAAGTTGCCTGTGAAAGTCATCTGTGGATAACAGTTTAGAATTATAGTCTTTGTTTACACCGAAGGACCAAGAGGCATGCTTGCCATATTTTTAAGTTTTAAATCCAGAAAATGGATTTAAAATCTGAGGATTGGTGAGATCCTGAGAGCTAACTCTGGTTCCAGGAACCAGCCCATGTGTTAAATGGAAGATGTACCTCCTTAGAGAATGGCACAAACCTTTTGACAAGAAACAGGACAAATAAAAGTTTGAAGCCCTTTGCAGTCAGTTGTTTTGAAACCCATACATCTGGTTGCTGCTAAATAAGAGTTTGAAGTGTCAGAAGGAGGAGCCATCTACTGTCATTTGCATAAAAAATGTGCTGGATAAGTTACTAGTAAGATTTTATTTGCCAGTTTCAGCCTACGTTCTCCTCTGCTTTTTTTGGTCTCTTTTCAAGTGTTACCTATGCTATTTTCATCAGAAGAAAATGGTTCTTCCATTTCAGGAAGGCAATTATCCCTTTTGTAGTGATTGAACCAAAGTTCTTTAAGACTTTGACAATCAGACTGAAAACAGTGGTCCCTTTTGTCTGCAACTGATTTACAGTCACAGAGTTGTAGAGCAAAGCTGGCACTCTCCTATATTAGGGCAGTTGAAGGGATGGGGGTCCTTAGCGTTAGATGTGGCAGCCACTGTGTTGATGCAGGAAAAATTCAAACGAAAAACTTAGGCTGACTTTTAGAAGTCACTTTCCACCTAATGATGATATCTGTAGGTTTATTAGCTAAGGCCATGAATGAGGCAGGCTCTTAGAGTTGGAGTCAGTTTACATCATTCACAGAAACGGCTTTGTTCTGTGAAATCCATTCAAAAGTCAGCCAGAAATAGAGCCTATGCATGCACTAGACCTCAGAGGCTGGAAGGACAGATGCAGTCATTCGCAAGTGTATTATTCCCTACCCAGGGTCTGGTTTACGTTGTCAGCAAGAGAATACAGTCCTTGTAATTGCTTCAGAGTATAACAGGACAAATTTGTATGAGGGTCATTTGGGTCTTGCTGTTGGCCGATAATGTTTTGTTTCAAATGCTGCAATTATTTGGCATTTCTTTTCAGTGTCACCAAGTATTTATGGCTCAGATGACATCTCTCAACTGACAGTAACTGAAGGGAGCTTGATAAGCCTGATATGTGAGTCTAGTGGCATCCCACCACCCAGTCTTACCTGGAAAAAGAATGGTGAGTAACTGCCCATTGTCCGTTTTATAAAGCAAATGTGATAATTCTGACCTGCCAGTTTTTCTTTTTTCCTGTGGGCGTTTTAGATGGTGTATTCTGAGGAGTTCAAGCATGCAGATATCTAAACAGTCCTGATATTGAGTAAAATGAACTACAGTAGTCGATTATCCCCTTCTCTCTAACTCACCTCTGCTTTTATTAGGTGTTGTTATTCCTAAAGGTGTGCAAGAGAAGCACAGTGCAGAGATTCCTGAGCTGACTTAAAAATGGACTGTGAAGCACTTAACTCCTCTCAATATGCTTATTTACCATGGTGCAGCAGGGCAGCATCAAGACGTATTTGTGGATCCCAGCTGGGCAGGGCTGTGAGTCACTGAAGTCCTGTGGTGTGGAGTCAAGGGTCTCTGCCCTGTGATCCACTGCATAACATAGACATATTCTCTGAGTTATTTTTAAATTTGCAGCCATGGCATACTACCAAGTGATGAAAACGCATCTAGTTGTCATAATTGCTTTTGCGATTTACTGAAACTTTCTCTCATCCCATCTTAATATTTGAGTAGTCTGTGCACCTTTTTGCTTTAGGTGTTAAAGTAACATTGACAAACATCTTCTTATGAATCAGTAGACAAAAGAAGGTATTTTTAGCACCTTCTTTTAAGCATGGACACTGTTGGAGATGGAATATTAGACAAAATAAGATGTTGAACTCTTCTAGTTTGGTAATTCTTGTGTTATTAATCAATCTTACCTATTCATCTGTCTTTTTCTAACAGCACAGTTCAGTGTGGTATGTGCCTACCTTAATTTTGGGTTGTGGAAAGAGTAGATTTTAATTAAAAAACACTTTTTCTAATGCATAAAATTTTCAAAGAAAATGAAGTTTATCAGTTCTTTTTAAACCCTGTCTCTTGTCATACAATGCCTTTTGGCTTCCATGTTCTAATAATGTGCCGCAAGGCTAAGGTGTATACACTTAAATGGCCGAAAGGAAACTTAAACCTGTTGGAAAGTCTAGAAAGGCAGTTAGAAAGTAGTACAGTTTTGAATGTTATGTGAGAGCCAGATTTTTCATCATGTTTGATATTTGCTGCACTTGTTCATAGAGCGGGTTTTAAATGCACAAGTGGGAAATGAAAATTCAGCTTGTAAGAATTATCAGTGGCAGGTGTATTCCTTCTGTCACGAAGTCTCCCTGCGGTTTGTAGAGATGAAGATAGCTGCCTAACCTGAGGTCTCCAAGACTGAAAATTCTGCTCAGAGAGTGCGATATTATTTTGCTGTCATGCTTCTGCTGAGGATTTCATGGGTAGAAGTCTATGCACATGTGCTGTGTGACAGAAAACACACAGGTGGTCTGACTGTGAAAACTAAATTATATGTTTCCAAGCACTGGCTGTGCTGGGTGAGATAATTATATACTGGACAATGAGTCAGATTTTACTGAAAGTGTTGAATTTGCTGCTCAGTGGAAGTGTCCAAAACTTTCTGGATGGATGTGAGTGTGGTGAGAGTTGCTGTGTTTTAGCTCAGGTTGCTGTGTGTCATGAAGTCAGCAATTAATATGGGAAGTCCTCAGAAACTGCTTGTGTGAAGTTTCTGATGTCTGTGAAAAACTCTAATAGAGCAGTTCTGAAATGGACAATTGTGGCGTGCAGTAATTTTTAAATGAGCCAGTCGACTTTACACCGTGTGAACAAGCTCATTACCATTTTTTGTGTTTTTTATCTGAAAGAATGTCTCTTTCAGGCTCTCCACTGGTGGCTGACCTTTCAGGAAGGGTGCGGATATTGTCTGGAGGCAGACAGCTACAAATTTCAATTGCTGAAAAGTCTGATGCTGCATCCTATACTTGTATTGCTACAAATGTAGCTGGAAGTGCAAAGAAAGAATACAGTTTGCAAGTATACAGTGAGTTGCCATGAAAAATTCTGTTCATAGTTTACCAGTTCTGCAATAGTTACGTTATGAAAGTGTTATCAGTACAGTGATGTTAAGCTGCAAGATTTTCAGAGCGTAATGTCTAGCTACAGGACAATTTAAGGGTACTCTGAGGAGAATGTTAAGTAATTAAAATTTTGGCAATCTGGACTTGGAGCTTGACCAAGACATTGCATATACCTGTTGAAAGTTCATATTTGACCACAGATGATTACAAGGATGTAACCCCTTTAGGTAGTGTAATGTTTCTTGTCGCCAAACTGTAGCAGTGATGACAATTAATTGAACTTAGATTTCCCTTAGATTTTAGTGCTGCTTCTGTGTTTTGGTCAGGAATAAAAGGAGGTATTTTTAAACAATCCCATGAAAGAGAAAATCTTCAAAAATCTGCATGGATTGACAGCATTTGGGGCAGTCTTTTTTAATTTAATTTTGTCTCCTGTTTGCATTTGTAAAATTGCCTGTAAGCTACATTTTAAAAAACATTTTTACTTTATGGGGTGGGGTGAGGGGAGAGGAGGTGATTCGTCTTGCCTCGGTCCTGTGGAAAATGCTAAGAATTGCAGAGTGCTCCTAACTGATTTGCCAGCAATAACCTGCAGCAACTGGTCTTTATTAAAATGTTGATCTGGCAAACTTGATTGTTGTTCTGTTCAGAAACAGGTGAAGATCCTGAAATGTAGCTTCCAGTTGACTTCCACACTGTGTTTCTTTTTCTTTCATAGTTCAACCAACTATATTAAATAGTGGTAGCCACCCATCAGAAGTTGTCGTCACCCAAGGAAATGAAATTTCCTTGGAGTGCAAGGTACAGGGCATTCCAGAACCAGCAATAACATGGATGAAGGATGGCCATCCGCTGGTCAGTGGAGGAAACATAGTGATACTTCATGATGGTCGCTTTCTTCAACTGAAAAATGCCCAGGTGTCAGACACTGGCCGCTATGTCTGTGTTGCTGCCAATGTGGCAGGGCTATCTGACAGAAAATACAATTTAAATGTTCATGGTAAGTATGTGCAAAATGGGGCAGGCATAACAGAAACAAATTAGACCTTTAAATTCACCCAAGGACATCCAAGAAATAGTTGTGTACCTAAATGCACCACCTATATCTGTTGCAAGCTTTACACGTGATGCAGTTTCAATTGCAGGTCAGTGATGCAGTTTCAACTGCAGCGTTACAAAAAATCCAAATCCAGTTTTATAAGTCCTGAATATTTTGAAGTCTTACCTCTGTCCCTGTTAATATGAATCCACCCCTAGTTGCTGCATCTCCCATGAGAAGAAAACCAAGATAAGGTATAATTTTATATGATACTGGAGTGAGTGTCATGGTATGAAGTATTCTATTGTGGGAGATAGAAATCAAGGTTAAACCAAGAACCCCCTGTTAGTAGCAGCTACCAGAGGACCGTTACTGGAGGGTAGCGAGTATCTCAAGTATCTAATTATCAGGTTCTCTCATTTTGCACAATCAGAAGAATTTAAAGATGGTATGTCCAGCTATAAATCATCTCCATAATTTGACTTGATGGCATTGATCAGAACATCACAATATCTTACAGCCACTGTAATGCTTTTGCATATGACTTTTTAGGCTTTGTCAAACACTGAATATTCATGTTTTACTGTGAAAGTAAACACAGGAATTCTTATTATTGAAAATGAGAGACAAAAATTGTTTACCAATTTTCTTTTTTTATTTGGAATATTTGCTGTACTGTATTATCAAACTTCTGGGCAGTAGAGAGAAACTTCAAACCTCCTCAAGCTACTCAGAGTGCTGGAGGATGTTGGTCATCAATTCTTGACCTCAGGCTTTATGTTCTAAAGTATGAACTGTAGAACTGCAGAACTGCTTCCAAAGTGGAAATATTCTTATTTCTAGCAAAGAAAAGCTAAAATTAAATTTGTCGTAGTTATTTTAATAGGGGGTTGTTCTTTCCATTAGAAAAAGCATGTAATTCTGTCAGTGTTATAATTTTCCCTAGTGTTTCATTAGATACAGGAAATTATAATTAGCATAGAATGGACAGAACTACTATAAATTTATTCACTATGGAACTTAAGCCATAAAATAAAGGTAATAGAACTGATAGAATTTAATTTTAATATTTCCATGCCATTGCACAGTAAGAAATTGTCATTAACATGTAGTATTAAATGTCTCAGTTTCATAGCTCTTCACTTGTCAAACTTATTTTAGCTTCAGTGAATTATTATTTGGATAACCGAATGTTTTGAGAGCAAAATTAATATTTATTTGTTCTGAAGCATGGCATTTCTTTACTCTTTTCTGTAGTTCCCCCAAGTATTGCTGGTTCCCTGCAGATGCCTGAAAACATCAGCATTGTGGAGAAGAATCCCATTTCTCTGGTTTGTGAAGCTTCAGGAATTCCCTTGCCATCAATAACATGGCTCAAGAACGGATGGCCTGTCACTTTGAACAACTCAGTGAGAATCCTCTCAGGTACAAAAGCTGTAGTTATTTAAAAACAAACAAACAAACAAACCAACCCAAAAAACCCAAACCAAAAAAACAGGGAAGAGGGTGAAGGGCCCTCTGCATCTACAGTGCAGGTGTGTCACATGAAAGAAGGTTTGGTTTAATAAGCTGTAAAGACAGGGAGAGAAGAGAAACTGTTGTTCAATGCCAAGCTTTTCAGTAAATGGGGTCAGATTGGCTGGAGTGTCTGGTGAATTGCTAATGTAAACTTTTAAAGTTGTTACCGAACTTTATGTGTTTGGGCCAAAGGTGTGGTAACTGTTTGGTCTGTGACATGGAATAAGCCATAATTCTGGCTGTTAGTGTATGTTAGTCCAATGCTTATTTCCAGAACTATGTCAGATGGTAACATCTTGCTTTGTCAGGACCAATACATATACTCCATTAGCTCTCTCATTTGGTTAGTTTTCTCTACCTCTTCCTCTTCACAGTTATTTTACCTTTTAAAGAGGAAAAATCTTTAAGAGAGAATGAATACAAATGACAATAAGCAAAACACATCTTTCATTTCTGTGGGTCTGTATATAAAAACAAAGGGAAACCTGTTCATGAGTGTCAGAAATTAATGCATGTAAATACCTCCCTGGCCTTGGAGCCAACTGAATCTGATCTAATGATATCTAATAAAAGCTGGAATTAGGTCATCAGTCAAAGATAGCACAGAACACTGTATTAACAAGAAGACTTGTCCAAGGGATCTGGAGAAACTTGTGATAGGCAAGTGGAGAAACAGATGCAATTTGTCAGGGATCTCAATTTTCAAGCTGGAATAACCTACAAAGAACTAGTTCAGATGCCTTTTTATGTAGTAATTGACAGAGGTGTCCAAAATAGGAGGGGCTCGGTACCTGTTCTGTAAACCATCTTCCTACAATACCACAGGGAAGTGAGAGTACTTGAATGGCAGCTGCAGTGATGTTAAAGCTTTGTGTTTACAGTAGGAAATTGAGTTAGCTGCCTTTGAGATTACAAATGGAAAAGTGTACCAAGCGGGCAATATATTTTGTGTTGATTTCATGTGTTTGGGGATCAGCTTTGTGGAGTGCATAGAAGTAAGTAAGTATCTGGTTACAAGTGAGATGTATAAACAACAACCAAGATGTTTCTTTGATTTTGGGCTTGCCACGCATGGCTAGAAATCTCATTAAAATAAGTTTTGATGAAGTTTCTTATACTCTGACATAGCCACCATGCAAAGCATGGACACAAGAAAGGTATCAGAGAGGTAAAGAAACTGGAAGGTGTTTAGAAGCTCAGTTAAGATGGGATTTGAAACTGAAATTTTTCAGGATTTTTTTCATCAGTGTAGCTTTTAACATTACAGGTAGTCCTGTCGTCTGCTTTCCCATTCTTACATATGGTGCATGGAAAAAGGAGTGGGTGTCTGATTATTATCCGGTATAAATCTGACTATCTGAGTTGGTATGTGTTCCTTTTTGTGCAAAGTTGCCATCACCAAAAATAATGTCTTCTGGGCTTGATTCTTTGTGTTCTGTATGTTGATTTCTACACCCACACTAATATCACCATCTGGATTGCAGAGTCAGGAAGGGTGAGAGACAAAAAGATGTTTGTTGTCTCTGAATGTTAGCTGCAGTGGGAGTGGGGAAACAGGCCAGAACTCAGCACTTTGTTTTCCAGTAAACTTTGTGCTTCTGCACAGTTCTTCAGAAAACTACATGTTGTGGTAGTGAACTGTAACAACATGGCATTTGGAACTTTATTTGTGCTTGTACAGCTGTAAAAAAACCCAAAACAAAAACAACCACCAGAAAATCCCCCTCTTCAACTAATTTAGGAGGTAAAATACTTTGCCAAAGCAAGATTTCGGTTCTGTTGATTGAAAACATGCTTGGCATTGCAGATGATTTAAATGTGTGGACACACACTGCTGGCAAGTTCTAATTTGTTAATACAGATACTATGCTGATGTTTCCTTTTGATGATGCTTCCTATGTATCCTTTAAAAAAAAAAAAAGGGGGGGGGGGGAAATTCCACCATACCACATCTGCTTTCCTTGCAGACCATGCATTAAGCTGCATACTATCTTAGGAAGGAGAAAAGCTTTTATTAAGTTTTAGCTAAATCTAGAAAATCATATCCTGCCTCAGCACTGGAGCCCGGGGTGTGCTATCGTATGTGATACCAGAGAAAGTTACCATCTCCTGCAGGCAGATATCTGCTTCATTTTGCTTCTTACGTGGCTTTGTTCAGGGTGTGGATGGGAGAAGGGATCAGGGTGACATGAGGCTGCAAGAAGTGAGCCTTCCTCAGTCTCACAGTACTCCCTCCAGCAGGTAGAATTCCTTGGGCAGAGGCACATCAATTAACCAGGTCAGCAGTTTCTTCCTTCAAAGCACATGAGCAGGAGCATAAATTTCTGGGATATATCCCGATAATGAGACCCTGTGGATATCCGCAGACAGGAGACGCACAGTTCAGAAGTGATGTACTATGTGGTAATGATTGCTAATGTGAGAGCTGCTAAAGAGAAACCGGAAAAAGCTGAGGGATGGCCACCACTTTTGTTTTCACACTTAAATGCTCATTGATGTTTGTTTTGTTGTTCCTCTCCAAAACAGGAAGCAAAGAGAAGTTATTCTGCTATGGCAAAGTGGGGATATTCTTGGTCCTTTGGTCAAACGTACTCGCACATCTTCTTCCTTTTAAACTAGCATGCCTGTGCAAATGTGTTTTGACAGCTGCTCTGCTACAGTGTTAAGAGAAATCTGTTATTTTAAAACATTACATGTAAACCAGTACTGTTGTGCCATCAATAATAATAACAGGTGACAATTAATACAAATGCTAGAAGAAAGGAGTGGAATTTTATTCCTTGTCTGTAAAATGTGAAAATACCTTTAAGGACTGTTTGTATGTTTATAAAAATAAACTTATTTTTATGTGTACACACACCCCCACTCTGATGAGGCTTTATTTTTCCTGTATAGTCATCTAGATTCTCAGTATAGCGAAGTACTCATGTGAACAAAAATCCTGCTGAGACACTGCATTCTGTCAAAATTTCCTGCATAGAAGTACGTGCACAAATAGTGCATATTGCAAATGCAGTGTTCCTGCCACATGCAAGGTGCCTGTGCTGATCAATTAATTATATATGCACTGTACCCCTGCACATAGTTTGAGTGACCTGTGTGGAGCAGGTTTGATTTTCTCTGCACAAACTCTACCGTTGCATCTTGAAGTTTTCAGGGATTGTTCTGATTGGTCTTTGACTTCTTCCAGAAATTCTCAGAAAATGGCTGAATGCCTCAAAGTTCACTTAAATGTAATTTCTGGAGGAAAAAGAAGAGATATGTCTGGGTAGTTTAGAAATTACTGACTAGAAAGAATAGTATGATCAATATTAAGCAAAGATCTAAAAGCACTGAGGAGCTGAGGGCCTGAGCAGACATACGAATGATTGCAGTAGGAGTAAGGTCAGTCACTTTCTCTTACTGTTTGTTCAATAAAACAAAGCACCTTAAAAAATAGACTCTGTTAAAAAAAATCTACAGCTGTAAATTTAACCACAACATAAAAAAATTAAGGGTTAGCACAGACAATTTAGGAGCATGTTGGTTGAAGCAGGACTTTAATGGTGGTACGTTTTTTGGCTTTCTCCTCAGGAGGCAGAGCGCTCCGTTTGACACACACGACTGTAGCAGATGAAGGTCAATATACTTGTGTAGTAACCAATGCTGCAGGAGAGGTGAGGAAGGATTTTGACCTTTCTATTCTAGGTAAGTGTGTGATAATTTTTATTACAGTAGAAGATAAAGGGGTCTACTGTATACTTTGCTGGTATTTTAAAAATTATTATGCCAAAACATATGTCCTTAGGGGGAAAAAAGTGAATTCGATCACATGTTCAGAAAATCAGGTTTTAAAGAGAATTTATTTCTATATTTGAATTTGCTTTTCATTTAGTTTCTAAAATGAAGAGTCTTCAAGCATAATTTTGAATAACTGGCAGCTACTTCTGTTTTGTGTTTTGTTTCTTTTCTGAAAAGGACCTATGTCAATGTAACTGGCTTCAGTTAGGTTGTTATTTCAGTCGGATAGAAGTCTGGAAGATGCTCACAGCCAGACTCCCATCCTCTCTTCTGTTTCTTGTTGCTCATAGCTTTACTCTCCCTTGGGCAAGATGATCAAGGTGAACCAGTTTATAGGTGATCGGGAAAGGTGGGATTTTTGTGTTTTCCTGGTCAGGTTAGTTTTCAGCCAGATCAGTTCCTGCTGGTTCACCACAGCCTATAAATGCCACTGTTGGTGAAAGGAAGATGACAAGAGTGAGTGGTCGGGAACAGTGCTATTTCTTTTGGCACTGGCCTGAATTTAAGCTGGTTTAAGTCAAAAGAAAGCTACAGCCCCAGGAAACCATATGAAATTCACATGAATCTGTTGCATCTAATGTTCAAATGCAGAAAGGTGCAACCCCATATGATAATACTCATGAATTAAAACTAGCATTACTGTGCAGCACTGGGTATAATATGTATAGCTGAGTGGCATGATGGTAATAAAGTGTTGCAAGAAAGATGTGAAGGCAAAGCCAAGACCATCAGGGAAATTAAACACTGGAGCTGGAACTGTTTTTGCAAAATAGAGATCTCTGATCCAGTGCAAACCTTCAGTCAGTAGAGCCTTCGGGATTGTAAAGGGTATAAACCAAGTGTAGTAGTGGGCACTCCTGCTAACGTATTTAGACAAGGACTGGTACAGCAGGCTCTTTAGATGGCTGTTTGGAACCATTAATGTGTAATTTTGTCATGTTACTTATTTTTAACAAACAGTATTTTTCCCAGAAAATACTGCTTTTTGGTTTAGTAACTATTTGTTACTTTTACTAGTAATTACTAGGCCTGATGCAGGCTGTCTTACAGCATTACTGTATATAATTTTCCTGTAAGTTTCTTTTCTCTAAGGTGCTGACCGCTATCAAACTTCCCTTGCCTTCAGCTGACTTATGCATATTCAGCCTGTAAATGATAACTTGCATTCATGTCAGTTCATGTTTATTTGATGAGCTCATGGAAGTGTAAGTCTGGTAGAATGGAAGAGATGGATAAACACTGAAAAGCATTCATTGTTTTACTGTTTTCTTTGGAGGGTTTTAGTAGCAGGGTGTTCTTGAGGGTTCTGGGAATCTCTATTGCATGGGCTTTGTTTGCCTTGAAGAAAAATGCTCCGTGAAGCCGATTTCAAATGGGCTAAGTAGAAAATTCCATTGTTCAGTCTCCTCTTCCCTCCCCCAGTAATTTCTTTATCTTTCTAGAGGAAACTTAGTGGAATGTGGCCTTATAGCGACACAGAATATTCACCAGCATACTGTAAATAGGAACTGTACAGAGACATACCACTGTTACTCTAAATTGTAGGAGGTGCAACAGGCGAGCCAGTTTGCATGGAGAGCTTGGTGTAATAAGCATAATATTTATATATTTGCAAAATGTTTGGTGTGGCTTTGTCATATTTCTGAAATTAATATGTTTTGACATCTTACTGTATTATTTTGGGGCCAAAGTGATGAGTTTCTGTTTGTTTATTAATAGTGAATTTTGGCCTGACTTAAAAGTCCTGAACTTTATGCATTTAGGTTGTATTTTCTCCCTATCTAATTCCTTGACTGGTTGATGCATCTTTGTCTCATTGCATTCGGATACTAGAATCCATACAAAAGTCTGTTTTGTGTTGCTTGTACAGTCACAGCAGAGAATTTGATCATAACTGCATCACAAGCTGGTGAGAGTGCCAGTACTGGCCCCATCTTCCTGCATGCTAAATTCTACTAACCTACATCTCACCAGGTGTCCTGTTCAGAGGCCAACTTTTAGCCATGCTGAAGTAATATCTTTGCCATTTCAGTCAAGTGAGATGCAAACCTCTTTCAATTTTTTTTATTTCTTCACTCTTGTTTGTACCCTTCATTAGTATAAAAAAATCTGGTGTAACATTATTTTTTTCTGTTGACAATGAATTGTGCCTATTACCATGATTCTTATTTTTATAAAATTTTTGCTTCCAACTTAGTGGTAGATCACAAATACGCTGCTGAATATATTTTAATTCCTCTCCTTTAGGTCTTCTGTCTAGGTTGAAAGTTTGCATTTTGTAGGGTTATTGAAGTGTAGTATCTGGCTCCCTAGTCCCTCATTTTTGTTATAAAACTTTCCAAAATCTCTTGGAGATTGGGCTTGCTTTCTTATAACTATAGGTTTCCTTTTCAACCTGTTACATCCTATGCCTACTTTGATTTGTAGTGCCATTTTCTTTTGACCTGAATCTACAAATGCCTCTACTTTCAAAGAGATAGTTGATCAGAGCTCTTAACCACCACAGCAACTCACCAACACATTCATAATCTGGTCTCCCTCACCCAAAAGCGCATGAGTCTGTGTAGACCTGTTGACCAAGATTATTTGGAAACATGTTATCAGGTGGCCAGCCATACAGTAAGAGTTTCCTTGTATTGAGTTAGCTATTTGGGGAGTGGATAGGTATTTTAAGGCTATGGTTTTGTCCTGTATTTCCCTAGAGAAACATAGTTTGTACCAGAGCAAGATGCCTTTAGACCTATATGGTTTGTTCATCTGCCTGTATGGAATTAGCTGTATTTACATAAAAAACATGTGTGCCTCTACACAGCATCTTGTCTGTAATCTACTGTATTCTCTGAGCATGCTGGTAAGGGAAAAAAAAAAAATCCACATCGTATGTGAATAGACAAGATGACTTTTTTTTTTTTTAAATAAATCAGTTCTTTCCCTAGAGTTCTAGATAGATGCTTTCAATTATTGTTGGAAAACAAACAACTCTTAAATACATGGTTTTGAACAAATAAATCACTTGCTGCTTTATATGGGTGATAGAACTGGTTTACAAATTTATAAAACCTGCTGGTGCATACAATCAAACTTGGCTCCACTAACAAGTGCTCATCACCATTGCCCTACTGATCATACTCGGAAATACTGCCTTACAGATGATACTCCTCAGCACCCTGAGTATCTCTCTAGCTCTGAAGATGAAGTCAGGTGAGTCCTTTATGGGTCTGTGTTCCTCTCTTGCCCTTTGTGTGGACTTGTATGGTTAAGGGGTGCAGAACAGAGTGTGTAGCTGTTGTCCAGGCAGCTTGCCTCTACAATGTCTCACATCTGGATTCGTTTCTGGTAGGTCTGAGCTGTTCATTGATTGATGTGATTAAGGGAAGCATACACTGAGATATAGCCTGAGCGTGTCTTTGTTGTATTTAAATCGGCTGTAAGTAATACTTGCTGACGTTGTCATCTTGTCTGTTTGCAGTGCCTCCAAGGATTGTGGGTGAAAATAAATTGGAAGATGTGAAAGTGAAAGAGAAACACAGAGTTACCCTAACATGTGAAGTGATAGGTAAAAGTATACAATATTACTTATATTTACTGATCAAACCCATGGTGTCAATCATCATTTGTTCTGGACAGCTTGTTTTTAATGGAATTTTCAGTTCAGTGGAATTCTTAAATTTCTGTTTTAACCATGGTGCTTATAGCAGGACTAAGCACTCCTACTTATAAAGGTTGTATAAAATGTAACCAAGAGGGCAGTTGCTGTGATATTTCTTCTCTAAAGGCCTGTTGAATTTAAGAGGAGGTTCAAAGACTTTAGAATACATATTCCAAAACATCTCCCTAAAGGACATATTTTAAAAGGGCACCTGAAACTGTACTTTTCTGCTTTTCAGAAATCTTGGCATATCCTAGAGGCTATGCAACAACTAATATTTGCAATTTTCTTTACTCCATTAAGGGAACCCTGTACCACAAATCACCTGGGTAAAGGATGGGCAATCTCTAACTGATGATGAAGATCACAAGTTTCTGTCCAGCGGGCGTTTCCTGCAAATCACCAATGCTCAAGTCACTGACACAGGGAGATACACATGTATTGCATCCAATACAGCTGGAGATAAGAGCAAAAGTTACAGTCTTAATGTACTTGGTAAGACAGCTGGGCTGGCTCTTGCAGAGCAAATACTCATCTCAGGAAAAACAGCTTAAGTTGCCTGGCTACAATTAAAATTTCATAGCTTAGTAATTGATAAATAATAGTAGTTCAACAGAAACAGCAGTTCTGTGCTTTAGACAATATAGAGCTAGAAAATGCGGAGCTATAATAGGACATTGTATGAAATGAGCAGGACAGTACATTGGCTTATTTTGATTCAAGGAAGGAATATCTGAAAAGCACTTCAGATTGTGATCTATTCATAAGAGCTGAAACCATCTGCACTTCACTTTTTTCATGACAGTTATTGCATAACCCAATGCAAACAATGGTGAATTTGTTTTTCACATCCTCGTTTCCTAGGCTCATGCCTCATACCAATGTGCTGCTCACAGGATCATCAAGTAGTGGGTCTGCCAGCTGCTGCGCAAGAAGTGGTGGCTGGCTTCCTGGTGACCTGTGTTTGACAAAGGCTAAGGGTGGATGGATTCCACCGAAACGGGCTGACTGTTGACTTTAGGACAAGACATAAAACCAGATGAATATTGTCTGGTTCTGGGCTTCAGTGTGCCTCATAGAAGTGCCTCCCAGCTATTTAAGGCTGCAACCAGATTCTTAGGCTGAACAGGGAACAGAAAATTGGCTTTTCATAGAGGTCCTTCCTCTTCCCACTGATTAATGACTTTGTTGCTCCTAGTGTCTCCAACCATTGTGGGTGCAGACAGCCATGGAAATGCAGAAGATGTCACTGTTATCCTCAACAGCCCAACATCACTGGTTTGTGAGGCTTACTCATATCCTCCAGCTACAATCACCTGGCTGAAAGATGGTAATCCTTTAGAATCAAACAGAAATATCCGCATTTTGCCAGGTAAAATTTTTGTTGTTATTGAGAAATAACGTAACGCTTTATTCTTTTATTGTTTAGTTTCCTGTTGCAGGTTTGTGGTTTTGAGGGGTTTTTTTGGAAAATCAAGGATATATATCTATTAAGGGCAATGTTTGTACTTTTGTAGTGCTTCCCATTCCAATATTTTTTAGGTGCTTCGGAATTAACTGATTATTTGCTTGTATTTTATTTGTATTCAGGTATTTATCCTTTTGTTCTGTAAATCTAAATTCATTGGAGTTAATGATGAATGGAAATAATTTGAAATTAAGTATGAAAATCAGATGGAGAGAGATACAAACAACAAAATTAGGAAAAATTATGAGGTGGAATTTTTCTAGGTCATTAGTAGTTTGCCATTTTTAATTGCTGGAGTAACTCTTACCTAGCACATTTATGGAGGTGGAAAACAGGAACAAGCTTCACTGGTAACACTGAAGTAATGTAAATTAACAAGTACTTTAGCATTGTTAACTGCAAGTGTTCAGAGGAAGAATGAGATGATATTGATAGCAAGGAATTGAATTACTACATGGGGGGACAATTTCTAGGAATGCAGTCTGAAAAGACCTGTAGCCCAATTAAATAGTGACTCACCTCTGAGAATGCAGACAATTTAAGTCACAAACAAACACAGGATACTATAGGAAAGAAATTAATGGATGTTAAAGTTGTAGTGGCCACTTGAAGTCCTAAATTCTACCAATTGATTCATGTTTACGCTTCTCACATTGTGGTTGTTGCTTCTGTCCATTCTTCGGAGGGAGTTAAGGGCCTCTTTCTTATGAAGTACTGCACTGATAGAATGGCAGTTCAGAGGCTCACATCCACTCCTGTGTGTTGAAGAGGCTGTTATTCCTTAGTCTTACCTATTACTCCTCCTTTCCCTTTTTCTGTGAATGAAGTGCAGAACCATAAATCACTTCTTCATATCTGAATACCTTCAAGAAATTTCTTGTACAGAACTGTTAACAAATTTTCCAAGAATCTGTAAGCAACAGGAGTTATGATCCAAAGCACTCCTACAAATTATGGACATTTATTACACAGTATACATGGTGGTAAGCAATCAGTTTTTCATGTTCATCTAAGGGCAGAATTTGGACCAAAGGATTGAAAGTAGGCTCCAGAAACTATTTAAGTAATTGGGAAGCAAAAGCATAACATAGATGCTGTTAAAGAATGGTGTCTTTTGGCAGGTGGTCGAACCCTGCAGATTCTAAATGCACAGAAGGACAACGCTGGAAGATACACCTGTATAGCTACAAATGAGGCTGGAGAAACTTTGAAACACTATGAAGTGGAAGTCTACAGTAAGGAAATACTTCCAAATTTTTTTTTTCTTCATTCTTCTATTTTTTCCCTTTGGATTGTTACCTATCCAGGTGAACACAAGGATTTCAGTTAGTGGTTTTGTTTAGCATACATCTGCATTAGCTCATGGCATTGCTTGAGGAAAAACATGGGAAAAGTTTGCTGTTGCATCCTTTACAAATGCTGCTGTTGGGCTAAAAATCTTTGTATCACCTGAGGGAAGACATTTAAGAAATGTTGAACTCCAGTTTCTTCTGAAATGCTTTTTTGGTAATGAATTTCAAATCAGATGAGTGCAGCACAATGGGAGATGTGAACAGAGAATCTTGTGAGCAAAGAAACTATTTTAGGAAAAAAGGAGGAGAGAGGATCCATAACATCTAATGGGAAACTCTCTTGAGTAAGGTAAAATGGGAGGATACTATTTTTATATCCTTCCATAAAATACCATATGCACAAAAGCTTTCCCATTTCAGGCTTCCTGTCAGCATATTGTCCTTTGAGCATCTGTGCCTAATACTCTATTTTAATGCTCAAACTCTTCATTATGGGCTTAGTCAAGCATGATTTCTCTCTCTCTCTCTCTCTCTCTTTTTAATTTCCTAGTCTGAATTGGAGTTTGGTTTGCTCCCTCACAGTAACTGTGCTGTTATTTTAATTACACTAGGTCCCTAATAATGCCCCGCTGGATTTGGAATAATGAGAAGATGACAAAAGAGCTCATTATTGAAGTATGGCTATGTAGCAACATACCCCCCTCCCCCCCCATGTCATTGCAATTCTCAGTTATTATGTTACTGTAAGCATTAGGAAGAACTTAAAATTTCCCATTGAAAAAAGAATGGAAAATGCTTTGAAAACATTTAAAATAATTTAAAAGAAATTATGAGACCAGGGTGGGGGGTACCTTAAGAATATTGAAATGTTCTGTTTTCATTCTGATTCAGAAGGAAATGAGATTTTGCAACACTGGGATTTCAATGGAATGGAAATGTTGAGTTTTGACCAGCTACTCTTGATTAACCATACATTTCTGAGAATATTAGTTTTCATTAAAATGCTTTTTAATGACTGCAGTAGACTGAACTTTATAGAATTCAAGCCAAACACATAATAAAGTGCTATAGCTAGGTAAGGCTATAGCTGGGTTTGCATGTCTAAAACTGTTGAATGCAGTGTTATATATTTTTATATACAATATGTATGCTAAAAATAGTTTAAAATACACACACACACACACACATATATGTATATATAAATAAAAATTCTGCTGTGGGGAAGAGGCACATTATAGAGGGAATGCACTTGCATTCCTTGAGGTTATCATCCAGGTTTTCCCTTTGTCCAGTTAATTTTGAAGTGCTGCATAAGACAGTAAGTGATGTAAGTTTCTCTCACTCCCTTTGTTTTTGTGCAGTTCCACCCACCATTAACAAAGGGGATATCCCGGGGATGGGTCTCTCCCCTAAAGAAGTGAAGATCAAAGTAAACCACAGCCTCACCCTGGAGTGTGAAGCTCATGCCATTCCTGTTGCTGCAATCAGCTGGTACAAGGATGGACAGGCCAGTCACAAACTTAATTCCTTCTAATGTTCGGTACAGAAATAACTGTATACTCACTATCACTGTTAATGAACATTCATGCAGCGTAACAGGCTCACTTGCACTGCTGGAGTCAGCAGGAAGTCATCTTCTCACCGTCCTGATGGCAGGATCACCCCTCACGCATCTTAAGACATTTGCTGTTGGCCAGACCTCTGCAGGTTGACACCCTTGCTTTTTTGTGGGTGCTTGGCAGTGCCACTGAGACATCAGTGCTGGAGTTTCCAGGGCCTGCCACTGGCCTGTGCTTTAAAGGGGGAGGGCCCTGCCTAGCAGTAGCATCCCATGGTGTGACTACATGTCTTTTGCCATTGTGTAAAGGCCCCAAAGGCCCTATTATAGAACGGCCCCATGCTTGGTTCCTCTAAGTGCTGCCCTTGCAGAAGTTGCAGAGAGCCTCCCACTTGGTTCTGGCAGAGCTCACAAAGCAACAAAAGCATCTGGATCCTCTGCGAGGGAGAATGAGGCGTGGTTCCTGCCACATGCGGTCTTCACAACATCGGTCTGGAGGAGAAGTGGTTTGGAAGGGCGATACCACAGAATTGTACTGATGTGCAGTCTACTGGGGGCTGTCTATAAATAAAAAAGAAATGGTGCGACTCTTCTGTAAGAAAGGAGAATATAACATATCTCGCTTTAGCTGTCCTTGGTAGGGTGCTTATCACGTGGCAGACTGCTGCATCTCTGCAGGTGGACCAGCCCTTGCTGGATTTACCAAGCATGCAGAAACAGCCTGGAGTCACAGGAGAGACTGTATACACCCTCCGTCTGTTTCAAGCATATGCTGTAATTCTAGAACCTCCTGGGTGTAGTGATTGTATTGCCAATGAAAAATGATATTGGGGAGAGTTGAAAGGTCCCCACAGAAAGATGGTGGCTGTAAGCAGCTTGCTTCCACTGTCAGAGCAATTAATCCATCCAGCAGCTTTTTCTTAGGTTGCCCCTGGGTAAATGGCTTTTACTTACATCCATGGACTAAATTAATTGTCCCCTGCAGGCCAGGAGTTCAGTGCTGACTCCCTAATGTGTTCCGTTTTCATTATTAAGAGATACAGGTTGGATTACTGTAGTCTCTACTGTCATGTGTGATGTAAATTCTAGGGACAGTAATGTCTAATTCTGTGTATCTCTGCATTGCTGCTGCATCTGTTCTGTTCACATTGTGTCCTTGCTGGGCAGCAGATCCTAGTGGTTGTGTGGCTGTAGAGTGAGTTAGAATGAGTTGTTCACCTCCTAGAAAACCAATAGTTTTACATGTGTAGGTTTTCCATCAGCTCATCAACTTGGCCAGTTGAGTTCAGGGATTGAATTGGCCTGATTTATTCAGATGTCATGAGAGGCCTTGCTTGATGGGAATGGCATTGCTGAGGTGAAGATGCAGAGTTTCTGACAACCATGAAAAGAAGACTGCCTCCAGGAACTTGGAGCTTGATCAAGCTTACTCAGGGAGGAAGAGCTTTTGGTTTGAGGGGAGGGAAGAGCAGATGAGAGGAGAGATGGGCTGCACCGCCTGTGGCCAAGGCTACCATCCCAGGAGCACCTAGCTTAGGACTGTGTCCTAACTGGTGACCCACAGTAATTTAGTGTCCTAAGCAACTGCTTTCTTTGCATAGATTGAAAGTGGGCCTTGCTGGAAGCATTAACAAAACCTGAAGGATATTCTGTTAGTAGTGGTATCAAAGCAGAGGAAATACCAAAACATACATATATATATATATATGTACTGCCTTAGGAAGGATTTTGAAAGAACCTGAATTTGACCAAAAGAGAGATGATATCGTATTACTTCCACAAATATGGCTATTTCTAGTGTATGTTTTGCCAAGTATTAATTTCCATGTAAAATTAAATTGCAGCCATTTAAACCAGATGATCATATCATTATCCAAACTAGTGGCCATACTCTGCAGATTAAGGAGGCTCAAGTATCAGACACAGGTCGTTATACTTGCCTGGCATCCAACATTGCTGGAGAGGATGAAGTGGAATTTGATGTAAATATACAAGGTAAACAGAGTTCCGATAATAAAATTCTTCTGATAGCCTCCTTTTCTAATGTTGTGGGATGCTGGAATTCTTTATAATTTTGTATCCTTTACACCTGCTTGGTCTAATACAATACTTTTGTGTTTTGTGTGATTTTTATTTTCATGTATATTTTGCTCATCTTTAAGAAATACACTATTTGATTATTCTTTCTTTCATGTTTTGTGACATATGCAGTGTTTCTGAAGTCAGTGGAATAACACAGTGTCGTGGTTTAACCCCAGCCAGCAACTAAACACCACGCAGCTGCTCACTCACTCCCCCCCCGCCACCCAGCGGGATGGCGGAGAAAATTGGGAAAAGAAGTAAAACCCGTGGGCTGAGATAAGAACGGTTTAATAGAACAGAAAAGAAAAAACTAATAATGATAATGATAACAATAATAAAATGACAGCAGTAATAATAAAAGGATTGGAATGTACAAATGATGCGCAGTGCAATTGCTTAGCACCGCCAATCGATGCCCAGCTAGTCCCCGAGCGGTGATCCCCTGCCCCCCACTCCCCAGTTCCTAAACTAGATGGGACGCCACACGGTATGGGACGCCCTGTTGGCCAGTTTGGGTCAGCTGCCCTGGCTGTGTCCTGTGCCAACTTCTTGTGCCCCTCCAGCTGTCTCGCTGGCTGGGCATGAGAAGCTGGAAAATCCTTGACTTTAGTCTAAACACTACTGAGCAACAACTGAAAACATCAGTGTTATCAACATTCTTCTCATACTGAACTCAAAACATAGCACCGTACCAGCTACTAGGATGACAATCAACTCTATCCCAGCGGAAACCAGGACACATAGTAACTCTGATCTTCCTCTAAATGACATGAAAAAGTTTTAATTTTGCTTAAATTAAGACGTCATATTTTATTTATCTCTTGAGTAGTACTTAGAGGCCCCAGACATAAGCATCCTGTTGGCCTACACGCTGTATGTAAATGCAAGAGAACAATCATTAGTCATTTCTGAAAACTTAGACAAAATTAGAGCTTGAGTGAAACCAGATAGCTTACTATTTAAGTATTATTGTTGATTAATACCCTCTGTGTTTTGTTATCAGGTCTTCTTGCACTGTTATTTATTAGCGTTCAGAAAATATTAGATTGCTCAGTTGTTCATTCTTATGAAAAGAACTAGAATTTTCCTGGGTAATTTAAGTTGGGGAAGAGGTTAATTTAATACACTTAATTTTTATTGCTGCTATTTAACAATTACAGTATCTTTTAATTTCTTGACTTTAAAACTAGCTATTTCTGCTGTAAAATTCTAACATTATCCCCCTCCTTGGTTGTAGTTCCTCCTAGTTTCCAAAAGCCTTATAAAGAATGGGAAGCTGGTAACACAGTAGATACAGGAAGAGGTGGAGAAAATAAAGATGTGATTGTCAACAATCCCCTTTCACTGTATTGTGAGACCACTGCTGTTCCTCCTCCAGTTCTTACGTGGTATAAAGATGGCTATCCTCTGAGCTCTAGTGATAAAATACTAATATTACCAGGTGAGTATTAAAATGTCACTCTCTTAAGAAACGGTGTTAGTGCTAGTATTTGTATAGTAATAGCAAATTTTTCCCCTTCAAAGCACTGCTTTAATGTTCTTTTCGGACTTTCTTGACAGGAAATGTTTCTCTCCAGTCCTTGGACTTAAGCTGTTTCCTTCTTTCGTTTAAAAAGTAGTCCCTAAAATGGTGTGAATGTGACCATTTAACTTTCATATGATGTGTTGAAAAAAAAATACAACGATGATACCTTCTCTCTGACATGTTCCTGATTTATTTCCTTATCAAGTTTTGCTTTCGCAAAATCATAATTGGAGTAGAAAAGCCTCTTAACCAGGGAGTCAGGCATGGAAATAATGTTTCCAGCAAAAAAAATGGCCATGAGCTCCTACTTAACCTCATAGGGGAAAGGGAAAGAGGTGCTTATAACGCTGAGAGTACAAAAAGGGAGCCTTTCTGTGCAGAGGATGGTTTTGGGATGGTGTGTGTAAAGAAGGGCAGTGGTGGGGATAATGTCTTTTTGTCTATCTATTGCTTATCTGTTGGGAGACCAGTGACAACCACTCCCAAAATGTATTCCTAATATGTCCTCTCTTTATGAAGCTATTTATGTGGCTATGCTTGAAATGAGGAATAGAGTACCTGAATGGTAGGAATATAGAAATAGAGGAACAGTACCTATAAGCCTCAGAAGTAAATTTTTTCAGTTTGGAACAGCTTTACAAGAATATTCTGTGCTTATTTACTTTTGCCTATTAGTTTTCTGTCACCTTGCTGAGAAATATTGAAGGTTAATGTCTGGCTGCATATGGCTGAAGAATGTTATTCCTTTATGTGGAATTAATTACTTTTTTTCTAACATTTCAGTATGAACATTGCTGAATTCCAAGTATCTGCCAGTAGAAAAAGTAACTAGGAAATAAAAGTCTTTAGTTACTTATAATTCAGAACAAATGCTGACCATTCATCAATTTGCTTGCTCAGGTGTCTAGTGAGATGTGGTGTGGAAATGATGGAAACTGCTTGATGCTGCATTTAAATCTTGAATTCATTTTCCTTCCAGGAGGCCGAGTGTTGCAGATTCCACGGGCACAGGCTGAAGATGCTGGAAGATACATGTGTGTGGCAGTAAATGAAGCTGGGGAGGATTCCATTCATTACGATGTCCGCGTGCTCTGTGAGCTTTCCTGCTTTCCTTTTTCTTTTTAATGACAAAAAAAGAGTTCTGTGGAAACTAATGAAGCATCATAGTCCAGGTTTACTTAATGTTTTTACAGTTTATAAATTCTGCATGTTTGTAAACTATGAAATAAATGTGGTTATAAAAGGTGCTAGAGTTTTGTAGAAGTATACAGAATTGCATGAAAGTAGTATTAATGTTGTTAGTTCAGTATGTTTTTAGGTTATTGTTACAGGAGCTCAATTGTGTTACCCCTATCACGCTTCACCAGAAACAAAAGTATATGTAGAAATCCAGGTTTTATCTTGGTATCTCTTGTTCCCTATCCAGTTTCCAATTCAAACTTCTGACCTACTAGACTTTTCTCTATCCTTATTTTGGTCATAATTTTCTAAAATACCTGCAGAACTCCCAAAGGCTTAAGGGAATTGATGATTTAGATCAACCATTGAATGCCTGCAGAGTCCATTTTGTATGATTTGGTTACAAACATTGCACAGAAAGCTTTTGTATACTGCTTGCATTGTCTGTTGATGTAGTCAAGGTTTTTGCCTTGGGAAACGTTTATTTTTTCACTTCTATTTCTCTATCTACCACTGAAAACACTGATTTATTGTTAGGAAGGGGTCCTGCCTTGGAAATCCTCTTTTGTTCTGACAACAAAGAACATGATAGACTAACTGGAAAATGAGTTTTCACCTGTTCTTCTTTACAGCCACTGTGAATAAGCATAGTACTCATGCAGTCCTTTGAGTTATACTGATTGGTTCCAGCTGAACTACTCTTGGGATTTTACTATCTTTCACTGTATTCACTGAAGATTTCACTACTTTCTTCTAAAAATCCAATCTAAAAGATTGGTCTGCAATCTTAAAAAAAAAAAAAACAAACAGCAAACCAAAACAAAATGCACAACAGAACAGAAAACACTGAGAGGTACTAAGTCACAGTATTCTTATCACATTTTGCTCTTTTGTAGTACCACCGTCCATCAGTGGAGCTGATGGTGATCTGCCTGAAGAAGTGACTGTGCTTGTGAACAAGGTTGCAGTGATGGACTGTGTTGCAAGTGGCAGCCCTTCTCCAAGTATTACCTGGCAAAAGGATGGCCATCTCCTAGCAGAAGATGACAAACACACACTTTTGTCTAATGGAAAGAGGTTACAGGTAGCTCTTAGTGAAAAACTGATTTTTAACATCACAAACACAAGCTGCCAATAAAGACAAAACTGTTTAGATTTGCTGAGTGTGCGATTCTGAATTTTTTTTTTCTACAGGGTGCTGCAAACCTAAGGAGTTTTTTGTCCCTTGTTCCTGTCCTTCAGCTGCTTCTTCTCAATCCTGTGTAGTTCCCTCAGTTCTGCTGACCCAACTGTTTGTCGGGTCGCGCTGTGAACTGCATCAGTGAAATCACTTGATTTAAAATAATGTTGGCTTGTGGAGGGCAACCTGTTGCTGCCAGTTATATCCAAGTTTCCCTAATAGAGTTTAATTATTGCAAGATGTACCACATTTTTCTTTTTTCTTTCTTTAAGAAAATAGTGTATTCTGAAGAACCCCCCCTTCCTATCAATGAATTAAATTGGATGAAGCTATTAAAACAAAAAAAGACTATTAAAACAAAAGAAAGCCGAGCTTAATTGTCTCCACTTGGTTCTTTGACTGTAAGTTGTCTTATGTATTAGCTCAACAACCATCTTTTTTTTTTCCTCCCCCCCTCCTGCCCTTAGATTTTGAATTCCCGAATAACAGATACTGGCAGGTATGTCTGCATTGTGGAAAACATAGCTGGAAGCGCCAAGAAGTATTTTAACCTAAATGTTCATGGTAAGTACAATAATCCATAATTTTCTGATTGTATTCTTTCAAACGTTAGTTTAGCTTGAATATGTTAATTCTAGCAGAGTGCTTAGGCACATACTTAGCTTTATGCGTGTAAGTCATCTTATTGGGTGTAACGGAGATTCTGACATACCAGAAATCAAATGTAAGTTTAAAGTACCTTGGCAACACATGGCTTTTGATACCACGTGGCTTTAGCTCCCTTATATGTATTCCACATAGGTGGAAATTATTATTGAGGGAGCCTTGTGTAGTGGCTCTGTGTGTACACTGTGTAGGGGTTGCTAAGCCCTGAAATCATGAATTACAAACAGGTTAGATTATAATCTGTTTCAAAATGTTCATAAAATGCATTTTCCAAGAAATTTAATTATTAGAAAGCATTAAACAAAGAGTTACAGCATTGTGAAAGCTTACTTTTAAAAAATTTACCCTTTAAGATTCCTTTCTGTTCTCTATTTTTTGTTTTGTTGTGGAGTTAGAATAGGGTTAAAATAAATTTTGGCCTTCAGCGTCATAAGTCTAAAACATATATGATCAAGAAATTAAGACATTTTCCCTTATTTAAAAAAACCAGTCTCTCCATCACCTTCCCTTACCTCTCCTGATAGATTCAGAAAATCACGGTATCTCTAATTAACATTTCAGAGTAAACCCTAACTTCCCCTTTTACCCACTCTTCATTCCACCACTTTCAGCTTTCCATTCTGAATTGAAGATCAAATAAGCATTATTCCCACAAATTCATCTCCACCATTACATTTTAAAACATACCAAAGAATACTGGCAGCTACATCTTTATCTGCTTTCACAGTATGATTTGGAGACTTGTATCACAGTCTTCTACATATGATCGGTTTCCTTTTTCACATCCTTGTTAGCTAGCTGATCTTATGTATTACATACTAGCTAGTAAACCAAGTGCTGTCTTCTTTCTCTCTCACTTAAATATAGTACCAGCATCCCAGGAATCTGATGATTCAGGTTATTACATACAGAAGAAATAATTTTTTTTCTCATTCACACATGCAGAAAATTTACATACTAAATGAAACAAATTTATAGTGCTTTTTTTCTACTCATAATACAATTAGCCCAAAATAACACTGTCATGGGAAGAATTTGCCTTGGAGTCATTCTCTGAGAAGTTATTTTCTTTCAGTGGAGTCTATCCAGATTTCCTGATGTCTGAGTTTTGTTTTTAGATCAAAATATTTTGCTTTTCTTGACATTTGTGTTTTAATTATAACTTCCTCTCTTTAAAATATTTGTTTATAATAACTATTGTCTAATACTATTATTTTAAAAGAAATATTTGAATGAAGCTTGAATTCTAGCTCAACAGTATTACCAATTTAGTTCTATTATTCTCTATGAATGTAGTTTCATTTGAAAAATTAGACTATAGCTGTTCAGGAAAGGGCCATGCAGGGTGAAGCCCTGATGAAAATGCATTATCACTAAGCAGCATGATCTTTGCTTTGTCAGTGTCAAAAAAAGGTTATTTTCCAGCATTTTTGTATGTTTCTAATGGAACTGCTTTCATAAATTTAAATAAAATATTAAAGATGATGCTTTTTAATAAGTTGAAAAATTCACTTCTTGTCTCAAAGGTGAGTAATAAAACTAAAATAAAACCTTCTAAAACATTGAATATAAGCATCCAGTTTTAAAATCTCAGCCCTTAACCTAATATATAGGTTATATATAAATCTCAACCCTTACATAATAAATAGGTAATTTTCACGCTGAATACTAAAATTAAGCCCATTACTGCATCTCTATGCACATACAAAGACATTTGCATATGCAGATGACCTGTGGTGCGTTTGTGAGTGCTTTGTGCATGCAGTGGGGGCTGCAGAATTTGAAATCTACCATTTACATAGTTTAAGCAAAGTTCATTAAAAGATAGCTCAGATTTGTCCCTGTATATTAAATTGCCCACTGTCTTGCACTGCTAATAATCACATCTGGGGGAAAGTAACTGTAAAAGTAGATAAATACAAATGACTATAAAATGTCATCAGATCAGAATTCTTCCATTTATTCAGTGAACCATTTTATGCTCATTATCAGGGAAATAATCTTCAGTTATTCCAAGCTGAAAAATATGGACTGAATTCACCCATTTACATTGACTCCTCTTGTTTCTGCAGTGCCACAGAGGAGCAATAAACTTGGCTTAATGACTGTTTTGTGTCATTCAAGTGACAGCAGCTGGAGTATTTTTGGTGGATATGGTCCAAAATACTTTAACATTTCTGTCTTTGAAGAAGAGGATTCCATGTGTTCTTTGGAATGATTTTTCTGCCCAATAGAGCCAAGAACATGCTTATGCTTTCCTCTTAAGTGTTTTATATATCCACACTGCAAAAACATGGAAACTAAAACTTGGGGTTTATTAAAAGGAAGAGATTTACAGCTATTTCATTTTAAATAGTTCTTTTAGAAAGGTCAAATTTCAAAATATTCTTGTATTTAAAAATACTGGGAATTGTAAGCTTAAAAATGCACCCCTTAGAGCAATGCTTGCATGCCAGAATTTTAAACTGCTTAGCTCACTATTAAACAACAGGTTTGTCTGGTTAACAGAAGAACTCTGAACTGTAACAGAAGGAATCATTTTTCGTTCTCTGTAATGAGAAAATGGACTATTTCAGAAAGAATAGGAGCAATACAATATCAGGAAGAAATGATACTTAGTCATACTACATATCCTGACAAGGTAAATGTAGTCAGTCCTGCCTTACATAGCAAATGTCCTATGAGTACAGCATTTTAAAATTGATAGTGCATTAGTCAGGAACTGCAGGACCTCTTATAGGTTGATTAGCCTTCCCAACCTCAAACACAGAAGGATTGCAAATGAAAGCATTGAAATTTTTGTGAATTATAGGAACAGGAATGATCATTAGATTGGCTTCAGTCATATTTCCAGATGCATCCAAAAAGCAGCAGATCCATTCGTAGAATGTGAAAGATTCTTGCAACTTGACCCTTTGGCAAAACTCCGCAATTCAGCTTTATTTTAGTAAATCAGGATCTTGTAGAATATTGTTTGCTGATGCTGTGATAGATACTGTTAATGTATCTTTCTCTGCAGTTCCTCCAATTGTTGTTGGTACTAATCCTGAGAATTTGACTGTGGTGGTGAATAATTTCATCTCTCTGACTTGTGAGGTCACTGGCTTTCCACCTCCTGATCTCAGCTGGCTCAAGAATGGAAAACCTATCAGTTCGAATACCAACACTTTTATTGTGCCTGGTGAGGAATCTCAGCTATTTCTACAGCCTTTGGACTCAACTTCTGTCTGGTTTGTCTTGATAAGGACCATGGCCACTATTTATGGAGCCAGTATGTTCTTAGTATTGCTCCAGTGAGTAGACAAGACACTTGGCCTACTGTGTTTAATAATTTCTTGGCTGTTGGGTGGGTTCACTTTTTTTAAAGAAAAGTGGCTTGGACTGAAAGCACTGAAATAAACTGTGTGGAAAAGACTAGAGGGCAAGTCACATAACAGAGGTGCTCTGATATAGGTATTGATCAAAATTGAGTCACTTTGACTCACCTTTCAAAGAAATGATCAGAAATTGGACAGAGGGTAAGATAAATTCTGCTGGGTTAGATGACAAAAAGTGAAAAGCTTCCCATTGACTTCAGTGGGAAACTGGATTAACCCTGCTGAACTCTCAGGAAGAAGTCCTTGTGTTCTGAGGTCTCCTTAACCTTCTGAAGCTCCTCACTAAATAAGGTCCATGAGCGTCTGTGTCACTTCTGCTCCCGCTGCTTATCTTCAGCCCAGGGTATCAAGTGAAGATCATTTGTGTGTTGCTCAGCCCTGTCTTGCTGGTATCATCTGACTGGGGGCTGTGTTACTGCATAAGCTAAGGCACAGGCCTGGAAATTGCTTAATGGCAGTAGAGGCATCTGTGCAGATTAGTAATGTAGACACAGGCAGTAAGTAGCTTCACGAGTGGAGACAGGTAAGACTGGGGAGTAAAGAATGGGATAGTGACAGAGGTAAGGGGAAAGGGCATAGTTATGTTAGGAGACAGCCATTAGCAGCTACTAAACAAACAGGTCTAAAAGGAGTATTTGTGGCCCAAACTTGTAATTAACAGTGCTAATGAAATTTACCCTAAAATTTTAGTTCTCTTGTCTGGATTTTTTTTTTTTTTTTAAGGATTTAAGAACCTTAAAAAGCAATGGCAGTGCAGGGCTTTTTTGAATCTGAGGTTAATTTAGTGCCTGTGCTCAGTCTGTTGGACCTGGAATTTTAAAATAGCATTTGAGATTGACACAATAACCACAAATAAATCTCAGACCTTCTCTCTTTACTTCAGGTGCTCGGACTCTGCAGATTCCCCGAGCCAAACTACTAGATGATGGTGAATATACTTGTATTGCCAGAAACCAAGCTGGGGAAAGTCAGAAGAAGAGTTTCCTAACTGTCCTTGGTTTGTTTTTTACTATTTTCTGAAATAATACCTATTGCTTTGAAAATGCAGTAATTTATATTTATTTTTATTAGGTTGTTTTCTGCCCTCTCACCAAAAAAAGGCAGAAATAACTCTGAGTTTCTTCTACAGTGCCCCCAAGCATCAAAGACCATAGTGGAACCTCACTGACAGTGCTGAACGTGAGAGTGGGGACCCCGGTGACGTTAGAGTGTGAATCCAATGCTATTCCACCACCAGTCATCACCTGGTACAAGAACAGGCGCCTAATTTCAGAGTCTGCAAATGTGGAGATTTTAGCAGACGGGCAAACATTACAAATCAAGGGTGCAGAGGTAGGCCAGGCTTTTGGAATGTTGCATCTGCCACTACTCTGCTACTGTTAAGCAATTGTTTTGCCCTTTATTGGTGTTTTCTACTAGCTGTGCATAGGAGATGTATTTGCTGGAGGCCTTTCATTCTGTGAAAAGGACCTTGAGCTGGCAGAGGCAAAGGCTGTTAATATCTCTAAATTGTAACATTAAAATAAGACTCCATAATAAGTTTTTTTTAATTTATTTTTATTTTAGGTTTCTGACACGGGCCAATATGTGTGCAAAGCCATAAATATTGCAGGGCGAGATGATAAAAATTTCCATCTTAATATTTATGGTGAGCATACTCTGCATTATCTGCAGTAGTTATTATAATACCATAGACATTGTGGAGTAGACAATTCAAAATCAGTTTATAAAAATATTTGATAACCAAACCATTCTTATTGCTTCCATTCAATTTATAGTGCCACCAAATATAGAAGGCCCTGAACAAGAGTTGGTCAATGAAACTATCAGTAATCCTGTTACCTTTGCATGCGATGCTACTGGAATTCCTCCACCAACATTAGTGTGGCTTAAGGATGGAAAACCAATAGGTAACATTCTCTCACGCTCTTTCTGCTCTTTTTTCCCCCTTTGGGGCACCACTGTGCTATTTGCTGCCTATTTTTTGTTTCTTCTTCATCTGTCTCTAGGCAGACTCTTATGTTAACTGATCTGAATCTTTGTTTTGTTTTGAAATTTTGATGAAAAAAATTCTCAAAATGTGTTTGATCTCTGTGGCCTGGTTTGGAATGACTACCTGTTTACATATTTTCAGAAAACTCTGATTCTCTTGAAGTTCATATTTTATCTGGTGGAAGCAAGCTTCAGATCGCTCGCTCTCAGCTTCTAGACAGTGGGACCTACACATGTATTGCCTCAAATATAGAGGGAAAAGCTCAGAAAAGTTATGTGCTTTCTATCCAAGGTAAGGCATGAGAGTGCAGTGAGCAGAACTGGTTAATAATTGGTTGAGTATGACACTGTCTCTGTACTAGAGACACTGAGATGACATAACTTGAAAGCAATCAGGAAGGCTGTGTGTGTTTGCTGCTTATCACATCCTTCCTCCTGCTGAACACTGAAGCTACGCTGGTTGATTGAGTGTGGAGCACCACACATAGATGGTTTCAGAAGCAGTGATACCACTTGCCTTTTTTGCAATAGCAAATAGGAGGACACAGCAAAGAAATACTGGCAGAATTTCCTTATGATTTTTTTTTTCCCCGCCTGCTAAGATGAGAAACCCTTATTTGTTTCGGAATTGTCTCCTGCCTTGCACTGCAACTATCTTTGTTTTCCTCTGTTCCTAATGACTTATCCCCATTAATTGCACTAGTTCCCTCCCCTGTCCAGTAATACACCTATTATATAGCATCTCCGGCTTTCTGACATCGTCCTTTCCCACACCAACAGTTGCTGGTTGAGGAAGAAGAGGGAGCATCAGCTGTGAGCTGAGTGTGCAGGCACACCCATGTGTGATAGCTGGCCATCTAGTAACTCTTTGTCATGGCAATCGTTCCTTGGGGGTGCTGGTTTTTTGTGTGTGTCCCTGCCTGTCTGCCAGTTTTTCCCCAAGCTTAGGAATTGAATATCAAGCTGCTTGTTTGATCAAATGTGACTGAAATAGCTTGAAATGCTCAAAACTTACTAGTGGGACTGACAGTCTTGATGGATAGCATGACTGTCATCCTTGTTCTTTGGAAGAACAGGCTAAAAATGGCTGCTGGTTAAGATGGAGTAAGTGTGTGGCTCTTAACAGGAATATGATAGTCTTGATGCAATAGAGCATGTGACTGTGCACTAAGCACATGCTCAAGAGTTAAACAGGCATTTAATTGTTACAGTGCATTGTGATGTTTCATGAAATGGGATTTTGTCATAATATTGTACGTTAGCATTGTTTAAGCAGATAACTATAGATATTAAATATAATGGCAAAGATACATGTTTTTTATAACTTTGTAAATTAGCTGTTTTAAGGAATTATTAAAGTGGCTTTGAATTTATCTTTGCAGAACCTCCTCTAACAACATAATCATGTACTTTCTAAACTAGATTTGAATGAAGGTACTGCAATAAATGCTAGTACTTATGAGCTACTGCAGTGTAAGTTTTACAGTTTAGATTATGTTTCTTGCTGATGAATCTTCTCTTCCCTCCATCATGTATTTCCAGTTCCTCCTGATATTGTTGGCTCTGAAATACCTAGTGAGGTCAGTGTCCTCCTGGGAGAAAGCATCCAGCTCGTCTGCAATGTCAATGGAGTGCCCATGCCTATTATACAATGGCTTAAAGATGGAAAAACAGTTGCCAGTGATGATTTACAAAGAATAAGGCAAGCAAAAATAAGCAGACACTGCATTGTCATCTTCTGTAATTTTAAACCTCAGAGGACCCTAAGAGGGAGCATAAAAGAGGGCCCTACAGAGCAAGTGTAAAGAGAGCCTGAGTCTTAGCTTAGCCAGGTTAAGAACATCATCTCTCTCTTTAGCTTCTATAAATCTAGTATACTTTGTTACTACTTTGATTTTTATTTATATTTTTTTTATACAGAGATAAGTATATGATATCTATTCCTTTCTCAGCTAATAAATTCCATTAAAGTTCATCAGGTTCATTAAAGTTTATTAATGTCAATAAGTTCCATTAAGTTCCTTTGGAGGGGAAGGACCTGAGACATGGAAACATTTTACTCTTGATGCTTTTCATCATGGGTTCTTCAAAAGCCTGCTTAGAATTGAATACTAATACAAGTTTAAATACAGGACATCTCTAGGAAAAACTCCCTAGCCTATCTCTAATAATAATACTTTGCAAGAAAACCAATGGTTCTCTCACCAAATTCCCAAGAAGATAGATACAGGTAGCTTATTTAAATGTACGAAACTGACTGTTTATTTGCCAGGTCATAGGAATACGTAAACAAACTCACTGGATTTTACAACCTTCTTTGTAGGGTAACTCCAGATGGCAGCACATTAAACATTTTCAGAGCTCTCAGTTCTGATACAGGAAAATACACTTGTGTGGCTACTAATCCTGCAGGAGAGGAAGACCGAATTTTCAACTTGAATGTATATGGTGAGTTTTCACAGATGTGAAACTGAAATCTGGTCTATAATCCTATCTTTGTAAGTGCTCCCAAGAGAGGGCCAAGAAATGAATGCCTGTCTTCAGTGTAATACTACATGCATGTGTTTCCAATTTCATGTACTGTAGATATCACAGTATATTACACAGGATGTTCTGTCAATGACAAAACGATTGAAATCACTGGTAAATGTGTTTTGGGATAAACAGAAATTAATTCCTTTGGTGTATTTCATAATAGAGGAATTCTGCTTGTAGTGATTTTTGTTTTTCTTGCAGAGAAAGATACACTTGGGGCTGATTTACTAGGATACTGCTATCTTTTTTGTTCTATTAGTTTATCTTCAATAATTCCAATCAAAGCACATTAGCTAAAACAAGAGTAGTATGGTAGGGAACTAATAGTTAAAGGTCCCTAGTGTTTAAAAGAAAAATTATAGAGTTTTGGATTAAATTCTTCTCTTGCACAATTTGACATACAGAAGATAGTGAGCATAACTCTTCTTTAGCAGTGCAGAGAGTGGACATTTTAATTTGTGAAAAATGTGTCCATTAAGTATAATGACTAGTGTGAAAGACTGAAGAGCTCTGCATAAGGCAGTGTTTCACAGTAGTGTGTCTGTCCCAGTTATACAGAGACTCAGAATCAATTGGAATTATGAGCATGAGCAGACTAGCAAGAGGTGACCTTTGACAAAATAAATAACAATACTGAATGACCACATCATATCTTTTGCGGACAGAATGGCACCACACAACAGTGGAGACCTTTTTGGTCAATTTGTATTCATTGAGGTTCAAGCAATAACCAACTTAGATGGTCTTATCTATGCAACTGTCATGGTGTGATGGAATCTTAAGTCAGCCAGAGCTTGGAACTGCATGTGGCTGAGCCTTCTTTATGTAGTGAGTCCCTTCTTGCCCCCAAGACCAAGGCTTTCAAACTAACTTGTAAAACCACCAAACACAAAAAGCAGTTCTTTTACAACAATCAGCCAGAATACTTAACCAGGCATTTTGAAATTTTCTATATTTAAAAATTAAGTCAGCATACACATCTAGAAGTTAATAAACTAACTTTCCTCCTGCATGATTCTAGCTTTCACTTTATTTAAGGTTTATTTCAATAGGTAAGTTTGAGTGGCAGCGAACTGCCAAGTCCCATCTGGCCCTTAAGTGGTTCAGCCCATCCTCTGTAAGGCCTGACCACCTGCATTGTCATTCTCTACCCATGAGCTTCAGGCTCTGAGCTCCCTCTTGTTTGCCACAGCCTGACAAATCGAAGAGATAATTCCACTATCATTCTAAAGTGCATCTGATTTTAAATATGTAAAATGATAATTTATTAATGCTCAATATTATTGTTAGAGGATTTACTCTTTTTAAAAATGGGGATCTTCTTACTGAATTGCCTGTGGGGCATTAGGTGCAGGATTTCCTGCAAGGTAACACATGTGGAATGGTTTTAAGAGCCAGTTTTAATATCTTCCTTTTCAACATTTACAAAATGTAGTTCCTCCAACAATAGCCAATAATAAAGATGAACCAGAAGACCTCACTGCCCGTTTGGACACCTCCTTAAATGTTGAATGTACTGCTACTGGAACCCCACCACCACAGATAAACTGGCTGAAGAATGGCCTTCCTCTGTCTGTCTCCTCCCAAATCAGGTTGCTGTCAGCTGGGCAAATTCTCAGGTTGGTTTTCATCTATTTTAACTAGCTGAGTTTTCTGTTCTCTTTTGCTGTATCAGTGTAATTCTGCTAGTATTTTTGGAAGCAAGAATAAAATTTGATCCAAACCATGCCATAATAAAGATAATGTATTCCATTTACAGCTTGCTTAAAATGATTTTCTCTTTAGACTTGCCCGAGTGCAGATATCTGATACTGGTGTGTACACTTGTGTGGCGTCTAACAGGGCTGGAGTGGACAACAAACATTACAACCTTCAAGTTTTTGGTGAGTTTCTCTGAAATGCTTTATGTAAAGATTCTTATTTCTTAATTTCTTAAACCTAATATTCAGTTTTCTTTCTCACCAACATAAAGTTGCAGACAAGCACAAGTATATCTTACATAGGTAGTCATGAGGGAAAGATTAACTTTTCAATGTGTTTTTTTTAATGGAAAATGTTTTAACCCCAGAAGAGTCCTTACTTGAATTGGCACCCATAATGTGTCACAAGTTTTTTAGAAAGAATAATAATCTATAATTTCTAAGTGAATTTTAATGCATGTGCTAAACATGAATGTAAGTGGGGAAATGCAAAAGGGTAGCTGCATTCCAACTTTCTTAAATTCAGAATTAACACTTGGGTTGTACTCTGTATGAATCAGATCTTTGTTTCTTGGCAGTACCACCAAGCTTGGATAATGCAGGAGGAACAGAGGATGTGACCGTAGTAAAAGGCAGTTCAGCTTCGATGAAGTGTCTTACTGATGGCAATCCTGCCCCCACTATGTCTTGGTTTAAAAATGGACATCCTTTAAGCCTTGGAGCTCACCTGATGTCAAGTAACCAAGGAATGGCCCTTCATTTTGTAAAAGCAGAGATTGGTGACACAGGCAAATACACTTGTGTAGCATCCAATGAAGCTGGAGATATCAGCAAGCACTTTTCCCTAAAAGTGCTGGGTAAGTGTTAACCCCTCGGATGAACAAAATATGAGCTGTAAATTAGTATCTACTCAGGACAACAATTAAAAAAATATCGAGGGATAAGGAGTATTTTCAAGAAACATTTACTGGGATAAATAAGAGAAATAAGGAAATGGAATGTACCTAAAGATGTGTGGATATGTAATATAGTATATATTTTTTCATGTTTCCTGAGTACTGAAATATGCTATAATTAATAGTAAACTAATTTACAAAGTAATTTGGTTTAAATTAATAACTTTCATTAGTAGAAATTCAGCTTGACAGGATGATAGCACAGCAGATGGCATAGCTGAAGGTACAACAGCTAAAGGGCTAATAAATATATTCACTGATATCTTATAATGTATTTTACCTGGGAATATGAAAACATTTTCAAACTCATAATTCCAACTCATAAAATATGCAAATTAATAGGCAGATGGAATTACGTGAGATACTCAGTGAGTTCATGACACAGTCAGAAATAATACTAATGTAGACTAATTCTGCGAACTCTAACCACAAGGCTGTGTATCATGTTTTATAGACTTTTTGAGCCAATAAAGAATTCGAATGTTTTTCCTTCCACAGAGCCACCTCACATCAATGGTTCAGATGAGCCAGCAGAGCTCTCTGTTGTTGTTAACAACCCTCTTGAACTTCTCTGCATCTCCTCTGGTATTCCAGTCCCCAAAATCTCATGGATGAAGGATGGACGCTCGCTTCTGCAGAATGATAATGTTCATGTCCTAAGAGAAGTCCTTCGAATAACCAGTGCTCAGGTGGAGTGTTTGTTTCAAATAGGCTCAGTTTTGCAAACCCTAGAGGAGTGCACAGAACTGCCTGCTATTAGGACCATCTTAAGAGATGTCCTAAAAAGCCTCTGTAAAATCATCCACCTGCCTTTGTGGTTAGAGAATATATTTTTCAAACCTTGCCTTAGAGTTTCCCATCCAGAACAAGCAGTAGTATTATAGGTTGAGAGTGCCCAAGCACTTCTGCCTCTTCTGAGCATTATTACTCCAAGTTTATTTCAGAGTTCTGTAATTTTTTTATTTATTGGTACTTCTTGTTACAAAGCAGAACAATCAATGCTAGGGACTTGCCTTTTTCTGGGGTTATTTCTGGTTTTAGTCTGTGTCTGTAATCTGTTCTTGTTCATTTCCTACCTATTTGACTCTTGTTACTATCTCTTGCTTTTCTTCTTTTGTGTTTTATAGTTCCTCCTCAGCCTTTTTTCATTTCTTCTCTTTCCATTAGCTTGGATTTTCCTAATATCCATTTGCTTCTCACATATATAAGTTGTAGATTACAGAGAAAACTGCATTTGCAGTCATCTGTGTGCAAGTTAAGAAAAAAAAAATAAAGACAATAGAAAGACTTTCAGATTAATTCAGACAATAAAGGAGTCCAGGGAAAAATAACCTTTAAAAACCTGCTGTACTCAGCCTAAACTAAGGCTGTACTCAGCTGCGGACAGCCAGACTGAAGTTCACCAAACAGAAGTGGGACAGGGCTTGGGACTGATTGCTGCTCGTTTTGTTTATAAAGCAACCGCTCCTTGTCTTTAGAATGAAGAGTTTGTAGGAAGAAGAAAGCATAAAAGTATTAACGAGTCTGTGTGCACAAAAAGATTTCCTTAGTACACAATACCTATAGCCAGTTCCGTCTTTATTGATCACCTGCTGCAAAAAGCATCACAAAAAGAAGGGTTCTTGCTGGAGACACATTATCCAGAGAGATTTTATGGGGTCCTGCAACTCTGAAGCAATCTGTGTACAATTCTACCATGGTAAAATAAAGAAGTTTTCAAGAACTTTATGAATTTATTTCAGGCATTCTTTATTTATTGTGTTTGTGTTCAAGTGCTGCCTGTTACATGTTGTTGTCCATGTTTATATTTCACAGTTTTTCTGAATTATTCCCATATTCTATGGTTTCTGCTGAAGCTGTTTGTGTGTTTCTAGGTGGAGGACACTGGAAGATACACATGTTTGGCATCTAGCCCAGCAGGAGATGATGATAAGGAATATTTAGTAAGAGTGCATGGTAAGTTTAATTTAGGAAAAGAAATTATTCCTTCAAAGCATAAACTGCTAAGGTACATATCAGTATCTCATTTAATAAGTTATATATTACTGAAGAAGAAATATTACGTGTTTTGAGAAAGTGATATTACACCATATGATCAGAATTAACATTTCAGAATAAAGGTAACTATTCTGAACATGATACACAATTAAAAGGGAAACTTCCACCTGATGCAACTGATTTCTATTATAATTCCAAGTCTTATATTTTGAATACCTAGGAAGTTTATAGATACCAGTATTCAGTTGGATTGAGTTTATTGTGCTTACTGAGAAAGAATGTGAAGTATACTGATACCTTTTTCTACTGAAAAACTAAGATGATAATAGATAAGAAATGTACTTAGAAATGAGTACATAAAATGTAATGATAGTAAAGGAAGTATAAATGGGACTTCTTCAGTTCTACAATATGCCTTGGATTTCTTCTTGAAGATTTTAGCTCCCATGTTTATTGATAAACAGTTTACAGAACTTCAGTGATCTCTGCTCTGTCTGGCTTAAATGCTGGTACTCTCACTGAGAAGGGACTTTAATTTCTGTCACAGTAGTTTCCAGTGTATGAATTAGGAAACAGGTTCACCAGTTAAACAAATGTTCTACTTTTCAATACCTGTGTTAAATATATGACAAATTAATGATACTGTAGCTTTGCATTTATTTTAAACTTAAGAGAGAAATTAGAAATTTCCCATGAGTAATTTTAATACTAGCTCATATGTGTGGTGTTTATTTTTTTCTTAATTTTTGTAACAGTTCCTCCTAACATTGCTGGTACCAGTGGTCCACAGGACCTCACCGTGCTGCAGAACAGACAAATTATACTGGAATGCAAGTCAGATGCTGTGCCACCTCCGACAATCTCATGGCTTAAAAATGGAGAACTTCTAGAGGTATAGTGGTTATGTTATTTGAACTAGTCTTTTGCTCCCTTTATTTTTTACACACAGTGCTTGAGGTTTCTTATTCTGCTCACTTGCCCCTTCAGTGCAGTCCAAGTTATGGTGCCTTGAATTCAAGAGAAGCTGAGTAGCCCCAGAACAAATACAGTTAGTCCTAAATGAGTACCTGAAGCTAGCAAGCATGTGAAGTGGCCATCCCGCTGTTACTTGTTCTTTTTTCCTTTAGGGGGATCCCTTGCTCCTCCTGGATCCTCTGAACAATGCTAGAAGCCTTCGGTATACTCCTGAATGGCTTCCCAGGAAAGGTAGCTGAGAAAAGACTACACTATATGTTTCCTTTGGGTATATTATGCATCCTCATATTTTAGTAGTATTTAGAAAGGATTTAAATTATTTACATTGGAAACAAAGAAAAGAGAATGGGTTGCTAATCACCACAGTTTTGTATCAAATGCATCTTTTTCACTCAGAATTCCATGTAGTGTCATGTTAAGGCATCAAGTCTTTGCTGGTTGAGAGACAATTAGCAAGATGAGGATGGTTTATACAGAAATAATTTTTTGCTTCCCATCTTCTTCCTTGGGATCACTGAGAAACCAGGTGCTTTCCAACTGAACAATTTAAGTTCAGTTATTAATTGAACTTAATTAATAATTTTCCCTCAGTTGATCTTTATTCACCCGAAGTTCTGCTTATTTGCTTTCCTTCTGACATGCCATTCCTCAGACTCTTACTCTGTTGTACATTCAGAAGAATGAAATATTAGTGGAAGAAATAGGAGTATGGTGGGTAATTATGTTTTACTATGTGCTGCTAGGGAATGCTACCTTGAATATAGCACAAGAACTAGCTAGAAACAAGTTTAACAGAAACACCTTTCTTCTGAATGATTAATTCTTTAATTGGGTAGTGATTATTTTTATGAAAGCAAGGTTGAACAAGGCTTGGAAGTCAGAGTATGTGAATACTTTTTACCTCAGTCTTCCCTGGAAAGCTTGTGTTTTAAAAGCAGTACTCAATGAAAATAAACCGTGAAAAGAAGCCAGGGTTACAAAATTCACCAGAAAACAAAGCAATAGAGGAACACTATGATAGACATAGGTACTCAGCTGATAACCTGTGAATTAACTTTTGCAATGTTAGTTTTCTTCTTGCCTCATGAATTCATGTCAGTATGTAAGGGCTGAGGCATCTTGGTTGTGTGGTATGGTCAATCCCCTGCCTTTTGATTTATAATAGAGTAGGGAATTTCAATCTCTAGAGTTAGCTCTCCTCCAGCACTAAATTTAAGCTATAAATTTAGTTCAGACATGGCACTTGTAATTTGTTACATGTATTTTAAGTAGCAGACTTGGGTTTATTCTGGTCCCTACCATCCTTTTCATTCTTCAGCTTAGCTTATATAAATATATCCTCCAGATATCAGGAAAACATTAGTGTCCTCCTGAATGCCTGGTTGCTTTCTCAAACTCAAAGAAATGTAACAGCCTACTAATACTAAGCAGGTGAGAAAGAGCTCTCCTTGGGTGTGGAAAGAGAAGTGCTCTGTGACATATCATCTTCCGTATCTTGGAAAAATAGAGGTTTCATGGTGACAAGAGAGAATTGGAGAAAGTCAGGTTCTCACATTGCAGTGTTATTTCAATTTAAATCATCACTGGTTTTTGTGAAACACCCTTGTGGTGGAGGGTGTCATTCCTCCTAGTTTTGTTGTCTTCCACTGTGCAGATTTTGAGGTCTACTCTAGACTTCTGTATGCTTAATGATGTAATTGTGCAGCACCATGATTTTTGGTAGCAGAACTTGTCCCAATCCAATGTCAGGGAAGGTTTCGATATGATCCCAAGAGCGAGATTAAGACACAAACAAGGTCAAATGCCATATACCCAAAAGAGCTTTTATTATCAAAAGTATCAAAAGTAGAAAATAGTAGCGATAGGATAGAATGGAAGAAAAGGCAGAAATCAAACAAGCAGTTGGGATAGAGTTGCAAGGATAGTCACCACCATGGATCCAGCGGCATCCAGTTGGTCCTCAGTCTTCAATTCTTCGGTGGTGGGTGCACACCATGGCTTGTCTCCACGTGTTTTTTATAGGGCATAGTTCGATGATGCATGCACATACGTACTGTTCATGCACTGTTGCGCTGCAAGTTTCGTCTATCACACGACCTTCACATGATCAACACTAGAAACCAGTATCTTACCTCAAAGACTACAGTTTCCGTGAGAATGGTAGTCTCCACATTCCTGCATGCTTCGTCAGCCTGTTTTCTCCCCTGGATGCCTCAATGGCCTGGTAATCATCTTTATGGACAGAGGAGTGTCCTGCTTAAACAGGCCATCCCAGAGACAAATGGCTTGAGATAAATAGTTCACAGTTCAGTCTCTCAGATCAAACAATCCTTGAGATGAATGGCTTGAGATGACAGTCCAGTCTCTCACACTTAACAATCTTTGAGACAAACAGCTCAAGGTAACAATTCAGTTTCTCACAGAACTATAGAAAGATCTAGCCTCTAGCAGCTTTGGAGTCCTTGTACCCTTCATTGATCTGGAAATGCACATTGAGTGTTAAGAAAAGTAGGTAGGAGTGTCTTGACCTAATCTGGCTTTATTTAAACACCAGAAGAATTGCTGAATTTGTATTTTTTCAAAGATGGGTTTTCTGACATACCTTGAGTAGAGCATAAGGATTACATGATAGCTTCATTGCTTGTCTTTTGTCATCTGTATGCTTCTGTGTTTAGAAACCATGGCATAGGCTATGTACTCAACAGTGACATGTGGAAACAGACTCCACAATCAATGAGATTGTAAAGTAGGTATGTTCATTCAGCGCTGGGCGGCACGGGGGGGTAGTCCCACCAAAGTCGTGCGCGCCTGACTCGGCAGTTCGCTTCAAATTTATACAGTCAAGTGTTACATATACATAGAGTTTCACAATACACCTATACATAGGCATGATCTATCCCCGCTTCATATTAAAATTAGTTCCAAAAAGTCACAAGGCTGGTCTTGGCTGGTTCTTGGGGGTTGACTGCTGCTTCTTATCAGGGACTATCTCCTGCCCCAGCCAGCCTCAACAATGCAAACATTCAGCATCACTTCTCATCCTCTTGGGCCATGTCTACCTCTATTGAAATTTCTTTAACTTCACTATAAGCTAGATAATTATTAAACAGTTCCTATCTACATCCATATATCTACTATATCTACTAAGGTTCCTTTGGCTCCCCGTTTCAACAGGAAATACCAGTTATTACTCCAAATCTGACTGTCTATAATTTACTCTGATGGTGAATCATTTCACCTGTGAGGCTCCAGCACTGCTGTTTATTCTGCACTGGTAGACTTGCTGAGTTGGTGCCTAGTATGAGACCAGCATAGTAGGGTACTAGTGCAGAGAAGTGCAGAACCGGAGGAGTTTCACCTATCTGTTGTAGTTGCTATTCTCAGATCTTCTAACCAAAAGAGTAGGTGGGAAAGAATGTCAGCTTTCAATTTTCAATTTTATCTGAAGTGTGGGTAGCACATACTGGAAAAGTTTGAGTTTCTGTTCTTTTTCTACTGTTTTTTTTTAATCCAGTCAGGTTTTTGAAAACTTGTAGTTGATATTACTGTCAGTCATTCATGCAGATATGATGCAGACTGGTTGTGGTAGAAAAGCTTTGACTTCAAATGGCTACCTAGCAGGCACTGTAGAGTCACTGTAGAGCTGAGAAGAGTGGTATCCTCATATTCAGAAATGCTGGCTAGTAAACTTTCTGGCTAGTAAACTTAGTAGGCTAAGTTTATGCTGGCTCCCACCTGATCAAGACTGTGATGTCTGAAGAACAGTGTAGAGAAACTTGTATTTCTTCTGCCTGTAGTGTGCACAGATTTTTCAAAAAAATAAGTAATGTCCATTGTGTGCTATTAGCTGCCCCTTTCTATAAAAATTCAAAAGCTCTTTGGCTATGTAACCTAAAAAAGTTGCCTTTTTCAGGCACAAGTCCCAGTAGGGGTTTCAAGGGGGAACCATTAAGCAATGACAATTTTTTAAAACATTGTTTACCCTATGATCTTCATGGAAGTAAACAAAGTTAAGCCAGCAATGAATTAAGTCCCTGGTTTGTCTTTGGCCTTCTTTCATGGCTTTTATTACTCTGCAATGAAAGAATGCTCTATCTTCATAAAGAGAACAATGGTAAAGTTAAATTTGTCAAACTCTCTCTCTCTTTCACCTTAGGGAACTCCTCGAGTTCGAATCCTATCCAATGGGCGATACCTGCAGATCAATAATGCTGACCTCAGCGATACAGCAAGCTATACATGTGTGGCAAGTAATATCGCAGGAAAAATGACCAGGGAGTTCGTGCTGACAGTACATGGTAAAATCATGGATCCAGTCTTGTGCATTTTGATCTTTGGATGGTATTTCTGCAGGAGTTCAAATGGCAAGAAAGAAGCATTAGTAGTCTCTTTCTAGCCACGTGTTGGCCACTTAGGCTGTGTCTAAACTGTTGGGACCATGTGTATTACCTCATGTGTGCCACCATCTGAGTCAACAGTTGTCCCCCACACTAAAGGACCTGTTGGGGACTCGCCACAGCTCACTCTCCATCTCTCTGTGCTTCCTGCTAATGGAAGGTGCTGTGTATCTAGCCATCATCCTGATACGGAGTCACGATACATCCAGAACGAACACCCAGATCCAGGACTGAGAAATGGTCTTGGACGAATTCAGATAAATTCTTAAAAGCATTTGACTGGCACCTTGGGGGACTAGGTTTCATAGCTAGCTTGGCCACCAGTTTTGCAAGTTACTTGAAAACTGTGGCTGCTTCTCTGCACCTGTAAGCATGAGATAGTAGGAAGGTAGGGCTTGAAGGGCTCTATGCATCTCCATACTTGTCCTGTACTACCATAGGCCTGAATTTAATTTTAAACCTATTTATTTTCTCACCTCTAGTCTGATGAGAAACTATTCTATTCTCACACCTGGGTGATGATAAGAAACTTTTTTCCTATTTCTGTTCTGTTCACAGCCCAGTCATGTGTACCTGCATTACAGCGACTGTCCTTACTGGTCCAATTAAAAGTCTTTTTTCTCCTTAATTTGTAATTAGGAAGCAAGGATATCACCACAGCCTTATTTCACTGAATTAAATATGCTGAAATCGCTTCCTGTTTTAGCTATAGGATAACCTTTGCAGTAACTTGCAAAGATGATCTTTACAATGCATTTCAGACAAACTTTCTTTTTCATTCCCTACTGCATCATGGCAATTATCATGCACTACACAACATAGTAAGAAACTTGTTTCTGTCTTTGCAGTGATCCCCATACCTGTTACTGCATCTGTTTTCATGTGTTTAGTTTCAATCATTGCAGCATAAAGTTTTTTTCTCTATATCATCAGCAATTCTCCCTTTACAGTGGCTCCTACAATCCAAAGCAGTCCTCAGACTGCTGTTGTGCATCTAAATGCTTCTGCTGTTCTGGAGTGTGTTGCAAAAGGAGTACCAACCCCGAGAATTACATGGAGGAAGGATGGGGCTATTTTTACTGGAAACAATACGAGGTATTGTCCAGTAGTCAGCATAAATATTCTTCATTGTTTTTTAAGAATGTATTATTAATTGCAGAAAGCTTAATTAGACCTCTGATTTGTAAATTAGTTTTGTTTTCACAGGTCAGAACTAATATTTGTACTATCATCTTGTAGACCCAAATGTGGAAAATATGGTGATAGAAACAGTAATACAAAGAAGTTGTTCTACAGAAAAGTAGTGGTACCAAGGGTTTCATGCTTTTATTACAAAGGACAAAAAACTCCTTTGACAACCAAATGTAGTAATAATTCTTCCGATATTAAAGATTTTGAACAGTAAATGTGAAAGAACTTTATTTTTTTTTATATATATGGAGTTTTGGGATGAAGCCAAGTAATTTCATGCAGACCAAAAGCTACTTGAGTGTACTCTGTAGTTTCTAATATATAAAACTTTCTATATGTGTTCTAGTATCAACTTTTATTACAGTGAATGGTTTCTGTCTTCTGATTGTTTTAAGGGGAAGTAGTTTTGCATTTTCTAGAACTGAGCAAATGCTAAAGAATTCAGTTATATTTCAAAGAAAAAAGAAAATGTACAAGCATTAATTAGAGTTTTTTAAGGTTAAAAGAGAAACCATAAAAAAGGGCTTTTGGATATCTTCTGCAAATCTGGCATCATTTATGTGGAAATCACTATGTCAGCTAGATTTCATAATTTCTCTGGAAAATGGATGTGCTGGGACAGAGTGAAGTCAGAATAAGAGTAATAAATGAGAAAACTCTATGTGCCCAAATTAGGACACCATGTGTTCAGGCTATTTGTTGTGGACCCTGAGTCATCTTTTCCTTCTGTACTACCAGGATAGCCTATGGTTGGATAGTAGAAAAAAATATATGGCTTTGTTTCAGATATTCCATGTTAGAGGATGGATCTCTACACATCCACTCAGCACACATTACTGATACAGGAAGATACGTGTGCATGGCAACCAATACAGCTGGCACTGAACGCAAACGAATTGATCTGCAGGTTCTTGGTAAGAGTTTTGGTTTTAGATAAATATATGTGTTTTTACAAGTCTGAAGTCCAGTTACATCATATTTCTTGTTCTGCCGGATCCAATTTTAAATTTAGCCCCTTTTGAGCTGCTCTGGTTAAAAAAACAGGGAAGAAATTTATGGCCTTAGGAATACAACCCAAACATTTATGACAAGAAAATATTTATTCCCGGTGCACTGGAACTAGAAAGACTTGACACACCCCATGCTACATGTTTACTACTGTCAAGTTACTCTTTATAAAAATCAAGTAAATGTCTTCAGGCAGTTCAGCTCTATATATATATAGGTATGAGAGGGGTGTGGGGGCATATGTATATAATTATTCTGAATAATTAGGCTTTGTTTGTCCTTAGTTCCTCCAACTATTGCTCCTGGACATACGAATATTACAGTTACTGTAAATGTGCAGACCACTTTGCCTTGTGAAACCACTGGAATTCCCAGACCAGAAATTAGCTGGAAAAAGAATGGGCATCTGCTTAGTGTTGACCAGAACCAGAATACATACAGGTGAGAGCTGTTTTCTTTTCACCATGGGTTTAAAGTTTTCAAGGATGATTTTGGCACTTTAAAAATCTAGCCATGCTTAAATGTAATCTTGTATAGCCAGCAAATTCAGTGGTCTGATTACCTGAGAAGAAAAGAAGTATTTCAATGGCTTTTACTTTCTTCTCTTTTCTTTGTTCAGACTTCTATCTTCAGGTTCCTTAGTAATCATTTCTCCCACTGTGGATGACACTGCTGTCTATGAGTGCTTTGTGTCAAATGATGCAGGAGAAGATCAAAGAGCAGTTGAGCTCACTGTTCAAGGTAGAGGGGATATTGCTATTACATGTGTATGGCACCCAGAATTTCTTTGGGGCATTCTAATGTTGAGATGAGATTTTTATATCATTCTTTTATGATACTGATATCCATAAGTCTCTGGTATTCCCAAAAAAGATAAGTTATTTCCAAGAATTCATAAAAATGAAAATGGGCAAGTAACCTTTACACTGATCTTCATTTTTAGTGCCCCCATCTATAGCAGATGAAGCCACAGACCTTTTGGTAACAAAGCTGTCTCCAGTAGTAATTTCCTGCACCACATCAGGGGTTCCTGTCCCCTCAGTTCATTGGACCAAAAATGGCATAAAGTTGCTTCCCAGAGGAGATGGCTACAGAATTCTCTCTTCAGGTACTGTGCGTGACGAGCTCAGCCACAGAAAATCAGTGAAAGGGTGTAATTGTACACGTCTAGAAGTAAATAATTCCCCCCCCCCCACCCCTTCTCCAATTCCTTAGAATAAAAATATAGACCTCTTTAGATGGATGCTGTAAGACAGTTTTACTGTGAATACAGGATACTGCTGTATGTTCTAATGCACTCTCTCTCTGCTGCAGGTGCTATTGAAATACCTGCTGCTCAGCTAGCACACGCGGGACGGTACACCTGTGTGGCCTGGAACGCAGCTGGCTCAGCTCACAGACATGCCACTCTTCATGTTCAGGGTAGGATGGGAAGCTGAAGCGGAAGTGCATTCTGTCAGTAAACGTCGCCCTTTAAATACATACGTATGCTGCAGAGCAATGGTGAGGCCAGAGTGGACCATCACAAGTAGTGTCTTGCTTAGCTGAATTGTCTTGTGGGTACACTGATTATTTACAAAGTCACTACTCATGCAAAGTTACAACTCTGGTACTTTGGATAGAGCCCCCCAGTCCATGCTGCTGTAATTTATTTTTTTAAGGTTTTTGTTTCTTTGCTTTTTGGTAAGTTAAAATGTATCTGTGATGGCAAATTGCATGAAGCAAGGCTGTGTTCTGTACCTATACTCATGCTGAGCATGTTGTTATATTTAAAAGCACTTTCACTGAGCTCTCTGTAAGGTTGGCAGAATGCAGCCATTGCTAATATAGCCTTCTCAGACTCTCAGGTTATGCAATTTTAGTATCTTCCGTATTTTCCACAGAACCACCAGTTATCGAAACTCAGCCAGGAGTGCTGGATGTCATTGTGAACAATCCCATTCTACTACCATGTGAAGCGACGGGTACACCTCGACCCGTAATAACATGGCAAAAGGAGGGCATCAATATAATCACAACAGGTATCCTCTTAAAGCCTGTAACTCCAGCCTACTTGCTGTAACTCAGAAGCTTATTTTCTCTTTTTGGAACGTTCAAACTTAGATATAAGGAACCCATTCGTTTAAAAAACCAAACAAAAATAAAACACACACACACAGAAGTGTCATACTTTGCTTATATTTGTTCTAGGCAACGGTTATATGGTTCTTCCAAGTGGCAGTTTACAGATTGCAAAATCAACTGTTGAAGATGCTGGCACTTATACGTGTGTTGCTCAAAATCCAGCTGGCACTGCTCTGGGGAAGATCAAATTGAAAGTTCAAGGTAAATTATCTTTTAAACTCCTGTAGTGATTTACAGCAAGAAATTTGTGCATGCTTTCTGCTGGTGAAAAGACATTTCTGAGCAATAGAAATGGATCTAATGCTTTCCTATTTGATGTAATGCTGAATAGAGCCCAGGAGGTTTATTCCGTTTAGTTGTCTGTCTACTTTAGGATCAAAGTATGCTTTTAGTATTATTTTCACTAAGAACTGAAGCGTTCCATGCTTCTTACAACGTCTAATTCTTTTAAAAATTTTCTTAATTCTTTTCAGTTCCTCCTGTTATCAAGTCCCACCTCAAGAAATATGTTGTTCCTGTTGATCAATCTGTCACTCTGCAATGTGAGGCTGAAGGCTACCCTGGGCCAGAGATCAGTTGGCATAAAGATGGACAGCAACTAATGGAGTCCATTAGAAGAAGAAGTCTTAGCACTGGTGCTCTGCAGATTGTGTTTGTACAGCCTGGTGACGCTGGCCGTTACACATGCATAGCGGCAAACCTGGCAGGGTCCAGCACTTCTAGCATGGAACTCGCTGTGCACAGTAAGTGGGACTGTACGGAAACAATGTATGTTATCACAGCACGAACATACGGAGGGTAAGGAGCTAGGATGTAAGGGAGAAGTTCAGGAAAATTGTGCTACTTAATGGGTGAGTTTTATTTGGCTGTATTATAAGCCAGTTGGTTGAACTTAGGAAGAATATTACATTTCCTTAACTTGGTTTATACTTCGTTACAAGTATTTCACACATTTCTCTGGCATGCTTAATGGTGGTCATTGATGGAGACAAGAAACAATACAGAAGATCCAGGCAATGGTTTCTTTAGTCCAGTATTGTATGCTTTTACAGTAGTTCTTGGATAATACATGGAGGTAAATCTTTTTAATAAACGCTCTCACAGTTCCACCCAAGATTCACAGCACGGATGTGCAGTACACAGTCACGGAGGACTCCCAGGCTGTTCTGTCCTGTGTGGCTGAGGGGATTCCAACACCAACAATAAACTGGAAGAAGGACAATATGCTGTTAACACAGTCAGTAGGAAAATACCGGGCTGTGCCAGATGGAGACCTCATTTTGGACAATGTTGTTGTAAGTTCCCTAAATCTAAGCTATGACTTGACAGGTTTAGCAGTAATAAGACCCTGCTTCTCTTAGTTTTCACCCACTTCTGGATTAGTCTTTGTTTTATTTTGTTTTCTTGTTCTTAATGTTCCAGAGTCTTTATAAATGTTTCATTATCCTTTGAGGAGTAAAATATCTGTGAAGAATTTGTAGTGATAAATTCTCAGGAAGGGCAAAAAGAAGTGTAGGTCATCTTTCAAATTTAGAGGAAGTGAAAGTGTTCAGATGAGCATTTCTGCTGTATGCTTGCTCCAAACCTTTTGAGATTCTCTTATTGTTACAGGTGGTAGCATTTTATAGGATGTATGACAGCTGAAATTTCCCCAACATGCTTTCTTTCAGCCTGAAGATTCTGGTAGTTACACCTGTATTGCTAACAATGCTGCTGGAGAAGACACACACACTGTCACCCTGATAGTTCATGTACTTCCAGCTTTTACTGAACTGCCTGGAGATATAGCTTTGACTAAAGGAGAACAGCTCAGATTAACTTGCAAAGCAACTGGGATACCTGTACCCAAAATAACATGGACCTTTAACAACAACATCATTCCGGGTGGGTAACACTGGGTCTTACTGGGCGTTCTGCTCTAGAGTTGTTTTCCCCCACATAGCATTGCAATTAGTTTAGGATAAGGAAGGAAAAATAATCTAGAGGGAACAAACTTGTTAGGGAGTGCTTGTGTGGGGAATATCTTCAGTATTATGCAATCACATCATTAAATTGCCTCTGAAACAAAGCTGTAAGGAAGATAATTAAGAAGTTGTTCCTCTTCTGTCACCAATAGTGTAACGCATTAAGAACATTCAGTGTCTGATGATATTTACTCAGCATCCAACAACTCAAAATTAAGGGACTACTTAAATGAATACATGCATGTGGGCAAATGTCACAGCAGTGACTTTTCTGTGCGTTTCTGAGGTGTCTCAGAAATGAAATGGCACAGTGCCATTGAGCTGTGTTGTTGAATAGCACTCTAATTCAAACAATCTTACAACATCCCAGTCACTGAGATGTATACGATTAAGATCATTGAAGTAACCCTTTACTGTGTGTTCTCCCTTCAGCACAATATGATGATGTAAATGGACACAGTGAACTTGTTATTGAAAGAGTATCTAAAGATGACTCTGGTACCTATGTATGTACAGCAGAAAACACAGTTGGCTCAATCAAAGCTATTGGTTTTGTGTACGTCAAAGGTATGTAAAATAACAGTAGTTGTGGTCACTATTGGACAGTTTCACACAGCCATCTGTTTTGATAGTAGAATCATAGAGTCATAGAATGGTTTGGGTTGGAAGGGACCTTAAAGATCATCTAGTTCCACCCCCCTGCCATGGGCAGGGACACCTTGCACTAGACCAGGTTGCTCCAAGCCTCATCCAACCTGGCCTTGAACACTTCCAGGGAGGGGGCATCCACAACCTTTCTAGGCAACTTGTTCCAGTGAATTGCCACCCTCACAGTGAAGAATTTTCTCCTAATAACTAATCTAAATCTACCTTCTTTCAGTTTAAAAGTTACCCCTAGTATTTGTTACCTTGTGTATGGCTAAATGGAAAAAAATTGAAACAGATTGAAATTCACACTTCAGAAAGTCAGAGATGAATGATGCCTACCAGCAATTTCATTAAGGGCATTTTATTTTGACTCTGCTATTTCTCTGCCATCACTTGGTTTTTCAGAGCCTCCGGTCTTCAAAGGGGATTACCACTCTAGCCGAATTGAGCCCTTGGGTGGCAATGCTATATTGAATTGTGAAGTCAGAGGAGATCCACCTCCAACCATCCAGTGGAGCAAAAAAGGAGTTGGTGTTCCGATTAGCAACAGGATCCAACAGCTTAACAATGGTTCTCTTGCTATCTACGGCACTGTAGTGAGTCACTGGTCTGTTATGAGGTGTTTCTGCATTGTACTTGATTAATAAAGGTATTCCAGATTGTATTACTTTGAAAGAGTGAGGCTAGACATTTAATCCACTTTTGCTTTTACCTTTAACAAATGTTGTTTTAATTCAGACTAGAATTAGACTCAAATTACTGTGACAAAAAAAAAACAAACGGGGGGGGGGGGGGGGCTATTGTTCTCTTTAATTGTCAGAAAGACTGAATCTACATACTAATCACTGGTGTGCGAAATCCTGGTCATGCCCAATTAAATGGGACTTTTGCTTTTGACCTTAAAAGAGCCTGGGTTCTACCCAGTCAAATCAGCTGAAAAACAATTGTGTTCTCCACATGCAAACTTCTTAGCATCTAAATTCCTAACATGAATGGCAAGACCCATCTTATCCCTATAAACCAATGCCTGTATTTTGGAATGGGGTTAAAAACAGCAGCTCCCTTCAGTTCATTTAAATAAAAAAAAAAATTATCCTCAGGATTAAGGAGTTGAAGGAAATAAAAAATGGATTAGTAACAGTAAAAATAATTTACAATATCAGCTTAATGTTAATAAAAACAAAATGTTGGGATACCCTAGAATCTAACTGGGTGCCTCTTAAGATCCAGTGCATGCCATGTGTTGCAGAAAATTCACCTGCAGGAGATGCACTGTTAACTGAAACCTTCATTACATGTTGACAGGTTATATGACTATTTGGTTTTCATTTCTTTAGAATGAAGATGCTGGTGACTACAAGTGCGTGGCTACCAATGATGCTGGTGTGGTGGAACGCAGTCTGACGCTAACACTCCAGAGTAAGACTGAAAGTGATAAGTTTAATGCTGCTAGATTGGAGCGATAACCTACCTTTGGATAGGTGTATGTAGTGCCCATTGAAGTTTTGGAGGTTGGGTAGTGCACTGTAGGTTAAGATTCATCTCATCTTTCATCATTAATATTTAAGAGTCTAGTCTAAGCTAGTGATTAAGGTCAAAGATGAGAAGCATATAGAGGGTGATTCAGCCTCATCTTAGAAACCAACTTAGAATGGGGTGAATCACCTTCTGAAAGGGCCTGTTTCTCTTAGTTGACTTGAGAGGATGTCTTTACAACTGGACTAAACTAGACTTTTAACTTTTAAATTAAGTCACTTATGTGAGATTAATCCCAGCTTTCACTGACAGTATTTTATTTTTGGCAGAAATTATATTTTAGAATTATTTTTTTCACTAGTGGTAGAATTTCTGAACATCCCTTTCCTATTACAGCCTTAAGCAGTATGGATCTGTGACTTATGTCTCAGTTGCCTCTGGACATGATTAATAGCATCTTCCTGCAGGTTTTATGAAAAACAACACATTTTAGCAATAAAGACGACTGTGTGCTCATATAGTCAAGCCTCAATCCCCACTTTGGTTCTCAGATTGCTACATATTAAAAAAAGCCTATTGTTGTCATTTTAACTTGCATATATTTTGACAGTGGAAGATCAACAATAATAATTTTAGTCAAAGTAAACTGACTTAAGAATTTTTTGCCCCCGTTCTGACCAGATCTTTAATATTCAATACAATGAAAAAAACGTAGCCATGTGCTATTGCCTAAAGAAACCTTTCTCTTTCAGGTCCTCCAGTCATTACTGTTGAACCTGTAGAGACAGTTATTGAAGCTGGTGCCACAGCAATGCTGAACTGCCAGGCAAATGGAGAGCCTCCTCCAACCATCAAATGGTCCCGCCAAGGTCATCCAGTTGTGAGCGATGAGAGAGTGACTGTTCTGTCTAACGGCTCCTTGCGTATTGTTGCAGCACAGAAGGAAGATACGTCTGAATATGAGTGTGTAGCAAGGAATCTAATGGGATCTGTTCTTGTTAGAGTACCACTGACTGTCCAGGGTAGGTTCACAAAATATAGGACTGTGACTATTAAACTGGTAGATTACAGCATTAATTGAGATTAATTATGATCAAGATTGTATCTTATTCATATATGATGGATAAGAGATTTTATCTTATCTTCCATATATGCATTAAGTATATGTTAAGCCTAATCTGCGATGTCAGTGGGTTTGTTCCATGAAATTTGTTCCATTATGCTCATCCAGCTGTGTGAGACAGATGAGTGTGAAGGAGTGAGAGACATAAATAACAATGAAAGGGTCTTGAAGTAGATCCCATTCTCAGAACACATAACTTAATTGTACCTCTAAAGAAAAGCATTTAGGAGCATAAGCAGTAACTATTTCAGAGCAGCTGAAGTATTCTCTGAACTGTAGTAAGATATTTCTGCAGTAATGAAGATGTGAAGGGAGTTTGATTTCCAAGTATGGCTTATGAAGTGCATTTTTCACTTTGCTGTATCAATTTAGGAGTGTTATAAGCACAAGCACGTTACAAATAGAGCATAATTTTTCTCACTGCAGTGCACGGTGGATTTTCTGATTGGCTTGAATGGCGAGCTTGCAGTGTAACTTGTGGTCAAGGTGTTCAGGAGCGAGTCCGTCAGTGCAACAACCCTCTTCCAGCAAATGGTGGAAGGAGGTGTGAGGGGCCCGATACAGACATACGCAGCTGCCACAATAAGCCGTGTCCAGGTATTTCTTTAACGAATTGATACTTTTAATGTACCTTATGTTAAGTGCCCTAACAGTGAACCGTTATCACCACGGATCTTCGTGACATAGTAGTTTTTCTAAGAAGTTAGAATTCGTTTTTACTTCTGTGGAAAGGAAGAGGAAATCTCAATAAATACCTTGAAAATATTTTTTAATTAAAACTGTGGGGTTTTCTGTTTCTTAGTGGATGGCAACTGGTCGGAGTGGGGGCTGTGGGAAGAGTGTTCAAAGAGTTGTGGACAAGGCAACAGGACCAGAACCAGAACCTGCAGTAACCCGCTAACTCAGCATGGTGGGAAGCCCTGTGATGGCAGTGCTGTGGATTCAGTCATGTGTAATATTAGGCCTTGCCCAGGTAAGAGAAGATTTGGTTAGAATTAGTTGCATAAGGGGCTTTCTGTAGAGATTCCCCCCCCAAACGCAAATTCTCTCAGCTTGTTTCAGATTATTAAATTATAAAAGAATTAAATGCTGAATTTTTTTATATTAACATTGCTTGTAATGTATCGAATGGCAGTAGTTCTTGGAAACTGAAGTCACAAAAGTAAGTGCAAGGAAAATTTTCAGCAATTTCTCTTCCCCCCACCCCAATAAAAATGTTAATTTTGTATTTTCATGTTTTTCAGTGTTTGTTACCCATATGCTCACTCACTACTCTGTCATGCAAAGCCAATTAAAATGAAAAAGAAAAAAACTAAAAAAACATGTAAAACATAATAGTTAATAATTTAAGACATTATCAGTATGTTTTTCTCTGTTGTTTTAATTTTCAGCAACATCTTTCTCATAACTAACTGAATGTTCAGGTTTCCTTCCTGTCTTAGTAGTACTTCCTGCATTTGACAGGTTGTAGTTTATTCATAACCCTTCACTGCTGGCATGTTTCCTTCTATACAATTTTTACGGTATTGATTTTTCCCTTTTTCGCTGGCTTTGCTACCACTGCAATGCTAAATGTTCATCCACCATCGAGAGATTAATTTCTCTAGATCTTGGCAACAAAATCAGTTCTGGCTCCTGCTTATTGCTAGCCAATGAAGCTGTGTGCCAGCTTTTAGCCAGCATGCCCCTTCCCCTGCTGAGACCTTCAGCCTAGCACAGGACAGTCAGAGCCAAAAACTTATGAAAACACCAGATCTGATCAATCAGAACTGATTCAGTTCTGTTGTTCCAAGATTGTAGTGAGGTGAAGTGATGTATTCAGAAAACAAAAAGGAAAGAATTGATCTCTCTTCTGGAAACTGTTGATTCATTTTAGCTGTTGTTCAAGGCAAAGGTTTTTTCAAGGGCTTATTCAGAATATTTCATTTATTGATATTGAACAATGTAGCTTTTTTGCCTTAGGCTGTGGAGCTGTAATTTCATGTTAAAGCAGCTGTATAATTGAAACAGTTTTATAGCTGTGCTGCCTTTGCAGTTGATGGTGATTGGAGTTCTTGGCTGCCATGGGGTCCTTGCAGCGAGACTTGCGGGAAAGGTACTCAGACACGACTGAGGCTCTGCAATAACCCTCCTCCCTCCCATGATGGATCATACTGTGAGGGGTCTGATGCACAGATGCAGGTTTGCAACAAGAGACGCTGCCCAGGTAAGATGCATTGGACACAAAGAGAACAATGACAAACTTGTCATTTCCTTTCCAAATTCTACTTTATATTGAAAGCTTTCCAGTTCTAAAAGTGTAGTCCCTGAAAAAAACCTCATTTAAACCTTTTGTTTTCACTGGCCCCTGTCACTATCTTTAGCATCCCTTTATAGACCTAACACATGGGATTTCTTCTCCTATCCTTGCCTCTCTTCCTTTACCCTGCCACTGTGCGAAAGCAGCATTTTAAATCCTTGGCAGTTAAATTACAGGTTTCCTAAACATTTCTTTTTTAAAATTTTCCTAGGTTCTGTTATTCATTTATCCTTTTCTTCCACATTTCAATGAGTCCTTCATGACTGGATAGGAAAACTCAAGTTTTTGAAATCTGACCTCTGTATCTGGCTGAGTGCAGGGGTAACAAAGGGAAATTTCATGAAATGGAATGTGCAGCAGTTCAGACTAGATCCTTCTGGCTTCACACTCCATTTTGCACATGCCAGATCCTAAGCTGAGTCCCCACTGTAACTGTCAACTGGTAGAAGAGAGAACTGACCCTGCAGTAGTCAAGCAACTGAGGGCTAAATGTTGCACATTTCTCTGGCTTGATGGGCTGCTGATGAGGATGCTATTGCTTACAGCTAGTTTGTGACTGATCAGCCTCTTCTCAGCCACCAACTCAAGTGCTCACATGGATATACCTGTTTTTAACAGTTTGCATCACCACATCTTGGGAGATCAAGGGCCATACTATTCAACTGCTCAAACCTGGCTCACATGAGATAATTTAGTAATAACTCCTATAAACAGCTGAGCCAGTAAATCAAAGGTTGATTAGGAAGGCGGGGGGAGAAGGTGGTGATGGTTACATCTTCAGACAGTGCAGCTGCAACTAGACTGGGTTTTGGGGATGGCACTAGTACCAGCCATCTGCCCAGTGTGGTAATTTCAGGGACTACTTTTTATATGGTTTGACTTGCTTACAGATACCTAGAAATATCAGACTCACTGAGCTTGAGGACTGAGTGATCCCTGACCGTGATTCTGGTCAGGCTTACAGGTAATTTAAAAGACACGTCACGCTTTTCTCCAGTTTCACTCCTGGGAATCCCTGTGTAGAAATCCCTGTGTAGCTTAGATGTTCTACAGAGAGAGTCAGTAACATCCTACAGTCAGTTTTACCCTGATGTAACACTAATTTGCTTTGTTATTTCTAATGTCAGAGACTAACTGTACCATGCTATGCCTTTCTTGCCAGTGGATGGGAAGTGGGCCACGTGGAGCAGCTGGAGTGCCTGCACTGTGTCCTGTGGAGGAGGCAGCAGGCAGAGAACGCGCCACTGCTCAGACCCAGCCCCACAGTTTGGGGGCCACAAATGTGAAGGCAATGACATGCAAATGGATTTTTGCAACAGTGATCCTTGTCCGAGTAAGTGCTTTGGGTCAGGCTGCTTGTCCACTGACTGGGTTTGTATGTATGCACGAGAGGAAGGAAGCCCTCCACCAATCACACACTCCCACAGAAATCAGAGGGTCTGAACACAGGCAAGTGGTATTAGCTGCCTGGCAAGAGTGAAAGCATCTCTTCATCAGTCAGCGTGACTGGGGCATTTTAAATATTAACTGTTAGGAGCACAAACCAGTAGCAGCTGGTTCATAAGGTCCTGCCAGACTGTCAGAGGTCACGCACCTATCTGTGGTGGATTAACCCTGGCTGGATGCCAGGTGCCCACCAAAGCTATTCTATCACTCCCCGCCCATCAGCTGGACAGGGGAGAGAAAGAATATAACAAAGGGCTCGTGGGTCGAGATAAGGACAGGGAGAGATCGTTCACCAATTACTGTCATGGGCAAAACAGACTCAACTTGGGGAAAATTAACTCAATTTATTGCCAATCAACCAGAGCAGGGTAATGAGAAATAAAACCAAATCTCAAAACACCTTCCCTCCACCCCTCCCTTCTTCCTGGGCACAGCTTCACTCCCAAATTCTCTACCTACCCCCCCAGCGGCGCAGGGGGTCGGGGAATGGGGGCTGGGGTCAGTTCATCACACGTTATTTCTGCCACTTCATCCTCTTCAGGGGCAGGATTCATCACATTCTTCCCCTGCTCCATCGTGGGGTCTCTCCCATGGGAGACAGTCCTCCACAAACTTCTCCAACGTAGGTCCTTCCCATGGGCTGCAGTTCTTCACGAACTGCTCCAGCATGGGTCCTTTCCACGGGGCCACAGGTCCTGCCAGAAAACCTGCTCCAGCGCAGGCTTCCCATGGGGTCACAGCCTCCTTCGGGAACCCACCTGCTCCGGCGTGGGGTCCTCCCCGGGCTGCAGGTGGATATCTGCTCCACTGTGGACCTCCATGGACTGCAGGGGGACAGCCTGCCTCACCATGGTCTTCCCCACGGGCTGCAGGGGAATCTCTGCTCCAGCGCCTGGAGCACCTCCTCCCCCTCCTTCTTCACTGACCTGGGGGTCTGCAGGGTTGTTTCCCCTACATGTTCTCACTCCTCTCTCCAGCTGCGGTTTCTGTGTGCCCTGCAACTTTTTTTCCTTCTTAAATCTGTTATCACAGAGGCGCTACCATTATTGCTGATTGGCTCGGCCTTGGCCGGCGGCAGGTCCGTCTTGGAGCCGGCTGGTATTGGCTCTGTCAGACACAGGGGAAGCTTCCAGCAGCTTCTCACAGAAGCCATCTCTGTAACCTCCCCACTACCAAAACCTTGGCACACAAACCCAATACATTTCAATTATGTCCCCTCCTGTGGTGGCAGCAGTGTTAAAACTGTCCTGTCAGAAAGTACCACAAAGTGATCCTCTCATATCTCACAGTAAAGTGTAGTGACTCATTTGGTTAATAATATGTGTTGCATACTTTTCCTACGACTGACAGTGTTCTGGAGTTGGTTAATACGCTCTGAGAAATCACAGAATGCTGGACAAGATAACTTCCTTAGATCTTTAATTGTCTGGGGGTTTATTTTTATTTTGGGAAAAGAAATTTAAAAGTTACTCTCCAATAGAAGTACTTTCCTAGCTTGACTGTCTGGTTTTAAGTATCTGTTATTAAGAGGAAGACATAAAATCTGACTTATTTTTACAGTTCATGGCAACTGGGGCCCATGGAGTAGTTGGGGAACTTGTAGCCGAACGTGCAACGGAGGCCAGATGAGGCGATACCGGACCTGTGACAATCCTCGTCCTGCCAGCGGTGGAAGGGCATGTGCAGGGGCTGACATGCAGATCCAGAGATGCAGCACTGAACTGTGCCCTGGTGAGTGCTCAGACTAACAGAGAAATTAAATGCAGCTTTCCCTGGAAGACTTCAGGGTATACATAACGTATGTGAGATTTTCATAATATGAAAGGAATGTAGGACATTCCTGTAATTACTTAAAATTTCATACAATCTAATGATCCACTCTCACTTTTTCTTTAAATGACTGTCACCTTACAAGGATTTCCCCCTTTACATGTTAGATTTTCCCCAAATGAGGTGGACTAATTCAAAAGAGGAAATAGCATATGAAAATCTCTCCTACACCTAATAATTCTACTTAGTTTTTACAGTAAATACAGTTTATGAGGCTCTCAGTGAACTCTCATAATGTATTCCAGGAGCAGGGAAAAATGCTCAGCTCTAATGCTGTAAAATGATAATCAAAGCAGTTAATTGATTTATTGACAATACATAACTAAGGGGCAATCAATGAACTTACACATTCAGGATCAGTATCAGTGATATGGAAGATAAACCACAATGCTAGAGACTTACTAAACACCTACAAATTTCTCAACACCCTTCTATAACTCATCCCAGAAAGGGAGGAGGAGGATGATTATTATTATTATAGTATTATTAATTCTAATATAATAAAAAAATAAATCATTAAATCCCTCCTCTATGCACACCCCTTTACACACCCTCCTCCTGTGGGAGATGCACAACTTTATGTGCACCTGTGCCACATGCATGCTGACCTACCTGCTGGTAACAAAGCCCCTGATGAGGCCACATCCGCACACCCCAGGTGTGGGCCCCTGCTTGCTGTACCCCATAGCATCAGCCCCTGCAAGCTGGATGCCAGCTGCTCGTGGCATGCGAGGACAATTCTCCATCAGGTCTCAATGGAGGTTACAGTGTCAAGTTCGGTCTGACTGTTCCGTGTTTACCCTCCTCTTGCTTGGGTTTATCCTGCCCAATCACAAAATTTCATGCTGCTTTTATAATTCTTTTCAGTTCCCTTGTTACTGTTATTTTGGCTAATGGTTGTCTTAAGCAAAGTTTTAATTGATACTTTCCTCTTACCATTGCTAGTTTTGGGCAAGTATTGTATCAGATCAGGCATTTCGGATTACTCTGTTCAATGTCCAGTCATGGTCCTATTGTATCACCTGTTGTTACCGAGGCTGTGCAGACTCCCACACGTGTAGTTCAAGCCAACTCTGATTGACCTCTTGTAGAGTGTTTGGCTAGATAGAACATGTGTTCCTTATTTGCAAGATTTATGTTTTGTTTGGTTTCTTGTACTCTTCCATCAGTTTTATACCCATGCAACCTCAGATATTTTCTCTGTAGGAGTAAAAGCACTCAAAGCTCTAGACAGACAGGTTGTCTCTAGTGATAGGCTACCAAAAAGTATGACAGGAGATTCTGAACATTGACAGCTGTTCTTTATCAACTGGTTTGTGATGGGTCTGCATACATGTGACAATGTTTTTTCAGTTTTGAAATCGGTTTCTGTGGAGCCTGATGCTTTCAGGTAACAGATGCAGAGACTGGCAGGGGGCATCTCTGCAGAACCTCCTGGGGGGTGTGGCTGGCAGAAATCCCAAACACCAGCTGAGCAAATTACCTGCACACTGGACCTCTGTGTGCCACCCTTAGGGAGGACTTGCATGATTGTGTGGAGTGACACATGTAGTTTATACCGTACAAAGCTTCCCTCGTCAGCCATGAAGTGGTACCTCTTCAACATGACTTAGGGAAGAATTTTATGTAGCTCTTGTTAAATCCCCAGCCGTTATACTGGAAACATCCCCTGGAGGAGACTCCTTGTTTCCGGTACAGCTGATAGACAAACAAAATTTTGAAGGTGGTGTGTTTCTGAGGGGAGAAGTGTTCATGCCTGCCCATTAAGGTGTTTTTGTCATCCTTTGAGCTATTTCTTTTCTTTAACACGTTGGTTCCATCAAAAAGGAATGACACTAAAGCATCACCGGTGCAGCCTGACACCTTTAAAATGAAAAGTCGCTTTCTTCATTCTTTGTATCTTCAGTGGATGGAAACTGGGGGCAGTGGCAAACATGGAGCCAGTGCTCTTCCTCTTGTGGAGGAGGAGAGCAGACCCGAATACGCCTGTGCAGCAGTCCAGCCCCGTTAAATCATGGACGTCCTTGTCCTGGAGACTCCTCCCAAATATCCAGGTGTAACACCCAAGCATGTCCTGGTGAGTTAATTTACAGCCTGCACGCAATGACAACATAGTGAAAGCCTGTGGCACTCCTGATTTGACCAGTACTCTCCCATGTCTTGGCCAGTTGACCAAGTAATTTAATTTTTTTGGCTTAAATCTCTCCCGCAACTTCAGCTGGATACATTTTTTGTTAACCTGCTACATAGCACTAGAGTATGCTGTTAAACAATTGTTGCTTTTCAGACAGGGGTGAGTGCCTAAGGCGATTCCCATGTTACTGTGCATGTATCTCAGACCACATATGTACAGCATCCTGTTATTTGCAGGTTGTGAGCTTTACTTTTGCAAATAAAGTAGTAATATATGCAGAAGTATCCTTACTTCTTAAAATGCTGGACAATATTTCTAAATTTTCTCTCCCCCAAAATATCAGACCATAAGAGTTTTCACATGGGCCTTTTTTTTTTTTCCTTTCTCCCTTCCCTCTCCTGCACAGGTGGGCCTTCACGTGCCAAAGGCAGCATCATTGGAAACATTAATGATATTGAATTTGGAATTGCTTTCCTGAATACCACAATAACAGACAGTCCTGATTCTGAAACTAGAGTAATACAAGCAAAGATTACAAATGTCCCTCGGAGCCTTGGTAGGCTTTTTATTACTTTTTATCACCTTTTTCCTTGACCCAGGCTGAATTCTGTGCAATGCCAGTTTTCAGCACTTCATGTCATTAAGTGTCACTGAAGAAACTAATCTAAACTTTCCATAGACAGAGAGAGGAAAAGGGAATCTTCAATATTTACTTCTAGTACATTGATATTTGTAAAATGGTTCCTCTGAATATAGCAATATCTATTTTTGCTGGTTTAGATCTTAAGGGTTACACTACTGTTAGGTCTTCATATTTAACTCCTACAGATGTGGGTCACGTGATGTTAGGAAAAAAGCTCTCCAATGTTATGTTGCATTTCTTTCAGGTCCAGCGATGAGAAAGCTTGTTTCTATACTCAGCCCAGTTTATTGGACAACTGCAAAAGAAATTGGAGAAGCAATGAATGGTTTTACGCTCACTGATGCAGTCTTCAAGAGAGAAACTCAAGTGGAGTTTGCCACTGGTTCGTTACCTGTGATATACCATCTCTTTCTGTTTCCAATAAGCTTGACAGATACTGTAGTTCTTAAAAAATAGCACAATAACTGTTGCTGAATTTTGAGTCTTGTGCTTACACCAATATTTCTGAATGGCTATGGCTTTCTGAGGCTTAAATACAGCTTTTAGAGCTGTGATTTGAAAAATGTGAAGTTTATTATAGGCAGGGTACACCTTATAAAAATGAGTATAAAATAACTGCTCAAGGGATCCCAGTTCAGATACTGTGTGGCTAACATGAGTCTCTGGTTAAGATGTTTTATAAATCAATGTGCTGTTAAAATTCATAGGTGAGGTTCTGCGAATGACTCATATTGCCCGGGGCTTGGATTCGGATGGAGCCTTGCTGCTGGATGTTGTTGTGAGTGGCCACGTGCTGCAGCTCCAGTCAGTAGCTGATGTTGATGTGAAGGTAAAGCTGCTCGAGATACCACCCCCTTCTCTCATTGATACATGCTTCATCTCTCATCTATATTCAAGCAGTAGACACTAAGGCCTGAAAACTGTTTTATAGTATGTGACTTATTCTATGCCTGGTTTAACTGACAGATGTTCACATTGCCTTTAAAAACAAGAACTTGTCATTGGGAAGATAGTACGGGTCACCCAAGGTTTTTCGATGTTAGAAGGAAGTGTTGAGAAGTGTCTTTGGGGCTAGTTATCACAGGCAGGCATGTCAGGTGTTGCTTTCAATAGAGCTATAAAGGTGCATCTTAAACCTGCCTGACATTTTGCCTTCCCTGAGGATGACACCAGCTCTCTTATACCATGGCACCTTGCAAAAATTTCTCAATATTACTGTTGATTCATTTGCAGCTACAATTACATGTAGTCTGGCAGAGAAACATTCCTGTGGCTGATGAAGTTGCAAAGACAGGGGATTAACAGATTCTGAATTGGATTGCAACACAGGGTGTGGTGTTATCGTGCACACTGTCATGATGCTGTTAATGATGTGCTCCTTTCTCTGCTATAGCATCAAAACTTTCTCTTGTGGAGATATCTATTATGGTAAACAGTCCTATTATGCAATTCATCTGAAATGTTTTGCAGAATTTGCTTTTTCAAAGAATGACACTTCTCTATGACCTTTTTCAGGAATGATTAGAGAGGGCAGTTTGCATGATTGTATGGCAAAAGGTTATAATCTCGCTACTGAATTGCTCTGCCTGTTGGTTCTTGGAGATACTCTCTACTGCTCCTAGTAAGATAGCTTCTATCACTGACGTTGTACTCCTGATAGAAAGATGGAGTTCAAAGGAACTGTTTTTCTAGCTTTTTGGTTTAGTATATCACATGACAAACATTTTGCTTAATACAATATGTGGTATTAAAGTTTTGGTTTAAAACCAGGTGCTTGATAATTTGTTTTACTGTACAAGAAAGAATATTCTTTACCATTGTTTCTATAAAGGTGGTAATTAGTTAGTGGTAGGTAACCAGTGAAATTGTTTTAATATATTAATCCCACAGTACAATAAATATACATGAAGTTCTTGATATTTCAATACACTGCAATATTTATCATGTTCAATATTTATACCTTTCTTCAGTGGCAGAATTTTTCTCTACTGATTGTTTATTTAGCACATGTTGTCAGCATCTGACTTAGAAACACAAAAAATATTTAGACCTCAAAAGATTGTTACAGAACAATAAGATCATTTTCAGATTTTTGGAAATGCTCTGCTGAGGCCCCTGTCATCAGGTTCCTCAGTACCACAGCCTGTTTCTTATTTGAAGAAATGTACCAGATGCTGTTAAGATTCAACAGTTAAAATAAGAGTAAAAAAGGCATGTGTTGTGTGAAATATGTTATGTTCAGCTGTTAAGAAAAAAAAATGTTTCTTGGAATACATCTCATACCACTTTAAAATACAAAAACCGCAGTGGTGTTGGCTGTACTCAGTGGCTGATGCCTGAATTTTGCTGTTTCAGGATTATACAGAAGACTATATTCAAACTGGTCCTGGGCAACTGTATGCCCATTCTACTCGTCTCTTCACTATAGATGGAGTTAGTGTTCCCTATACATGGAACCACACTATCACCTATGATTACACTAAAGGAAAGATGCCTTTCTTGGTGGAAACACTCCATGCTTCCTCTATTACAACAGAGTACAACCCACTGGAAGAAACTATGGCTTTTAAAATCCACGCTTCTATAGCAAAAGGTACTGTATTAATCTTTCACAAAAATAAAACAATGGAAACATGATATCCTATCTTCCTAAAATTCATTACCTGTATTCTCAAAAGCCAGTTATGGCCTTGAAAGAGGAAATTCTGTGAAACTTGGGTAATTTTATTGTAGATCCTGGGACCTACGTGTCTTGTTAACATACCCATAGACTAATACGTAAAAGCTGTTGCAGTTTGCACTTACTCTTCACCTGTAGTTCTCATCGATGATGTACGTCTGCATTTGCTGATGCTGCTATTAGCATCACCAGTAGCTTCAGGTAGCCAGCCTAAAACATTTCTCCATTTCTTTGCATGTACCTTTCATTCTCTAAAATGAAATTACTGTCGCTTTTGTGTGTGGTCAAGCATTGGTGGGGTTTTATGTTTGGGTTTGTTTTTTGCATAGCTGTTGAGAAAAAAGGATTGTGAATCTTCTTCTCACAGCAAAAACCACATAAACATAAGTAAGGTAGTAATGAAGTAGAAGAACATTCAAAATTCAGCACTAAATGGGTAAGATGTCCTAAGGCATTCCTCAGATTGAACTTCTCTGGAATTATTTGGCATATACAGAAAATATGATGCTGAGCTGCAGCTTGAAAACTTAACTGGTACTTTATGGATACATTTTTTAAGGCCAGATATGAACGGTGCATAGTTATGCAGCCCTGTGTAGACATATGCTTATGTACGGTCTGTAAATTTCCTGACTCCTAACACAGAGGTGGCAAGCTAGTAGCAACATCATCTGTTGTACTGTGCCTTAGCATTACTAGCTGCTGCCTTTCACCTAAGTGATCTTAAGGAGTAGGGCTTATATTTGTGTAAGTGGGTTTTCCTTTGAGAAGTCATAATTGGTTGGCTTTTTTTACATAGTAGAGAAAGAACTGAGGTTTGAAAGTAAATGAAACAGTGGGATTGCCCATCTCAGTCTTTCTTTTCAATAACAACATTCTAAATGAAGTAAAATAATTATCTTCCTACTTGCCAGGCTATGAACTGATTGTGCAATTTGGAAACCAAATAAGATTATTTTTTCTGTTTTAAAAAGAGGTCTGATAAAAGGAAGTCTCCAGATCAAGTTATGCCTGTGCATAAATCTGGCCAGGCCTAAGTCTCCAGATCAAGTTATGCCTATGCATAAATCTGGCCAGGCCTTTACTGAACTTGCATTTATTTCCTCCCACAATTAATATACTGCTTTTTTAAAAATTTCATATTCATTGAATCAATTTTCAAGCAGCAAAATATATGTGGTCTTTGAGCAGTCTCTACTGGAGTTTTCCATTACAGTTCATAGTACACACTTGTGTTCTTCTACAGTGACTTATCACAATCTATGACATGGTGATTTGTTTGGTTTGGGTTTATTTCCCTCCTTTTACGTGAAGTGAAACTGAATGGTCTTTGTTCTTTTAATAAGGAAAACTTTATGGAGGAACGTTGCAGGATGTATTAGGCTGGGATGCAACTTGCAGTCACTCTGAGGGAAACCCCCCACCAGTTTAATGTTTCTGAAAACAGCAAAAACCATGTACTACTGACTTTTGCTGCCCAAGTAGAAAAACCACTGAAGTCTAGATTTTAAAAAGTTTCTATTTTAGTGTCCAAGTATAATAAATATTTTATAAATAGCTGGGCTGCAAGTCTTAATGTTAAAAGGTTTTTTAAAAGTAATAAAATTGCCATATTTTCACCCACAAGTAACATGTGCTTCCTTTACCATACAGGAGATCGTAGCAATCAGTGCCCTGCTGGGTTTGGTTTGGACTCCACTGGCCCTTACTGTTCAGGTAATGATGTGAAAACGGTAGTGTGTAATCATAGATTCATAGAATGGTTTGAGTTGGAAGGGACCTTTAAAGATCATCCAGTTCCACCCCACTGCCACAGGCAGGGACATCTTTCACTAGATCAGGTTGCTGAAAGCCCTGTCCAACCTGAGCTTGAACACTTCCAGGGAGGGGGCATTCACAGCTTCTCTGGACAACCTGTTCCAGTGTCTCGCCACCCTCATCATAAAAAATTTAGTATTTATTTCCAATCTAAATCTACCCTCTTTTAGTTTAAAACTGTTACCCCTTGTCCTGGCCCTTTACCAGGTCGCCTACAGGGCCCGGCAAAAATTCTCTCCATCTTTCTTATAAGCCCTCTTTATATACTGAAAGGCTGCAGTAAGGTCTCCCCGGATCCTTCCTTTCCCCAGGCTAAACAACCCCAACTCTCTCAGCCTTTGTCCATAGCAGAGGTGTTCCAGCCCTCTGACCATTTCCGTGGCCTCCTCTGGAGCTGGTCTAAGAGGCCCATGTCTGTCCTGTGCTGGGGGCCCCAGAGCTGGATGCAGTACTCAACCACATCACCATTATCTAGAGTTTCCATTATCTAGAGTTTCCATTATCTAGAGTTTCCATTATCTAGAGTTTCCAAGCATGAAGTGCATACTTCAAAAAGTGTAAGTAACCTTTGATGAAAGGGTATGGATCCAAAGCCAGGTGAAGACTTCACTTCTGTACTCATCTAGAATAGAAGTAGTGCCCAGACAGCTTTTCATCAGTACCTCAGGTACAACGGGGGGACACTGAGCCACAGGATCTGCTGAGCCTGCAAAGTAGTGAAGCACTCGCATGGTCTGTGTGGAGGGAAGGATGAATGTTGGCAACCTAGACAACTGCGCACAAGTTCCTGCTTGGGGGATGGAGGTCAAGAGAAGGCTATAAGCGTTTTAGCTGTCGACTGAGTCACGTTTGTTTTAGGGAACAATCATCTGATAAAATTTTGTGGAGTTATTTCATTACCCCTTGAAAGCTTACAAATTAAAGAAATTCTACAAGAAACAAACATTACACTATCCGAAAGGTTTAAAAGCAGGAAAACTGAAAATAAGGTCGCTAAAACAATTTTCCACTGTCGTGTTTCAGCCCAGCCGGTAACAAAGCACCATGCAGCCGCTCTCTCGCTCCCTGCCCCCCCACCCCAGCCACGGTGGGATGAGGAGAAAATATAAAGGCGGGCTCGTGGTCGAGATAAGGACTGGGAGGGATCACTCACCACTTATGGTCACTGGCAAAAGCCAGGCGCAACTTGGGGAAGAAACCAAACCAATTTAATTTACTACAAGTCAAAACAAAACAAGGATATTGGGAAGCAAAACCAAACCTGAGAACACCTTCCCCCACTCCTCCCTCCTTCCCGCCTCAACCCCACTCCCGGTTCTCTCTCCCTCCTCGCAGGGGAACAGGGGATGGGGGTCGGGGTCAGCTCCCCACACCTTGTCTGTGCCGCTCCTTCCTCCTCAGGGGGAGGAGGACTCCTCACTCGGCCCCTGCTCCGCCGCAGGGTCCCTCCCACAGGAGACAGTCCTTCACAAACTTCTCCAGTGTGAGTCCCGGCGTGGGTCCTTTCCGCGGGCCGATCTTCAGTCACAGCCTGCTCCAGCGCGGGCTCTCCCATGGAGTCACGGCCACCTTGGGGGGCCTCCGCTCCCCCGCTCCCCTCCATGGGCCGGGGGGACACAGCCTGCCGTCTCCCCACGGGCTGCGGGGGGGGCATCCACCTCCTCAGGCGCACCTCCTTCCTCACGGACCTCGGTATCTGCAGAGGGGTTCCTCTCGCATTCCAGTCCCCCTCCTCACTGCAGGCTCCCCTTCTCAAATCTGCTCTCCCAGAGGCGCTACCGCTGTCACTGACGGGGTCGGCCTGGGCCAGAGGCGGGTCCGCCTGGGAGCCGGGGAAGCTTCCAGCAGCTTCTCACAGGAGCCACCCCTGCGGCCCCTCCCTGCTACCAAAAAAACCCATGCCACACAAACCCATAACAACCACTTGCAGTATCATCTGTAAAACAGTATGAGTTCTAAAACTTTAATATGGCACATGTAGTAATCTGTGCACGTCTCCAGGAAATCTTAAGTCTAACACTGAAACCCATCTTTTCTGTTGTAAAGAGATTCTCTTGAAAAGATTGTCTTAAACATTCATTACCGCGGTAGTGACCCAGTCTTGCAGAGCTAATGCAAGATTTCAGCAAGCCGTGTTATTGCAGGTTTGGTAACCGTAAAAATAAGCATGGAGAATGCACCGCTGAACCGTTTCTGTGAAGCTGCTCCATTGCTAGTTCTAGTTTTGCCCCGTGGGTCTACCAGACTTATACCTCTTATGAATGATTTGTTTGGTATAGTTTCTTGTAAATTCTTGTGAAGTCTCACTGGTTTTTCAAATGTTCCCTTGTTCCAGATGAAGATGAATGTGCTGTGCGAAATCCTTGTTCCCATACCTGTCATAACGCCATGGGATCTTACTACTGCTCCTGTCCAAAAGGCCTCACTATCTCTGCAGATGGTAGAATGTGTCAGGGTAAGATAAGGATTGCTGTGGATGGGTTGGATACAAAAGCCCCACTGCACTTAAATTGCTAGGGAACTGTTCTGTTTGGGCTGGGCCATTTTCTTATTATAAGAGTATAATTTATTGGTGGTATTCTAGTTATTTCATATCTGAATATATTTGCAATCAAGTATTTCATAGTTGATCATGCTCAAGACGCTGCTTAATCTTTGTTTCACTTTGAGATAGTGAGGTTTACAGCTTCTTTTTAATTGTAGATATTGATGAGTGTGCGTTGGGTGGACATACCTGCCACGCTGGCCAGGACTGTGAAAACATCATTGGCTCATACCGCTGCATGGTTAGATGTGGGAATGGCTTTAGGAGGACAGCTGATGGATTTAGCTGCCAAGGTATGGAGAGTTCTCTGGTTTTTGGTGTTAGCTTTCAGAAACTGAAAATACTGTCTTTCACACAATTGAAAATAACTTTTTAAAAGATGCATTTCCCAATAAGGTATCTATAAATTTTCATTTTTAAGGTTGTGGGGTTTTTTTGGGGGTTGAGTTTTTTGTGTGGTTGTTTTTTTGTTTGTTTGTTTTTTAAACCTTTTGCTTTTTCCATCTTTAGAAATAAATTTTAAAATTTATCAGGGAATAACCTAACATTCTTGCTTTTGTGTCCCATGTGCATTTTCTGTTACAAAGAAATGAGAGAAGTAACCGCTTCTGAACATACCTCAATATTGTAATAACTAGAGCTCAAAGCAGAGTCCCGAATGTTGACTCAAGCAAAACACTGTTCAGGTAAATGATGACAAGGCAATTCACAGCTATGATATCAAGGATTTGTATTGTTCAACAGATGTTAATGAGTGTCAAGAGTCCAACTCCTGTCACCAGCGTTGCTTCAATACTATAGGAAGTTTCCACTGTGGTTGTGATCCAGGATACCAGCTAAAGGGCAGAAAATGCATGGGTATGAATGAATTTTTGAATGTTCATTCCCTCTTTCCAGTGGACATAGTTCAACATTTATTTGTTGCTGTATTTGTTACTGGAAATCTTTATGAATGAAAATCCTACTATGGATTATATACTTAGTATGCATTTCTGAATTTGTTTGTAAAGCAGTACTAAAAGCCAGAGGAAGTGGGAATTGGGGTGACTGACAAATGTGCATGAAGTACATTCAAATGCATGTACACAGTATAATTAAAGCTAGATTATTCTGCTCGTTAGGAATTGAGCATAAGGAAGAGAGTTCATTTCCATTCTTGCCTTTTTTTCTTTTTTTTTTTTTTTAATAAGATGTAAATGAGTGCAGGCAGAATGTATGCAGGCCTGATCAACTTTGCAAAAACACCCGTGGTGGCTATAAGTGCATTGATCTGTGTCCCAGTGGAATGACCAAAACAGAAAATGGAACTTGTATTGGTGAGTAGAAGTGTTAATGTACTGTATGATGATGGTAAACACAGGGACAATGATGAATTTTTTCTTTTTAAAACAATAATCTTAGAGACAGTCCATCTCCAGTTGTGAAGACTGGCACATATTAAGGCACCAACTTTTTTTTTCATTTATGGGAACATAGGCATTTAATTTTTTTGTAATTGGTATTAAAAGAATAGCTGTATTCTTGCCACTTCTAATATTCCATTGCTCTTAAGAAAGAACAGTAAGGTTTCCCGCAGCATCTTTTCTGCATTGTCACCTTGAATTCTATGAACTGTTCATTGACTGAAATGTTTTGCCCCATGTGTGAATGCTTTCTTAAGAGTTTGTCTCAGGAGCTGTGAATCACAGTCACAGGTCCTTGCAGTTATCATCACAGTCACAGGTCCTTGCAGTTATCATCACAGTCACAGGTCCTTGCAGTTATCAGGGATGCTTTTAAACATAACCGATGTTATACATACTACCAAAACTTTTTTTCTAGTGGGATATGACAGGAAGATGGATTATGTCTCTTTGGAGAGTAGCTGATCACATTGAAAACCTCAATGACAAGTTTTGAAAATTAACAGGAAAAGTGTGTGTAAATGCAATACAGTTGAAAAATTTATCTGTGTATCTGCTCAAAATCTGCTTTCATATTGTGAAAGATTGTGATTCCTAACACAAACTGTTATACAGTAATGCCTAATCATGGTACCAGGTAAGAAAAGAATATGTTGAGAGGCTAAATCTATCTAGAGGGCCAAAGTCACTTGTGGCTTAACTGCATTCCTTCTACATTAAGAAGTTTATAGCTGTAAGAAGTTTCAGGAAAAATCTGACTACTTCCCCTTGCCTTGTTGCTTGCAGACATTGATGAATGCTGGGATGGAACCCACCAGTGTCGTTATAACCAGATTTGTGAGAACACACGAGGAAGTTACCGTTGTGTGTGTCCAAGAGGGTATCGGTCCCAGGGAGTTGGAAGACCTTGTGTGGGTAAGTTGTCCAATCACATTAGTATCACATATTTTCTGCTGCTTTGTCTGACCTTTCTGCTGCAACATATCCAACAATGCTATCCCATTTGACGACTATGCTCTATACACAAATTTGCACTGAAGTTCAAAATTACCCATCTAAAACAAAGCGTCCCATTCAAAACAGATAGTCAAAACTAAATAATTCCAAACAGAGATTGTTATAGGTCCATACTTTGAAAACAAAGCGTGCAAGGGTCTCAGAGTACTGGTGGATGGATGTGGTGAGCTACCGCTCTGCAAGAGGCTTCATTTATAAAAATCAGGTCAGATTTGTTAGTTGATTGGACAGTGAAATATGCCTGGCTATACTCTGGACTGCATTGATTCACACCTGAAAGGAGTCAAGCAGGGGGTGATGGACTCCCCTAAAGGAGAACACCCAAAGAAGTGTGTTGCAAGAGGCAGGATAACACCCAGAACTTGCTTCTGCAAGCAAACATGCTTACCCACCCATTAGAATTGCAAAGGGTGTTCCCCATATGGGTAAAGTGGAGGAAGCTGATATGCATTTATCACTCAACACTCCCCATTCTGGTTTGGGTGGATCACAGCAGGGAAAGAGCATTCCTGTCAGTCACAGGAATGCTGATCATGTAGTTACTCCCCTGTGCTATCTACGTAGAACGTTTTAGCATAAAAACACGCAGAGCTTTCTCCCACACACACATACGTAGCATTTGAAGGATGCTCTCGTAGCTCTAACATGGATAGCAAGAGAGTTTAATGTATGGTGTCAGTGCAAGTGCATAAAACACTTCCCCTGGTATTTAACAGACCTCAGGATGGCACTAGGATCATTTAGATTCACCTTTTCTGTATTTATGTAGAATATTTAAAATATAATAGCTGATCCACCCTGATAATAATGATTTATGAATATTGGTATATGACACTAAGTGAAGTTGGTTTCAGTTGGTCTCATGTATCATTATCCAAGAAGCATTCCTCTGTGATGACTTCTTAAAGATTAGCTTTCATAAGTGATAAACAGCTGCTTTGAAGAACAGGATTTTATTTTTTTTCTTTTTAAACAACCTAAGGTTTTGGAGTACCAAAAGCCAGGATTTTTTTTTTTTATTTTTTTTTTAAAGAGATTAAATTGCAGTAAGAAACTGTTTGGCTGTAGACCAAGACATTACTTCCACCAGCTGCCTCTCTACTGAAATAAAATCAATCCCAGACTCCTTAACATATATTAAAACCATTTAAATTTCTGACATTAATAAGCTTGATAAAGTATAGGACTACAGATTTTCACAAAACACTAGCAGCTGCCCTAAAGCTGTCTTCTGACCAAGGAGCACTGAAAGCTCCCTCTTAAATTAAAGTATGACCTTTATGCACCTTTGAATTTTTATCTGCTTAAAAATATATTTAAAATATAGATGCATCAAAGATATTAGTTCACATGTGTTAATAAAATCCAGTTTTTACTGTTAATGTTTCCAGTGAGCACGGGGAAGAGTTGAAAAGTAGGGCCCCAGACTGAAACAGAAGAATTGAACTTTGTTCCTACCTGTGCTACTCTTACCCTGTGTAAAGTCCTTTGTGCTGCAATCCTGTCTGTCAGATGGGGATAAGGTGTTCATTTGTCATCACAACACCCATAGATACATGCATGCCCATTTAACTAAATTACAGTATTACTGTGTTGGATCTCAACATGCCGTATCATAGAAGGAAGGGCTTTATCAAAAGCTGTTATAAAGCATTTTTGCATATAATACATGCAAGGCTATCTAGAATTCAAAATGAAATATTATTTTTCAAGTTAAAAGAATGCACGAGAATTTAGCTATTTTAGTTTCAAAGTCAATTCACCTTGTTCTTGTAAATATTTAATACTCATAGTGCGTAATCAAAGGGATACTGTCCAGTGGAGACCTAGGCTTACCAGTTGGTCAGCGATCACTTTCCCCAGGGATGGCTATGGTATAAATGCAAGTGACTTGCTGCCTTCAATTTTACTTGTATTGCAGAGGAGGATCCTATGAAAGAAATTGCTCGAATCTTCACGTGTTTTCTTTCATTATTTCTATGGTAGTCTTATATTGTTTATCCACAATTTGTTCCAAGGGCATTGGTTGTTGTAAAGATCATAGAATAGAATCATAGAATCATTTAGGATGGAAAAGACTTTTAAGATCATCGAGTCCAACCGTCAACCATGCCCACTAAACCATGTCCTGAAGTACCTTGTCTACGCGCTTTTTTAATATCTCCAGGGATGGTGACTCAACCACTTCCCTGGGCAGCCCATTCCAATGCCTGACAACCCTTTCAGTAAAGAAATTTTTCCTAATATCCAAACTAAACCTCCCCTGCTGCAACTTGAGGCCATTTCCTCTCGTCCTATCTCCAGCCACCTGACAGAAGAAACCAGCACCCACCTCACTACAACCCCCTTCAGGTAGTTGTAGAGAGCGATAAGGTCTCCCCTCAGCCTCCTCTTTTCTAGACTAAACAGCCCCAGCTCCCTCAGCTGCTCCTCACAGGACTTGTGCTCCAGGCCCCTCACCAACTTGGTTGCCCTTCTCTGGACACGCTCCAGCAACTCAATGTCTTTCCTGTAGTGAGGGGCCCAAAACTGAACACAGGACTTGAGGTGCGGCCTCACCAGTGCCGAGTACAGGGGAACAAAATGTTAGATGTTAGACAATAGCTATGTATGTGCACTGTTTTCTGCAGGTAAAGAATGTTAAATTCTGCAGTTAGAAAATAGTTGAGTGTGAGTTTCAGTATTCTTTTACATGTGTATGAGTAACATGTTTTTCATCTTAAGCACACAATGAAGGAATATAAACTTAAAATTCATATTAGTTGTTGCCATACTAAAAACGAAGTTATATTACCCTAATAATATTTCAACTAATATATAAAGTTTCAGTTACGTGTTTGTGAAATAACAATTGGAAAATACTGCAATACTCTGCAGTAATTATCCCTGGATTTCCAGCTCTCAAAACATTTAATTATTAATACTCCCCAAAATTCTTTAAAACATATAAAGTATTAAAGACTTAATAAAAATGCAATCTAATATTCTACTACATTTCTGAACAGTGTTACTTTTTAAATACCATTAGCATGCATTTGTGTCTTGGAGGGTTACAAACTATGCTCAAAATACTATGTTCAGAGGGAACCAAAGTGAGACTGTAATAACGCTAGCTTAATGGCATTTTTACAGTAATAATTTAAAGAATACACACTTTCCACTAATATGAAATAATTAAACCTTTATTGAGCCACCACTAAGATAATCTTTAAATTCTAGTAAAAAAAGGTTTACAATATATGTCAATTATAGATATGTTGTTATGTATGTTAATATCAGGTTATTTATTTCTGATCATTGCAGAGTTGCACATTCCTGTTTCGGAATTAGCAATTTTTTGTGTTTTTCTAGTAAAGAATGAATGTAGGTTTGAAAAGGAATACCATATACGTCAAATTTTCAGCTGGGCCTGAAGTAACTTGGTGAAAATTTTAGAAAATTTCTTTCTGGTAGCACTAGAGAAACTGTGGGAGAAGGCCTGGTCCTACAGTATCCAAGAGCACTCATATTTACTCTATTTTGCATGAAGGACACTCATCATGTTACATCCTTAAACCCTTTACCATGCTTTGTATGCTCATCACTCTGATTTAAGGATGGATATTTACTGCTAGGGTTGGTCAAATTACTTTGGATTACAATTTAAAGGGAGGCAACTTAAAAAAAAAAATCCTTAGAAAAAAAGTAATTCTGTTTTTTAATTGTATAAAAGTGAATTAATATTTACTGTTAAGTCTCTAACCTTTCACAGCTGGAATGACCAGTAACAACATGAAAGGTTAGAACATACCTGACCTCCTTCCCCTGTGACACTGTCCGTCCTTGAGACCCAATTTTTCACCTCACACAGAGTACAATAACTGTATTGGAGCTTCCGAGCTTCCCTCGGTGCCAGTTTGAATGAATTTCTAACGCTGTACTTCTTAAGAATGCTCTGTGTTAAGTATCCTCCTTTAAAGAAGGGCCTAACAGCTTCCCCCATCCATCTGTGGAGCACTTAGAGACAAAAAAATAATTACTGAAGTAGTAGTGAGCAGCTTAGGCTGCAACGATGAACAGCAGGGGTCCTAAGGGCCACTTATTTCTCACACTGCATCTTTTCTGGTAACCAGCAGGAACCGCAGCCAGCAGCTTTCAGGCTATCACACTGCCCTGCTTTTGCAAAAGCAGGGGAACAGGCTTGGATCCCAGTTTTGTATCCACATCTTATCTTCAGTAACACTTGAGGCAAGACTTTGCACAGAGTTCTTGTCCTATGTGAGCACAGTCTTAAGTCACAAGCAGCCTTACAGAAAGAGTAAAGGTGTATTACTGCACAGGACAGAATAACCAGCCTACTTGGTATCGTGTTTGCTGTATTTTACTGCCTTCAAGATCTCACTTCTATGTCTTCAGTTTGTTCTACAGACTGAGATAAGTATATATGTATATATATATACACATATAGTTATGCGTTGTTGTTTGTTTGTTTTTTCTCCTTTCCACATGGTTTGTTGCTCTGGATCATGTCACATGAGCAGACATTAATGAATGTGAACAAGTGCCTAAACCCTGTGCATTTCAATGCACCAACACCCCTGGCAGCTTCAAGTGTATCTGTCCACCTGGACAACATTTATTAGGTGATGGGAAATCTTGCGCTGGATTGGAGAGATTGCCAAATTATGGTGCCTATTACAATAGCTATAACTATGCTCAATTTTCCCCTGTGAGAGACAACTATCAACCTCAACAATATTACAGGCACTCCTCAAATCTCTACAGCTCCTTCTCAGAGTATAGAAACAGCAGAATACCTTTCTCCAGGACTAGAAGGAACATTAGAGAAACTTGTCCTGAAGGCTATGAGGCAAGAAATGACAGATGTGTAGGTAAATGTCAGTCATATCTATGCAATTCTCTTGTTTTGGTCCTTATTCTTAGGTTACTGTTTCATATATACCAGGGGCTGATGGTTTGTGGTGCTGTGTTTTTTTTCTTATTACCCTGATAAATATTCAGAGAGTTCTGCATGTTCTTGTCTCCTGAGCACGTTGTAGCAAAAATGTTTTCAAACCTCCTCCTTGTAACCTCGTTTTAATTGTGCTGCTTATTGTGTGTTTGCACATTATTTCCCTCTGCTATTCTCTTTCTTCCGATTATGGTAGCTCACTTTTGTGAATTTTCTCACACTAAAAAACACCAGTAGATCCAGTCTAGTCCTGGGGATGTTGCTTATGTCAGACTCCCACTGATGGTAGTAATAATCTGGTTCAAAAAGGTTTTGAATAAGGATTTTAGAATTGAGCACACTAGGGCCAATGCCAGCACTGCTACAGGACTGTTAGTCATGGCTGTACGGGCAATATAAGCAGAAGCTTTTAAATTGTCTGTAGTTATGATATATAGCGGGTTGTAATGTAATTCACTGAGCCTGGAAAGCCTGATTACAAGTAAACTAATAGGGAGTTTGTTGTAAGCTGTGACAAAGATAGCACTACCACTTCTTTTTCCATGATGAGGAGAGCAGGGTAGTTACAGTAAATGGCAAGCCCTGCCCACCCTCCCCCCTTTTTTTTTTTTCTTTTAAGAGGTGCAAAGGCTCAAAGCAGACTCTTATACCAACAGGAAACAAAGGTATTTGGCACCTTTAACCATCAAGCATTTCGTTCACTTCCTCCTTACTCCGTGAGCTTTTCTGAGGTTTTTCAATGACATGCTGCTATTTTCGCAGGTATCGAAAATTTAATTCAGCTCCTTGTGAAAGTCAAAGGAACAGCAGCCTGTACTGTTCATTGACCAATTTGTACTAAATGTGAAGAAATAAGAAGTTAAAAAACCAACCAAAACCCTAACAAACTATTGCTCAAGAGCTAGAAATGTCAGGTTTTTCTCATGCGGCAGTAGTGGTCCGTGGATCTAGACCCTCAGTAACTGCTGGTCTAGAGCCAGAAACTGGGCACTCCCTCCCAGCCTCCCTGAAGTATGCTCCCCTCCCTGCCCCAGACAGCCGAACAGATATGGGCTGGAGAGGGACCACCATGGGGCTCTTGAGCCTGGGCTCGCCTTGTCTTCTGGGAGGGAATCACCAGACCTGATGCTCTACAAAAAGGACAGATGGTGATAATAAAAATGAGTTCCATCTTTTGAAATATGCTTATCTTAAGCCAGATTTTGCCAACTTAACTCACATTTTGAGTATCTTAAAAAAACTATTCAGTTATTTTGCGATAATGCTGCTGAGTTCAGGACTAGGTACCACAGCGTAGGCCTTACTAGAGCTTGTCCCAATGCACTGACCATCGCAGTTTGTGGTGCGTTAGCTATGTGCCTCAACCTAGCATATGTGCCAATGACACTTCAGAGGAGGCACAATATCCTTTCAGGATAAAGACAGTGATCTTACAGCTGGATTCTAGTAACCAGAATTATTGCTAGAATTATATAGCAATATATAATGTTGGAAAATATGAATATACTTTTATTAATAAAAATTATAGACAGGCAGACATCAACCCTTGTATTTACATTATAAAGACATTTCAGTAGTTGTATACATGCAGTTTGTTGTGGGTATAGCAATTTAATTGAAAGACCTAGGAAAATAGCTACTGCTGATGAAAGGGTTAAGCTAAAATCTGTGATCTTCACCGCAGCTTCCAGTTTGAATTAGTTAATATTCTCATACTTCCATTTCATTGGAATAACCACCTAAATTTAAAAATTACTGTTTAATACGAAAAACACACCCAAATGATGCTTTTTTTAAAGAAAGTTATTTCAATAGACAACCATCAGGATTTGATGCTAACATTCCATAAATTTCTAGTCAGTCACATCTGTTTCTCTTCTGTGGTTGCATTTTTATCTAATGCAACTCCTGTAAATCAGACAAAGAGAGGGGAAGCAAAGACCTTCCTTCCACTGTTTTAATCATGCAAGTCTTAACTCTTGTATGAGACTAACTTGAGTAGGGTCTCTACTGCTGTCCTGAATTATGCAGATGTTTCAAAAGAAATTATAATTATGTATGAGCTGTGTCTAAATCACACTAGTCTGCTTTGAAAATTTTACATAAAGTGGTCTGGTACTTCTATATTTGAGAGGGAGATTAAAAAAAAGAGTTATGAACATTCACTGATAGTCTTCTCTGATACTGAGTTTAATTCATCCCCATAGCACTGGGAAGATCAGTTTGGAGGGGAAACAGCTTTGCCTGAGGAGGGATTAACTGTAAGAACAACTCCCCCATTGTCAAGGCTTCCTCTGCTGAGATAACTAATCTGGGCGTTTCCTAAGCATATTGCCTGAAACCTCATCAGGCAGCTCTGTTTGGTTTTGGGGGCAAGACTGTATTTGTATAACCTTGTCGATGTATACAGATTGCACCTCCCCCTTTCTTCCCAGAACTCTGTATCAGGACTAGTCTTTTCAGCTAGAATACTTATTATGGCTGCTATCAAAAGAGGTGAGGATCCCCTCAAAGCTGACTTTAATTATTGAAGAGGTGTAACGGTAAGGTGTGAAAGGACGTGCTAGTCTTACACATTCAACCCCATCAGAAAACAAGATCCAGACAACTTCCGCCAACTCTGTCCATATGCTTGTATATAAATATGACAAAAAATACCTCAGTTGAGTACCAGGGTCAAATAATCCTGATGTGTACGTGTTCATGTTTCTTTCCACAGACATTGATGAATGTGAAACCAGAGATACCTGTCAGCATGAATGCAGAAACACCCTGGGAAGTTACCAGTGTACTTGTCCATCTGGTTATCACCTTATGCCCAATGGCAAAGCCTGTCAAGGTATGGAGATCTCTTGGAGTGCTCACAAATACATTTGTAAATAAATAAGATACAAATCATATTCAGTACATGTATAAGCTACCTCTTTGAAGTTGCTGTATGAGATTCAGCATTCAAAATTTCCAGTTTCAGAAGTTTTTATATTTCATGTTTTAATGCTTCATAAAACACCAGCAAATTAGACAATTGCAACTTCTTATTCTCTGAAGTTTCCTCATGTGACCTTACATTACAGATTTAACTCCAGGCAAGTAAACAGCAGCTCTAGGGTCAAACCCAATATAATCCTTAACCCATCTCTGTCAAAAAAAGGTACTGTCAGATTTTTCTAATCCACAAAAAAAGAAAATTTACCTAATTAGCCTCTATTGACAAGACAACTGCAGTTTATGTTGGATCATGGCTGTAGGGCAGCTTTTGAACAATACACCATCCTGCACAGTAATAAAGTGCCAACAATAATAAATGCATGTTATTGGAACTAGTGGCTCCAGTGTCTCAAACAGCAAGACAAGATGCTGAAAGATTTCCCTGTGTGCAAAGGTACATTCTGCAGTCTGCCCAGCCTTTACTGGCCCAGCTAGTTTTTAACTGTTAGATTCATCTAAGTACCAGCAGCTGATTATTTGCATGTTTTTCTACATTCAGATATTGATGAGTGCCTTGAACAGAACATTAATTGTGGATCAAATCAGATGTGTTTCAATATGAGAGGAAGCTACCAGTGCATAGACACACCTTGTCCACCAAACTATCAGCGAGAGCGTGTTTCTGGGTACGTTTTATTTTCAGCCCCTTTTCACCCACCCCAAGCTTGAATCCTTAACCTGTATTTGTCAGAAGAAACTTAGTATCTAAGTTTGACTGACACCAGTGAAGCTCATACTAGCAAAAGGTAAAGCAGTAACACTCGAGATGATTGTTGGTTTCCTGAGCAGCAGTTTTCCATGTTTCCCATGCAGCAGAACCAGACAGCAGTGGCCGCTGGCAAGCTTGGCTGGTGCTCAGTATCCATGCAGCACTTTCCTTTTGACCTAAGAGTAAACAGCACCAAAATGTTCCTTTATGATATGAACCCCAGTGGGCAACACGCTGTGATTCCTTCTGTCAATTTGGTGTCATTCATTTGTCACTTACAAGCATGCCTTTGCATCTAAGGTTTCTGACTTACTTCTCTGAAGGGTCAACTTACCATCAATTTCAAAGCATTTAAAATAGTCTTTTAGTCATGAAAATAATGCTACAGTGAGTAGTTTTGTTATTTTTAAGTTACTCTATTTCCCTGTTCTGGAAAACACATATTAATTTCTTTTAATATACTCAAGGAAATAGCTTGCTACATAGTCAGAAACCATCTTTTGTGATCAAACTGAATTGGAATGATACTTAAGTTGAAATGGATAATGTTCTTTGATCTCTGTTAGCACTGACAAGCAGAGCCAGCAACGATTGCCTGTTTTCACTTTTGATAAATAGAAGTAAAATTTACTCTGCCCTTCTTCATTCCAAATTCTTTATTTTATGATCTAACATGCAGAAACCTCAAATGGAGCTGCCTGCTACCTTTTAAATCAACCTTTTCAACTCTAAGAGCAAGGTCACTAAACCATATACTATTGACTACAATGACATATAATGTATCCGATATCTTTACATTACCTCTTGGTACTTTGAGATGATCCTGTTGAGGGGAAAATGGGAAATTAAACTGGGCTGCAACTTTAAAGGAACAGTGGATAAAGAGTGTATGAGCATATTATCTTTATAGAGAAGTTTTAATCTGCATACTGCAACAGAGGAAGAATTTCTCCTTTAAGACCTACTGCAGTACTTACAATATTGTGCCTTCTCCCTGGCCTAAAGTGCTCTGCTTATTCCTAGGTTCTGTCTCAAAAACTGCCCAGCCAACGACTTGGAGTGTGATCTGAGTACCTATGCCTTGGAATACAAACTCCTTTCCCTCCCCTTTGGCATAGCTGCCGGTCAGGATTTAATCCGGCTGGTTGCCTATACTCACGATCAAGTCATGCACCCAAGGACAACTTTCTTAATGGCAGATGAGGACCCAGCAATCCCATTTGCTCTGAGAGATGAGAACTTGAAAGGAGTCGTGTTCACCACCCAACCGCTGCGAGAGCCAAAGACTTACCGCATGGGAGTCAGAGCCTTATCCTACAGCATCGATGGAAATATTGAGTATCGGACAACTTTCATTGTTTATATAGCTGTGTCAGCCTATCCCTATTAAACACCCAAACTACTTGACCAGTAATCGCAGTATTTTAACCACATTCATAAATGCCAGTGGGTATTACCACTTCCAGACTGACTCTACTGCCTGCCAAACAGTTGTGAACCATGTCACTTGAAATGGTGCTATGCTCTTTTCTTTTTTCCTCCTTCCCTGAGGCTGCCCATTCAGTCCCATTATTCCAAGATGAAAATCTATGGCTTTGAGGACCTGTTACCACTTGATTTATTTATTACACTGGAGTAGTCATTTTCCACAGTTTGTCCTGAAAATGAGCAGAAAAATCCAAGTATGAGCTGAAGTACGTGGTCAAAGCAGTAAGCAACGAGCAGTCTCTGTTGCAAGCAACTAAAGAAAAGCCTAACCAGAAGAAAAAATCCAACCATACTTTCAAGTGGTCTATGTATTTTAAAGGTTGCTAAGTGTTTTACAATTTTATATCTGTTAGATTTTTTTTTTTCCTTATCAAATACCTGATAGAATTAGGGCTGTAATACACTATGTTGTGTGCTCAAAACCACTGTACCTGATGGTTGCAAATACTGAAACAAATGATATTAAAGTTTGTTTTCAGCTAAAGAATCTACAGTAGAATTTGGAATTGGTACATTTGATTTCCCTGCAAGTTTAGAGATGTCACTATTTTTTGGAATTAAAAACAGGGCTACATCTGCTTTATACTGCAGGTATTTTATAACTTTTTTTTTTTTTTTACTCTGACATTCTGGTATAGCCATTTATTTAGCTCAAAACCATATCCATTTCAGTACTCACAACTCAGTTAAAATGATATCCATTTCAGTACTCACAACTCAGTTAAAATGATATCCATTTCAGTACTCACAACTCAGTTAAAATGATATCCATTTCAGTACTCACAACTCAGTTAAAATGTTTTGGGGTTTTTTTTTGCAAATGGAACATTTTTCTCTAATGACGATGTAAGTTTGGTTCAATAATGTCAATACACTGTACACAAGTAATTTTACCAAGATGTATTCTATTTTTATGAAAGTGTATATATGTTTTTTTCCTATGTGTATTTTCTATGCAGTATCTCAAGAGTGTTTTACAGTTAAGTTTGCATAAAAGGACAATGTCAATACATTGAAAATAATCAAAATAAAGGTTCCCATTGCCTTTGAGATTGCTGCGAGTTTTATCATTGAAAAAAATTCTTTCCCATTTGTAAGGCAGTTGCCTTTAGTGCTGGTGGAAAACACAGAAGGCAGCATGCCCAGCAAAGTGGGGAGCAGCATGCACAGATGCAGCCAGGTCTCCTGTTTATTGCCCTGCTGGCTTCCCCACATCCTTCAGTTTTTCAAAAAAAGTCAAGGAAACGGGTGCAGTTACTGTAAGACCTCTTACTTCAGCCAGAGCCAACTGACTAGGAGACATCTCATTTCCTCAGAGGAAATGGATTTTGCCAAGAGTTAAATTTTTCTTGCATAAAAAGGCAGTGTTTATTCATAAATAGACTGAACTCATTGCCAAACATTAAATAAGTCACTATAATTCCAATGCATATAAAAGAAAAAAGAAACAAAATCATTGAAAGGCATTAAGATTGGAGCCCACTGGAAATTACCAGTGTTCACTGTGAAAATTTTGCCATTTTCTAAGTGAGATAGAGACATCAGCAGAGCCCTCGGGTTGACAACTCCACAGGGGCTGAACTGTAGACTCTCAGGTTTCTGTGCTGCATGACTGGGATGCAAGGAATGGACCAAGAATAACTCATTTCACTCAAAGTACAGTTTTAGCAACAGGGTAAAATTGCTCTGCAGTGGAATTTTGGTTATCTATACTTTGACATTATTAATGATGCCTAGTGAAAGCTCCACCAATTTTCCCCTAACCTTGCTTTTTGTTCAATTTCCATTGCAAAAAATGAGATGATAGTCCTGCAAAACAAGGATGGCTTAAAATTATTTTGCTCTTTATACAAGTGACGGGCTTCAAACAAAACACATTTGTTTCTTGGAAGCCTGACTTGAAAAATAAAAGCAGTTTAGGGAGTAAAACAACATAACTTTCATGACAAAGACACAAGGGAAGGACAAATGAGAATAAGCTATATAGTAAGTACAGGTAGTTACCTCAATTTCTTTTAAAGATGACAATCACACTGAAAATTATGTCCTTGAGGGAATTTAACTCTACTGTGAGACAGGAAGAAAAATAAAATTTCTATTATGATCTGTTTTCTGAGACGGAAAAAAAAAAAATCCAATCAATAACAGAGTTAGTTAACAGGCTTTAAGGCAAATCTGTTTGTTACTTTTTAGGGTTAGGAACTTACCAGACAGAAGTCACTTACTTAAACACTCCCAGACACATACACAGCTTTGTTTCCACTATTTGCTTTCTCATTCTGTGCTTTTCAGGTGCCCAGCTGTAACTTGAGAGGGAGGAGCCACTTGCCCATCTGGAAGCTGTTAGTTACACAGAGATGATTCCACAGGATTGAGGGACCAGCAAGATCAATGTTATTGTGAGCTTTATTGTTTCACTTATTGATGGTTGAAGGGAAGTTATGAATAAAGGAGAAGTTGTGCCATGCCCTTTTCTTCCTTGGACATCTTGTTCTGTGTTACAAATTTCCAGTCTCTTTTGTTTTAAGAAAAGAAAGAACTGCAAACATGTTAGATTAAATCTCAGAGCAAACACACCTGCTGCAAATCTACCTCCACAAGCTATAGAATCATAGAATTGTTTAGGTTGGAAAAGATCCTTAAGGCCAACCATAAACCTAAAACTGCCAAGTCCACCACTAAACCATGTCCCTAAGTGCCACATCTACACATCTTTTAAATACCTCCAGGGATGGTGACTCAACCACTTCCCTGGGCAGCCTGTTCCAATGCTTGATAATCCTTTCAGTGAACAATTTTTAACTCCTCTCCAATCTAAACCTCCGCTGGCACAACCTGAGGCTGTTCCTCCCATCCCATCACTTGTTACTTGGGAAAAGAGACTGACCCCCCCACCTCACTACAACCCCCCTTCAGGTAGTTGTAGAGAGCGATAAGGTCTCCCCTCAGCCTCCTTTTCTCCAGGCTAAACAGCCCCAGCTCCCTCAGCCACTCCTCATAAGACTTGTGCTCTAGACCCTTCACCAGCTTCGTTGCCCTCTGGACATGCTCCAGCACCTCAATGTTGTAGTGAGGGGCCCAAAACTGAACACAGTATTCGAGGTGCAGCCTCACCAGTGCCAAGTACAGGGGGACGATCTCTTCCCTGCTCCTGCTGGCCACACTATTTCTGATACAGGCCAGAATGCCGTTGGCTGCCTTGGCCACACTTTTCCTTCAAAAAGGTCCCAGCAAGAGCAATTGTTTTGGGGTAGTTCAGAGATATGCTGAATAACCTGTTAATGCTTCAGTGCTACTTGGTGCCTGTGCTACCGTCCTTTTGTACAAGCCTATGATTTCCACCGCTCATTTGATTTCCTGGGGAGGTAACGCAGCACTTCCTCTCAACCCTATCCCTGAAACACCACCCCCGACACTGGCTACCACCATTCCTGGGCCTTAACTAGGCATAAACATGACAATATTTAATTAACTACAATACCAAGATTAAACATGCCTGCTGAAAGATGGCAAATGTGTTTTATACCTTAGAGATTAATTTACACATACTGGTAGTTTAAGTGTGACATCTTGTGGCAGTCCAGCAGCATGAAGCTGGGCACGCAAGTCTCCCTGAAGCTCACCTCTGGGTGAACACACTAGATACTGGCTACCCACTTGCCGCAGTACTGCCCCGCACCCAGCCCACACCCATATTCCAAGAAAACATCCTGCTATGTCTGAGCCTTTGCCAGGGCACAACCAGACCCACTTTTCCTCCTGCAAATGATCCCTCCTTATTAAAGCCTACAGGAAAATACATGCTGAGATACAGCACTGTTTTCAAATCAAAGCACACAATTCCTTCTGTGTATAAGTTCTAGTAGAGGAATAAGACAACAACAGGAGTTCAGGGACAAAACCAGGGTCAATTGTCAGAGAGGCTAGAAAGTCCACAACCACCATCACTTGTTACATGGCAGGTGTTCAGGAACTGAGGACAGGTAAGGTTGCCGCATCACACCTTCTGTAGAGATCCAGCTTGCCAATCTTTTGAGAGAGGAAATCCACTGAGGTTTAGGTTTTGGTTTTCTTTGCACGCTGGCTGAATTCAATAAGCTATTGAATGGGTACAGCAAGGAAGCAATGCAGCATACATACATAGCACTGTGGGTTAAATGGAAAACAAGTTATCCGATGAGAACAATGCTCAGAAAAGACAAGAGTAGCAGTGCTTGACAGATAAGCATCCACTTGCCAAGTAAAAGCCAGACAGTCAATGCTAAATGAAGCAGAAGGATGAGTAAAGAAGTTGTCATTACTCTTACATCAGCGTGGCAACTACCGGCAGGACTCTGCTCTTGGGATGCAAGTGGGAGCTCTGGTACCCTTTGACTTCAGAAGAATTTCTAGTTCTGGCAGCTCAAATCTAAGGCTGCTGTCAATAAAAACTTGGCATGTTACAACCTTTGAAATCCACAGATTAGCTTATGAGGCTGGAATCCAACAGCCCGCCCCCCACCCAGTTGCACACAGGCGGGGAACAGGACATGCAGCACTGTGCAAGGAGGTACATCCAACACCATCGGCTGTGGTTAATCACCCAGGCAAAGAGATGCAAAAGAGCCATCTAGCACATTTCTATTTAAACTAATCCCTGCCAAGATGCTGTGACCTACAAACCAAACACATAGATGGGTGAGGGCTGCTGAGCAGGTCTTATGCTTTGTTTCTGCGGAAAGCCTGTAGGCAGATGAAGGCTCCACCAGTCTTCTGGGCTTCAACCTCTGCTTCAGATGAGATTTTGATAAGAGTCCACAGAGTCAGCAAATGGATATCACCTGCAATGATTCAACACTGTATTGAGAAGTCGAACACTGAAGCCTGGGAATTTAGAACACCTACACCAATGTCATTCGTGCTGAAAAGCCCAAAAAGTCAATGACTTGCTCAAGCACAGCCATATTTCTTCCTGGGAAATCAGAGACAGTTTCACCTCCTGCCCATACAGCAATGCACACTGTGTCTGGAGCTGTTGCTCCACATGAGCCACGAAGACACCTTTAGCGAATTACTTTGTTTGTCCTTTCTTTCCCTGGACAAACTTTCTGAGGCACAGGGTAGCTCTGGGCGTGAGCTGAAACAGAAAGGAAACACCAGAGAGTGCCAGCCAATTGCCAGAGCAAAACAGGGCTGTTGCGTACCACACGTCCAACAGCATTGCACCAATAAACTTAACATCTAAGCACAGCATATTCAGCCCTGCCCTGTGAATAACGTTAAATGTAATCCCTAACTGGCAAGCAGATTTTTATAAACACATTTGCATGTCTGGACACACTTTTCCAATCACTTTTCAGATCACTGAGTTCCGCTATTCAGCATCTTCAGTGTACAACTGGGGCCAGACAGCATGCACAGCTCATTCTTCTGGTTCGATAAATTTAGTATTACAAAGGGAAACAAAGAATACCTGCTTACAGATAAAAGCATATGGATAAAAAGAACCGTTCTTTAATATTTTACACAACCACAGACTCAAATGATAATTTATGAATAGCCAAATGATGGGAGCATCAGAAACATGACCAAGCCAAGAAGTTGTTCAGATGACAGAGCAAAGGTTCAGAAGTGCTCTTAAGTAATGCTGTGTGATTGCTGCAAGGAGAAGAGAATCTGATGGAAAGATAACCTCAGGTAATTTTTCACTATATTTGAGGATTATAAAACTGTGGCCGTTTTGGGACTGAGAACAAGTTGAGATAATTTCTTGGATAAAATGTGTGTAAGAAAAAAAAAGGTATAGCAAATACAGCACTTGCATTAGAAAGATCTTTCCTAAAATGGGAAGAGCTAGCACACAAGAGTAAGGCCTGCACAATTCTTGTTGTTCTTGATAGCTTAACAAAATGGCTTGACATTTAGTGAGATGCAGCCGACTTTCTTATTAATAACACATCATCCCACTTGAAGTTATAGACTAGTTTATATACAGGTCAGAAGAAGACATCTTGAGTAGAATCTCTCTCAATCATGATTTTTTTTTTAAATCTGTATGCTGCCTATGAAATTGCACAGTAAATCTGATGTGCAGGGTTCATATGGAATTCAGAGGGGTTCAGCTGGCTACGGACCAAGGTGAGCAACCCTCCAACCCTTTTAACGGCTTACAGAAAAGCAGGACAAACCATAGTCCAGCCTTTCTTTTGCTTGGATCTCAAGAAGTGTCTCAAGGAAGCCTCTCTTAGAGAACACCTGAGAGGTATCAAGAAATCTGGACTGTACAGATACGGTCTAGCCCATAATTAAAGCAAGGCCAAACGCTCTTGCTACAGAGAAACATAGCACAGCCGCTGGCAAATACTTAAATAAAGTTGTACATAAAAGCTTCAAAAAAGAATGTATCTGATTTTGGGTCCACAACTTCAGAGGCAAAAAACCAACCAGGATCCCTAAAGAGACAAATCCTGTAAGTGGCCCTAGTTACTGCTGTCCCTAGTTAAATACAGTGGTGCATAAACCACAGCTAGGTTCCAAGTTCCTCTCTCTAACAGCCTTCACAGCCATCACAGGTTTTTAGCCAGGGTGCCTCTAGAATCCGATCCCGTGGATCTAAAGAGTGAAGACAGAAAAGTTGGGAGAATAATGAATTCCTAAATGCCACAGAAACAACAGAAGTGCCCCAGGTCTTCACTGAAAGCAGGTGAACGAACAGGACTTCTCTGCATCCAAAGAGGAAAATGCGGAGTGCTCTGATGCAACTGTGTGAGTGACTGAAATTGAAGAACCAAAAATACCATGAGAAAACAACATTAAAAATGCACGCTGAAGGGACTACAGGAGCCTTAGTGATAAAGTGGGGAAGGCAAGGCATTCTTCTACCAGAACAGTACTGTTTCGGCATAAATGTCTTGGTAGTTCACCACCTGTGGACAATTCTTAAACGCTAGAGAGCTTATGAGTAGGAGATAGGCTGAAAAGATGTTCAAAACTGCAGCAAAACTATCACCTCTTCGACGTCTCTTCTGCTTAAAGGATCTGAACTTTGAATACAAACCTTGTAAATAACTCTTATTACATCAAATTTATTCAGCCTTCCTCATCATTGTCTGCTAACAGAATTAGCTCACAAATCTTCACATATTTACGAACCGTACAGGTCAGATTGCTTTTCTCTGCCCTGGCCTTGTTTGGGAGAAATTATTTGCGGTTTGCTTACTGGTTCCTCTGCAATGCTCTCAGTGATGTGCAGACTGATAGACAACCTCAAATTGGGTGTAACCCTGCAAAGCCTTTGCCAAAATATTACTGCTAACATTTTGCAGCTCATGTTTTGAAAAGATTTTGGAAGCATAAACGATGTTGTCCTTTAAGAGATGAGGCTGTAGCACAGCAGTGGTTTGTGTTCACCAACTGAAATGCACAGCAAGGTAATATCACGGTATTTTTACCATGTCCGGTAGCTTTACTATGGACAAGCAAAGAGCCATCAGTGATGACCAGTCACATCAAATGAAAGCCGTTCACAACCTTGATAAAAACCCCTGCCTGCCTTCAAATTGGACACCTCATCTAATCAAAATATCTCTTAATCATATCAACAGTTCTCAGCAGATACTAAGAACAATAGCAAAAGTTAAGTTTTACTTAGAGCTGATGTGAAATGAATTTTCCTGATAGAGATTTGAAAATGATAAACAGGAGAGAAAGGATACATCACAGAATGAATTACCATACCATGAAAAAGAGCATCTGCAAAGCAGCTAGTAAAAACAGTCTGCATTTTGCCAAGAACTAGCTTTTCTGAGAAGTAAAGTTGTTACTACAGCAGCCAGATTCAGCAGTGAAGTTCAGGCTTTGCCAGACTAGCCATTGTTTATTTATAAAGCCCTGTTGATTATCTAAATAAATCACATAGCACTGTTTTTGCTCCTACCTTGTGTGCTAGAAAAGAATTAATAGAAAAGAACAATTGCTGCATCTCCAGCCTGAAACTTAAATCTAAACCAGTCATGCTAAAATCTAAGACATTTTCCTGATCTAGAGACTTGTGAGAAAATTAACCATCAGTAGATTTTTAAAAGTATTTGTACGAGTGACACCTGGCTGTGTCTGGGCATTTAATTTGCATAACACTTTGTAATACACGCTGTACTATCTTTGACCAGACAGTACTTTACTTGGTGCCTATTACACAGCTTGTCTCTGTATGTCTCTAAATTGATTTATTCCATGCTTAACATGACCCCTTTGTGCCATGGTCTGGTACTTACCTAGTTTTCCAGCAAAGACAGTCCCAAAAATGGAAGATGCAAACGTTGATAGCATTTTGACAAAGACCTCTGACCACTTAAAGCTGACCTGAGAGAAACCCATACCACCTTCTTCTAGCTAGGATAAATCTCAGCCTGACATCCCCTGATGGACAGACAGATGGATGGATGTCTGCTCAACCTGGCAAAACCAAAACTGTCTCTTCAGTGGCTTTTCTGCCAGCCTTTGTTTCTTTCAACAAATGCTTCTGATACTCAGATACGCAACCTGGACAACATCTTCAAATTAGACATTTGGTCTGAATTACACTGAAGAAGTCAAAAGTTTTTTTTTTTTTACTTATACTTCATAACAATACAGCCATCTCTATTCACACCTAAAAAGCTGAAATGACTATTACAGCACAAGCTTCATATGCCTGAGCATCGACTTTCCAGCCAGCTCTCAATAATGGCAATAACCTTTTTTCTGATCACAGCAAATCCTTTTTCCCTCACTCACAATAATTCCAATTGCTGCTAGAAAGACCTTTATCTTAGTCTAATAACATAAGCTGCTGCTACTTTGCTTTCAAGTCCTCTACAGCCTTTCTCTACTGTCAAGAAACAGCCTTGCTAGACTTTCAAATGTTTGCTTTTCCTCTCAAATTGGCCTTTTTACTTGGCAGAAGTTCCCCACACACAGAAGCATTTCATTTTGCTCTTTCAAATCTTTCTCCAGAGTACTCCTCTGTTAGGATGTCATTAGAGATAGAAGACAACAAAGATAGTGAAGTGCATAAGTACAGGGAAGGAGTCTAACATCTTTTTTCTGTAGAAGTTATCTAAAAATTAGTTTTGGAAGGTATTAAACATCTTCAAGTGTAACATCATGTTGGTAAACAGCACTTTTATAATGATTTCCCTTATGAAAGTGTTGGTTATTGAGTTGTTTTTCTTTTTTTCAGTTTTACAAATTCTGTATCTAAAGTCCAGATAAACTCTATTCAGTTACAGACAGAAAATGCCCAAGATGTGCATGCATGGATTTTAAGACCTGTTCTGCAACGTGCTCCTAGGGAAAGGGCAGGGGGTTCCTCTGGGTCACAATCTGAGGTATAAATGATGCACTGAAATTTGGCCACTAATGCTACACCAAAACCTGTGATGCAAAAGAAGTATTGTTGGAAATATGAACACTGCTATCAACAAAAACAGAGTTTCAGCAAGCAGGATTTGACTAAAATGGGTCCTTGTTGCTGCTTAGTACAAGCACGCAGGAGTGGACGGTGACAGACTAGGGGTGCTGTAAGGAAGGACCTGGACTGGTACAATAAGCTTTGGACTGCAGATGGCCCAGTCAGACTTTGCCATGGACTGCAAATAACAGCTGCTGCCACCGGCATTTGCTGGTCTCAAATGATGGTCACAGAGGAGAAAAATTCCATAGATCAGTGAACACCAATGAACATGAGTGTCTCTCATCAGTACCAAAAAACCCCAATAATCAAAGAAAGACCTTCTCTAGATTTAAACCAGAAAGGGCATACGCAAACAGCAGATCACATTTCATGTTACGCCATGGATTTACAGTTTTAGCCCAAGTGAGAGCTGTCATTGATTCCTGACAACATCCTGAGCAGCTACTTACAGCGTATGTGAGCACTTAGAAATGTGACCGTACTTCCACCGCACACTGGGACAACTTCAAATCAGAAAACAGAATTTCAGTCTATATTTGCTGAAACAATGGGTAGGATTTATTTTTTTTTAAATATGTTTGGCATTTTGTTCTGTTTTAATTTTTCTGATGAGAGCAGAACACACACATGGTATCAAAAAGCTTTGCTAATTAGCAAGCACATCTGCAGTTATGCATTTGACCTTAGTTCTGAACTTCTGGCATGAAATTCTAGTTTTTTCAGTGTTATGCCAAGAATGGAAGGAATATGCATTTTTAGTATTTATAAGACTGTCAACAGAAACAAGCACCTCACACTTCTTGCATTCAGGCTTCTCATGGTGGAGAAAAATATTCAATTACAACATAACATAAGGGAGGCAACCACAGATCACACATTTTGTAATCTAGTTTACCAGGCCAGACTTCTTTCAACTGATGACTTGGTTACTATCTAGTTGGAATTTTAGATTCAATAGAATTTTGCAAGGGCTAGTTTCAGTACCCAAGTTACATGTTTTTATTAATGATCAGGGCAGGGTGAATATTAGCAGATGACCCAAAAGGTAGAGGGCAAAATTAGGATTAGAGTTGCAAACAAAGTTGATTAATTGAAGATACTCCCCCAAAACCCAGGATGCTGTTCAAAGATCAAACCTGACACATTACACATGAAAATACAATTGCGCAAATATAACATGCACAATGTCTGGTTATGGCTGCTTTTCAAAAGGAACTGAGGTATTACTGAGGATCACCAGCTAAATGAGAGTTAATATTCTCACACGGAGACGGAGAAAGCTTCCTACTGATACCAGAACAAAAGCATTGCATGCAAGACATGCGATGTATTCTTATTTCTTTTTTTTTATTAGTTATTATACAATTTTGTCTGGAGTATCATGTCCAATTTTGGCCCTATGTTCCAAGCAAGCTGTAGATCACCTCTGAGAGGCTCTAATGAGAAAAGTAATCATTGCTATTGCCTGAATTATCACAGGATAGATAGATCTTTCCTGTTGCTAGATGTTCTCAGAAGACATTGATTTATTTTTTTAGATTAAATCTGAGGTATTGCAACACACAAAAAAAATCAAATATTATAAAAATTGTCATTTCTGCTGTCAGTAGCAGCATTGATATGACAGTTATTCAGTGAATTTTCTACTCCAGTTTTCCATAGATAGATTTTGTAAGTAAAGAAAATACTTGATTGCATTCACCTATTATGCAGTGGGGGTTTTTTAAGCTGGTTTGGTCCTATTTAAATTAAGTTTACTTTGTAAGATGAGCAACATTACTTGTAAATCAGAACATATGGTAAAACCCTGCAATCTGCCAGACAGTCTTGTGAAAGAATAATTGCTCCAAGTAAGTGTTATTTGCAATGCTCTTTAATATTATTCCAGACACAGTGATTATATAAATGTAAAAAGCTTAAAAGGATGGAAGTAACATCATATCCCTGAAATCATCACTAAGTGTCCATATTTTCTGAAGTTCACATATGACTCACAAGCGAACTACCATCCTGGCAGAAGTCAAAGGTCCCAGAGGGTGAACATGCATTATGTTCACAGGAAAAAGAAAAAAAAAAAAAAAGAAAGAAGAAAAAGGGAGTGAAAACTATAGATATTTATCATGCTCTATGGACATCCTCATTCTCCAAGTGACTATTCATAGATTAACTGTGACAGCCAAGTTTAAGACACATGAATTAAACTGATTTCATTAACAAATGTAAGGTTAGAATGGACTTCAAAAGAACATAACCTTATTTTATGGTGGGGCCAAGACGAGTATTTCCTTTCATTCAACAGTTATAAGGAGGGACTAATTGCAAATATATCCACTTTCTCACTCACTATTTAGTGGTGTGATTTTGCTACAAAATACATGAACTAGGAAAGTTGCATTTAAATTATCTTGTATTAACCTAAAATGGTATTTGAGAGATATTTTTCAGAGAGATCATCTTTGTCATTAAGAAGATACAAGTTTAAATTTAGCTTTGGTTCCAAAACTGGATTAAAAGACGTCCTTGTACTGTGATCAAGATGCTCTAACAGCATCACCTGCAACAATAATATAATGATCTTAAAAATTCCTTCTGATACTAAAAAAAAAACCTGGGTAGGAAACTTTGTTGAACAGCAAGAATGAATATTTTATAAAATTTTATATGACACAGAAAGCTGCAGATGCTACATGCCTTATCTTTTATGACTACTGTGGTACCCATGGTTTTTCTTACTCTTATTCTCAACAAAATTTGCTTAAATTTCACTGGTTTCTCTTGCTAACTGTAAGTGAAGCACAGAGTTCACAGAAGTGGAAGGACAAAGTTCAGAGAAACGATTGAGGAGTTCTCCCCTCCTTGTTGCAGGTACCCCAAGCCACTGAGAAAGCTGCATCTACCCCCAGCAGGAAAGGGATTAAAGTAAAATATTAGGGCCATCTGTATTTGCGGTCCAGTGTCAGGAAGCTGGGAAATGGCTGTTGTTGCCTCTCCATATAATTAGGTCACAGCAAAGTTTTACTGGCTGCCCAAATAAGACTCTTCAACAGATGGACATGATACATGACTTAGTAAATGGAAATTAATCCATTTACAGTGAAGTAATGTCTCTAAAATAACTGTCCCTGCTCTACCGTCTTACAGTAACAGGCTCACAAAATCACAACAGGTTAATAATACAACCTCAGTTTCACTATTCTCTTTTAGTGATGCAGACTGAGAAGAGAGCAAGGGAGGGACACCAAGAAGGAACTCCTGTGTCACTGAGATCCTTCTCCCACAGCATTTCACCTCATTCAAAAATGCATCCAGCTCCATCTCAAAACGCATTTGATCAGAAGGCTGTTTCAAAACCTCAGTGATACAATGCTTAAGAACCTTATTCTAATATCCTGCATAATCTTACTTACAAACTGCTTAAAACTACTTGGCTTTTGGCTGCTGTTGCTCTTCAGTTTAAGTAATTCTCTTCCCCTCAGTCCCCCAGATCCTTATCGCCTGGAGGTATTTACACACAGAAATCAAAGCCCTTCTTTGCTAGAATTAACAAGCTAAACTCCTACGGTTTCCTCTTGCATCTTTCCATTACTTAATTTATTATCACAGCCTCTATTTTCACTTGTGTTAGTTTCAGTAACTTGTGCATGGGTGGCCAAAAATGCTCACAGTATTTCGTATCAGACCATGGGGTTTAGTTAATATTTTTAGACTGCTTTCTCTACTTTCACTAAATGCAGGACCCTGAATTTCTGAAGTGTGCTGGTTTAAATGTCACCAGAAAAATCTCAACAACATGTCACAATAACTGTGAAGTTTTATCTGGCCGCATAATTAACTTTGCTGAGTAACCTGAGCCCTCAGAAGAACACTAGGGCGTTACCATTAAGTAATGCAGAGTCATCAGCCCAAGCCAGAGCCCTGGAACAGAACATTATGAATGTAACATCAGCCCTAAAATGGTGCCAAACTTCTGCAACCTTTGCAAATTCCACAGCCATCTCACCCAAGCCCCATAGGATTCCCAAAGACAAAAACATATAAACCTATCTGCTGGCAGTGACGGCCATTCTTGTTTCCTTCATGACTGTATATTCCAGTTAGTCCCCACTGTCTACAATTTGGTAGCTGATCACTGATGCCAAATTCAACTTCTCCTCACACATCCTGTGTCTGCAGCCCAACCCATTACCATCAACACCCCGTTGCCCAAACAAACCGATACATCATCTCCACCAATACTGAGGGATTCGTTTATGCTTTCAGTGCCTCTCAGTCTTTAGTTACGTCCTCCAAGATCTCCTTGAACTTTACTGCTCCAGGTTCAAGCTTGCCTGTAACACTGGTGCTAAGCTTCTTGTTAACATATGATATTTAAAGTTTACCTTAATTGGCCTAATCTGTCACTGGATCTAATAATGCAGCTGGTCAAAACATAAGGCAACTACCAACGCTGTATAGCCTCTAGTCACCATGTATTTCAGTAAATTTGAGGTGAAACAAAAGGGCTCATCCTGTGTCTACACACCTACAAAACAGGATAGTCAGATAATACTGCTAGTCTGTCCTTCATGTTTTCTTCATCAAAAATACTGGAAAGAAGTACCACAATAATCTCAATAAAGCCTCAAGACAATATTCAGGATTTGTACATATTCTGAAACTCTTTTAGAATGGGAAGCTACTTACCTTCTTGCATAACTCCTGGGAATTTAAAAGCACTATAAGGTTTAAAATTTACTACACAGAAGAAAAAAAGGCTTGGATCTTTTGTGGTTTTTCCACTAAGAGGTAATAGGCTGGAGTACATTACAATATCATCTATTATTTTAGGCATATATTTAACTGATGTAAATAACTAATTTAGGGAATTTTCCTACTGGATGCCTTCCTAGGATCATTTAGTAATTACTTACAGCAAGGTCCTATATGAAATATTTATCATCACCTTTATAAAGTACTGCAGATAACTGAGTTTTCCTGTTTGTCCTTCACGCTGCAAATTAGGCACAACATTTACACACTCTTTTTCAATGTACTTTTAGGAAAAAGTGTTCAAGCTTCATCAGAGGTTCAATAACATGCAAATTTGTTCTGTCTACCTTACAGAGAACAAACTGAATGAAGCTCAGGTTTGTACCATGTTAATATCTACAAGTTTGAATTTATGCTAGTTCTTTACCAAGTTGCAGAACTTGCTGCCAGCTATACCGAAAACACCAGCAGTCTCAACTCCTTAATAAAGTGTTTGAGATAGCTTCATGATTAGAAAGCCTTACCTTAAGCAAAAAGGACAGCACACCAGAAACTCTGTTGCAGAGCAATGTCTGTATTCTGTGTTGCTCGTACCCAAGTAATGCTACATCAGCCCATCTGTCCATTTTCCTACTGGTCTACCGCAGCTGATAGAGACAACTCAAGCCACTGTGTTACTGTTTTGGAATAGTCTTGCACTTGCAATTTGTGATCTGCACCTCTGATGACATAAACCTGAAAAAATACCCTATTTAATACTCTGATTTTTTTTCAGAAATATAACCCTTTAACCTACCCTATTCTCATAACTCTTAGTATTCAGATATAAAAAATAGTTTAATGCATTAAAAGTAAGCATCAAATGGATTTGGAATTTAAATGCCTATGCCTGAAACACTTTGCTTATAAAACAATTTTTATTCAAGCTTAATGGAGCTAAAAAAACTCTTCATAGAAACAGGTAGTAGCACATACACCCAATTGAAAAGGTCACAAACTTATGCCTAAGAAGCTAGGGGCAGTACCTTATTTCTATTTATAGTTTAGATCTTGCTGGTTTAAACACATCTTATAATTTCACATGAGAACAGGTTTGTTTATTTTTAAATACACTATCTTCACAGGAGCTCTTTCTTTATCTGCAAATACAAGTTGCATATCGCTGGGAATTCTGAAATTAATTTCCTAGAATTTAACAGACTGACTGTAGTCCACCTGCTTTAGCTTCTCTGTCCTTACACCTTTTCTAATAATTCTTCCTATTAGTAGATGTCAACTTTAAGGATTCCAAAGATAATTTTGAAAGCATGGAGTTCATATCACATGTACATAAAATTACTTTAATCTGAAAGTTAAGCTAAACATTTAGAAGGAATTGCTGTTCTCCTGAAAAGACTGGCGAATTTGGACCATATCCTTAATTGAAACATGTGCTATATTCTTAGATACTTGATATGCCTATTCGTAGCATACTTAAAGAAGAATCAAGGAAAAAAAGATTAATTAAAACATCAAGAGATCTGAATTTTCATTGAGCTTGGCATGGAAGGCTAAGCAAGCTGCTTCCCTTTTCAACTCATTCTACTTTCAGTGGATTCAGGGCAACCAAGAACCAATGATCAGGTCCCCAAGAAATGACCACTGTAGCATTTTTCTTTGGGCTATTCTTCCTCATGTATTCCCACATTCACCTCAAAGTTAGTTTTCACTTTTATTTCACATCATTACATAGTCACTAAGCCCAGGTAGGAGTTATTTTCGGCATGCTGTTAGATTGAGCTTTCCTGAAAAATATGTCTGTCCATCCTGTTCATTTCTCATGTTCTGGACTTCATAGCAGCAATAATTGCTTTGAATCATTTACTGAAGTATAGGCAGAGGAGTGACTGTAATGTCTGTTGTCAATATTTCAGCACATGCACCTACAGATCATGCTCAAGGTTTTCACTTCTCAACAGAAACGGAAAGAATTAACAATGCTATTTTATTAATGACATGATTTCTGGAGGGCCATGCTTTTAAGGAGCATAGCTACTGTATATTATTTTGGTCATGCAAATTCTTTGATTTGCAATCTGATTAAGTCTTTATAGATTTGTTTGTCAGGCACAGCATCCATAAACAAAGGATAAATGATGTTTTCTTATAAGAGTATTCTTATGTCAACACATATTCTTTATCCCTAGAATTTTCTGTTATTTTCTAAAAACTAACTTTGAGCAAAGGATGTTGACAATTCACTGAGCCTAAGACAGTTCTATTCCAGAAAGGTTGAGTGGTGCATTATTTATAATTTTAATATTTAAACCAACTGCTTTGCTTACAAAAACATATGGACTCGTTCTGAAAAGTATAAAAGAAAGCTGCCTGTAAGAAGTCCAATCCTCCAGACACATCTCTGATGATGTACTAAAATTAGATTGTTAGATGCACAGGGTGAGGACTTTTTCTTGTTTGTTCTGAAAAGCACCTAACAGATTCTGAATATTATGAAAATATTACTATGAAACAACAGTAGTTAAAAAAAACCTGATATACTCGGGAACACTCGCTGACATAGCCACATACAAAAAGACGACACTGGTTGCCAACTTAAGAGCGCCCAGCAGAGGACAGCCTGCGAGGCAATATGCTAGCAGAGGTATAAAAGCCAAGGACGAGATTTTCTTTGAAAGAACAGAAGCTTATAAGGATGACCTGCTACTTCCATTAAACACCTTCTTGTGGCATCCCAGTTACAAAATGCACCTCCTTCCTCACTTCAGAATCTAACATCCAAAACCTGTTCTAATTTTTTTGGGGGAAAAAAAGGAGATTCCTTCCCACAGTCTACACCAGAAAGGGAATCCTCACAGTCCAGCCAAGGCAACTAAGTCATTTTTCAAACTAAGCTTTTATTGCAGGCAGGTCTTATCTATAAACCTGCCGCCCCATTCAGAGACTGATGCAAACTCCTGAATTCTCTGCCCACTGGAGAGATTTTCTTCTACTCACCATCCTCATTACAACTCCAGAGTCCCTCAGAAAGTTGAGTTAAAGAGCCATCAGCAAAGAGAATACTGTTAATAGAAACAGAGAAGTCTATGTTTGGTGACACTAAGCTACTGATTCATTCTCAGATGTTAGTTACCAAAAACGTAGGAATCTGTTGCCAGAATTCAGTGTCCTGTCCCTTCCTTTCAGTGACAACAGAGGTGCAAAAACCTGTCAGATGCACCAACACTTCAATGCTGTGCCTTAGGGATGAAAGGTGTCTATTCCTCTTGCTAACGGGAGATTAACGATGTCCCAGAGCACAGAAATTTATAGTCCTTATTCTTCTACTGCCTAGATACGCACCATGTTCGCGTATTCTACAAGGGTGTGAGTTTGTTGGAATGGAAAGGTGCTTCTGTTTTCTCTTTCGGGGATCATTGCAGGGATTTGCTCCCTGGCTGTTACTAAGGCTACGCTTTGAGATGGTGTCATGGTTTCAGCCCAGCCGGTAACAAAGCACCATGCAGCCGCTCTCTCGCTCCCTGCCCCCCCACCCCAGCCACAGTGGGATGAGGAGAAAATATAAAGGCGGGCTCGTGGTCGAGATAAGGACTGGGAGGGATCACTCACCACTTATGGTCACTGGCAAAAGCCAGGCGCAACTTGGGGAAGAAACCAAACCAATTTAATTTACTACAAGTCAAAACAAAACAAGGATATTGGGAAGCAAAACCAAACCTGAGAACACCTTCCCCCACTCCTCCCTCCTTCCCGCCTCAACCCCACTCCCGGTTCTCTCTCCCTCCTCGCAGGGGAACAGGGGATGGGGGTCGGGGTCAGCTCCCCACACCTTGTCTGTGCCGCTCCTTCCTCCTCAGGGGGAGGAGGACTCCTCACTCGGCCCCTGCTCCGCCGCAGGGTCCCTCCCACAGGAGACAGTCCTTCACAAACTTCTCCAGTGTGAGTCCCGGCGTGGGTCCTTTCCGCGGGCCGATCTTCAGTCACAGCCTGCTCCAGCGCGGGCTCTCCCATGGAGTCACGGCCACCTTGGGGGGCCTCCGCTCCCCCGCTCCCCTCCATGGGCCGGGGGGACACAGCCTGCCGTCTCCCCACGGGCTGCGGGGGGGGCATCCACCTCCTCAGGCGCACCTCCTTCCTCACGGACCTCGGTATCTGCAGAGGGGTTCCTCTCGCATTCCAGTCCCCCTCCTCACTGCAGGCTCCCCTTCTCAAATCTGCTCTCCCAGAGGCGCTACCGCTGTCACTGACGGGGTCGGCCTGGGCCAGAGGCGGGTCCGCCTGGGAGCCGGGGAAGCTTCCAGCAGCTTCTCACAGGAGCCACCCCTGCGGCCCCTCCCTGCTACCAAAAAAACCCATGCCACACAAACCCATATCAGATGGGTTTAGTCTAAGCACTGGGTAGGATCAGTAATACCAATAATAGCAATCAATAAAACGTGTTTCTGACACTGTAGTTTCCTAAACATTAAACCAGAGTATAATGTACCCATCTATGCAGTAAAAAATACTATTGCATATTTACGGACAATGAATGACATCAGTTCAAATTTCAGCTCTGTAAAGTACACCAAAAAAGCAGGGTCCTGGGACTTCAGACTCCAAACACAAAGGTGACCCCCAACCACAACTAAGGGACAGGCATCTCAACAGTCAAAAATCTGCAAACTTCATCCCCAGAATCTATATCACAGAGGGAATACCTGCTCCAAATTTCATCATCTTGAACTCAGGGTTAGAGGCTATTAATTAATTACCAGATTCATCTATTCAGTTAAAGACTACTGGAGTCTTTAAGACCCCTACCAATAGCAACTCTTCTGACCCTGTTCAACTCATCAATGAATAAGGCTCCTGGGGTGTTGGTTTCCCAAACCCTAGCGTAACCCTATGCCTAAATTAACCGAAAAGCCTTCACAAAATATTATTTGCATACTAAGCCAGCATATAAAGCACTAGTCCTTCTGATGTTAAATCATCTTCTTTATGTCTTCAGATTACATGAGGGCCACAGATTTCTGGCCTTTGGGTTTCCAACTCTTAACCCTAAGTATTGGATTCATATATGCAAAACATATACGCCCAAAACATGGAGACATTATCTCCTAGTAACATTAAACCACTGCTTAAGCATGCAGTGTCTGTGGAATACAGTATGGCGCTAAAATCACCAAAAAAAGGAAACAATTCCTAATCCAAATATAGTTTTACCCCTCTATGTTTTTAACAGATAAAACAGGCCTTGAAATTTTTCATACTCCTACCCTAGCCCACCGTAACTCAGTTATGGGACTCAATTTTATGGGACTCATTCAAACTCTGAAAGAAAACATAAGATGCTAAGCACTTGCTGGTACCAGACAACTTCTGGAGCACCTTGCAATAGTACGTGCTCTTCAAGATTTGGGTTATGAAAGTTTTCTGAAACCTTTTTTTCAGCTCCCACCACCCACAGATTGCAGAAGGTCATCAGATTTTTACTTCTCGGATTTCTCCTAACTCTAACCCTATCTCTTAAGTCCCCAGATAACATATATATTGACGTGTTGAATTGTTAAATCCTTGAAACCTAAACCCAATCTTCTTTATAGCCAGAGATTAATCCCTTTATAAAAGTAAAATACAGGGCTGTGGTTCACATCTGCCCACACTTATTGGTTCTTAAAGCTGTAGATGCCTAAATACTAACTCCAGCCCACATCCTTATGCTGACCTCAATTATAAGAATGAGGCCAATCATTACAGTAAGTGACATGGAAAGCAAATAAAACACAGAAATATCTGAAAATGTAGGTTGAAACTGAAACATATAAATTGAACATTAATGAAATACACTGAAATGCTATTACTAAACATATACTGATGTCATGGTTTAACCCCAGCCAGCAACTAAGCACCACGCAGCCGCTCACTCACTTCCCCCTCACCCAGTGGGATGGGGGAGAGAATCAGGAAAAAAGAAAAAAGTAAAACTCATGGGTTGAGATAAGAACAGTTTAATAGGACAGAAAGGAAGAAAATGATAATGATAATAATAAAATGACAATAACAATAATAAAAGAATTGGAATATACAAAACAGGTGATGCACAATGCAGTTGCTCACCACTCGCAGACTGATGCCCAGTTATTTCCCAAGCAGTGATCTGCCCCCCCAGGCCAGCTCCCCCCAGTTTATATACTGGGCATGACATCGCATGGTATGGAATATCCCTTTGGCCACTTTGGGTCAGCTGTCCTTGCTGTGTCCCCTCCCAACTTCTTGTGCCCCTCCAGCCTTCTTGCTGGCTGGGCATGAGAAACTGGAAAACCCTTGACTTAGTCTAAACACTACTTAGCAACAATCGAAAACTTTCATGTGTTATCAACATTCTTCTCATCCTAAATCCAAAACATAGCACTATAACAGCTACTAGAAAGAAAATTAACTCTATCCCAGCTGAAACCAGGACAACTGAATGTAGCCATAAATGAGGATCTCAATAGCATGAACCCCCAAAACTGAATTTTACTTTTGAGATCAGTTCCTACAATAACACAGAAGATAAGATCTTCATCAAACCTCAGCCCTCCTTTTAACCTCTTAGTACCTGAGCTTCAAAGCCCTAACCCTGAGCCCAAATATACGCTTAGTAATATCAATATATTGATCAATCCCTACAGCACACGGGACCAACCGAGCCCTGCCAGACAGCTTCCTAGAACTGAAAGCCACAAATTTGTATAACTAGAGTCTTATAATCTAACTTTAATTCAAACCATAAACTTAATTTAAGGTCTAGAAGGGGGATGAATCAAATAAACAGAAAACTCCCAATCTCTACTACTGCCTGCCCTCTTTTAATTCATGGCTTTTAAAATCCACGGAGTTCTGTAAGATTCATTTTTCCCAGGCTTGACCTTGGCACCAACCTCAAGCATAGTCACACCTGAGGAAGGATATGGGGACTAATTCAGATCCCCAGCCCTAACAGTAGCTTTTAATTATGGTCATCCACACTGTAAAAGAGGATTGTTTAGGGAAGGTAAAGAACTTAACTCCCTACCAGAAGGGAGCTACCATTCATGTTCCCAGCTACCTGTGCCCTTGAGAAACAGGTAATTAAGTGGACTTCTAGTTTTAGATTTCTGAAACCTAATACATATTTCAGTTCTAACCTCGGACTTAATTTTAGGCAAACAGAGACCAATGCCTAGAAATTTCCTGATATAGCAGAAAGATATTTGGATGATAAACAACTAAAGCTGGTTATTTTCTTAATTTTGCCTTGTTATTCCTTCAGCAGATCAGGTCAAGAAACCTGCCTTTGCTGCAGATTATTCCTTTTTCAGAATTAGATCAGCACTGCACAACCTGTGATGTACCATAGCCTTGCTGAATAATTTACATTTTTGCAATCATTTTATTTGTTGGAAGACTCTTCCTGTTATATTTAAACTGAAAACAGGCTGCTGTGTTCTCAGTGCCCTGTTTTGAGCTGCTGCAATCATACTGTGTGTGTGCAGCTCTTTCAGGAGGACTGAGAAGAAAACTGATTTCTCAGAGGCAGAGTTCATTCAGAAAGCAGTTAAAAGAGAATACAACTATTTCAAAAGGTCATTGAAACTGAAGGGAAAACAAGTATTTTTCTTTTTTTTTAATATCTTTACCTTTGACAAAGAAAAAGGGATTTATCATGCTGAGACAATCCACCCTGCTAAATACCCAGTCAACTCTTGTTCACTGTAGGTGTCTTTTGCACAATAGAATCCTAATAGGCAGAAGCAAAGTACTGAACATTTCAGATGAATAATTCAGATTCTTGTAAAACTATGAATGACCAAAACTAGGTGTTTACAATAAGAAGAAAAAAAAGGCATCTTCCACAAGCCTCTAGCAGCTTTAACTAAAGCTTTTTCTACCAGCGTTAATATACAGCATTCAATACTGCCAAGAGAGGTTTTTTGTACATGAACTTATTATTTGACCTTTAAGACCTTCTTGTTGAATACATATCAGAAGTGTTACTTTCATTTCTCACTCTGAAGGCAAGCAACAGCATAAAAGTTCAAAAAAAGAAAAAATATATCTTCTCAGAGAAGTATAAATTAACAACTATTTGTCGCTCCTATGTACAATTATGCTGATCCAGCAAGTCTTTCCCTCTTAATATACACATTTAAACAGAATATTTTTGTCTGAATACATAAGAGGTGAAAGCTTGAGAATGTGTTAAAAGGATTACTTATAGTAGCTTGAGTGTGATGTCTAAGAAAGATGATTCTCCTTGTTACAAGAAAATTACTTTATACCAAGTCTGAAAAAACCTCTCACTGCTATTTTACCAAAGCAAGGGTGTTATTCTTCAGCCAGAAAAAAAGTGATGACTGTTTCTGGGAGTCTTTATTAACAGTCCTGTAGGTGGTAATGAAATAACCATGGTCTGAAAGAATTTTCTGTATCTTTCATTCACAAATTAACCAGGAGCCAGTGCTAATTCAGCTACTACTGTTTAACTGAGAATTCCTTGTTTAACTGATAAACGTAGTTTCTTATGTTATAAAAAAAAGTATAACTTCTTGCTTTCCTAGATCTACCTCTTTCTCCTACCTGAAGCACTCTTTCTCATGTTAATTTTCCTTATTCTTATCATGTGCCATCCTTCATATTAATCAAATCTTGCATGAATTTTTTTTTTCTTCCTGTAATTGAATCTCTTGTTTTCTTCCAGCTATTATTCATTTGAATTAGACCATACACTATAAAAATGAAAAAGAACAATACAGAATGTAATTCATTTTGTGAGACATTTTTATGAGGCAGTAGTCACTTTTTAATCAGGCTATCTGTATCCAAATCAATAACCATTTCACTAGACCCAAGTTAGGAGGGGAATAACTCCTATACTGGAAAAGAAAGAAAAGTTGAATATTTCTGATTTAGTAAGGTCCTGTCCTGCCAGACATTTGCTGAAAGATTTTTCCCTGTAACTGTCACTAAAAGTCTACCCTGTTGTATGAGTCAGAGCACGCATTCCACACAAAATGAGATTCCAGCCTAGTTCAAATAAATCTGTACTCTAGCTTTGGGATAAAAACTTTTAAAATTCTTTTAGAGGAAATTGTTAGGACCCACTAAGATGGTCTTAGGGCCAAGGATCCAGAGGAAGTCAAGTTATGTACATCTGTAGTCGTAAACTGCCAGCAGATCTGCTCCTCCTCCTGCTCTTCAAGATATTCAGTAGTGTCTGCAGCTGTACTGAGTTCAAAGGCTCTTCTGGAATAAAAAGATTTCTCCTACTGATTTCAGTAGTACCATAAAAATAACAAACATGCAGATTCTATCCTTCATCTTCCACCTATCAGTCTGTTACCTCTGTGAGGACATATATAATTTCTAAGTCATATTTTCCTCTTTTCTACTTTTAAACAATTCTCTCAAATGTTTAGGAATTGGAAATGCAGTAAGTCTATATTTACACCAACTGTATGATGCATGGGACCATCTCACCCTTATTACAGCAGCTTGCTACAGCAGAATCCATTGCAATACTACTGCTACTCATACTATTCATAAATCACAGAAAAGCAATTAATTAAAAGACAATTCCTTTGTCTTAAAAGTCAGTGTATTTAAGTCCTCTTCAAAATTAACTCTTTTTTTCTATAATAAAATAAAATATGCCAATAAAATGTAGCCAGTTCTGTCATGGAAGGAAGTGACTGATTGTAGAAGTCAATACAGGGAAGCATCCTTTGATCAGTTATCAGATGTCCCAGAAGAATTAATTGTAATCCCATGCCCTTCCCACATTACGGCTTCTACCTCTTCTACATCATTCTCCTTCCTTGCCCCTCCAAGACTGTAAGGCTGAAAGTGTGTCAGTCCTTGCTGCAAGAGCAAGTTTTTTGTGATTCTTCATAATTTTTCTTAGTAACTCATTAAATGAGACATCTAGCACTCTCATTTAACTTTCAATTAAATTCCTTCTATGATTCCTTCTAGGTTAAAGATGAAAAAGAGGAACACTAATCAGTGGATATTTAACAGACAAACACTACTTTAAATACATGCTCTTTTGTTTTCTTTTCACTTTATTCGCTCTTGCTCAGCTCAGTTTCTCTAACTTCTGCAGGGACATGCCAGCTGCTCTTATAGTCAACTGAGTTCTCACAGGGATTCGGATCACTCCAAATGTAACTTAGTTTTTATATCAAAATTACATGATATTTTGAGGATACTGATGGGTTAACAATGGACATCAATGATGGGACTGAAAAAGCAATAAGGCATCTGTCAGACCAGACCCAGATTAACACAACAACCATTTTGGGGGATTTCACTGGCTCACATTTTCCATGTGATCCCCAGTGGATATGAACACATCCCAAAACCACCATCATAAATGGGACTGACTGATGAGCTTCTGAAAAAGCCAAGGCCTGAAAAGGCATAAGAATACAGCTGAGTCACGGGCATAAACGTAAGTAATCCATTAATCCAAAATAAAAGATTAACAATAATAATATTGTAACTGTGATGATCTCACTATATAAGCAAAGCAGAGTTTGTAGGGTAAGGCTTTTTTTTTTTTTTTTTTTAAGAAAATGCAATCAACTAATGAAGTTGGGAAATACAGATAAGATTTTGGATACACATGACAAGATTTACTGAAGTGTTTACGTTGCCGGAAACCCTTGCCAAATTAAATGACGGGTCAGTTGATACCTAACTGAAGCAACGAAATACCAGATAAAAAATAGTGTTATCTCTTTCCAATTGGAGTGGCTAACCACAATATTAGGTCCCATATGTTGCTCCAAGACAAAGAAAAATGGTGGTGAAGCCATGTATCTTTACTCATCAGGAATGTAGAGAGTCCTGTTTCCCTAAATGCAACAGAAATAAAAATAAGGAAATGGGACATTTTGTGCTTCCTTTTTTTTTTTATAGCTCCAAGTCCATTTTGGATGGAGCGCAACCCAAAAATGGTTGACATGTATCCCCACCTCACCCTCCCCTACCCATGCAGCTCCCTGCTTACTGTTTCACTGTTACTCTTATGGCCCTTTTCACTGGCACACAAACCTTTGCATAACAGTAGCAAGTAAACTCTGTCCATCATGAGTGTCCTGACTATGTCCGTATTTGAGCATATTTCTTACCGCCTTCCAGAAACCATAACAATAATTTAAAGCAGGATTTCAAAGTGCATCCCTAAAAATCAAGGGAAGACCAGCAGAAGCTGGTCAGGATACAAACCCCACCTCGCTGTTGTCTGATCACATGCTGTGAGGTGCCTGCATAGATACCATTTCAATGCAACTGTGACACTACAATTTAAAGGTGTCTTAAGTGTTTTTCACGTACTGTTAATACACTTACAGAACTATCTTCTCATTACTCACACTTTGCAACCCCGTCTCGCCTCTGATGATCCAAAAACTTAATTCATAAGAGAAATGAAACAATACAACCCTACCAAAATGAACATATCCGTAACACAACAAATGTAGCAGCCAATCATGAATACCCGTATTTTCAAGCTATGTATGTGCCTGATTGTTTTCATATGGCTTAATTGAGTACTGGCATGTTAACAGAAGCATAATAATAATTTTGATCTTCTATTACTTTTTATTTACTACTTTATGTGTATTTTTTCACCTCAGGTAGCTAGCCAGTATTAACAGGGACTCACAGCTGTAGTGGCTGTGAAATGATGGAAGTCAACAAATTCCTCCATATCATGGATATCAAAGTAAGGATATACTCAATAATGTAGTCTTGCATCAAATTATTTAAGTTATGAAGATTTTAGTACTTTTCTACAAGACCTATCTCATCATGTTGATCCTATTTAGCTACCCTAACAACTATTTCTTCCCTAGGCTTTAAATATCCATAGACAGGTACCTTTCTTCTCCAACCACAGTTTCTTTATCAAGCTTATAGTCAGCTCCACTAAAGACAGCACTGAAGTTCTTGTTATAAGACATGTAATATGTATTTCCTTCTGTGTATTACCTTGAATAAACTCTATAAAATCTCAGAGCCTCACGTTCCCTTTTCCACAAAGTATAGTAATATTTACTTCATAAGCAGGTTGGCAGTGGGCAGAGAACCTTGAATAGCAAATCAACACTATGTAAGTGCTCCCAATTAACACTTGTCTAAATAACTCTAGAAACTTTTACAAAGATTATATGTGCTCCTAGAGCAATGAAAAAGCACTCTTTTATTGACTGGAATCAGTTAATTGAAGCCTGGCTGTGATATGCATGCAATTAGAAGCATACACAGTGCAGAAAGATTAAATGAAACTGCCTCTATTGTGATAATACAGAAATTTGAAAGAAATTCTGGCATAAAAATACTAAAGCTGCACAATCATTGGACCAAGTGAAGAAAACGTTCAAGCACATGTCTAAACACACTCCTTTTCAGAGGTATCTACGTTATTTTCCTTAAGAGACTCAAGCTCATTTTAAGTGCTTTCCTCAATTTGGATCAATGCGTATTATACCATATTTATTATTTTGGGATACCAGAATTACTTTGAGATTTAAGTAATAATGTAAGACAGAAGTATTAAAGTTCCCTGGCCTTTAGGATAGTTTCTGAATAAAAAATCCCTCCCAAACCCCGAGAGTCAGGACCATTAAAAGTTTCAATGGAAACTTCCTTTAGCTCTGGGAGAGAGTTAAAAATAACCATTTCCAGTATCCTGAATCTGGAACCAATGAACACAAAGACCACTGAAACAATTTAGGCATGTCTCATTCATTTTTGATGCTTTACATATACTATATTTAATAAATTTGAGATTTAAGTAAAATCTTTGATCTCTAGCCAATACCTTGGCAAAATTTCCATTCAGTTCAGGGGAAAGTACTATATATCAGTGCAGAACCGGCAAACTGCTTATGCCTGTATGAATTAGATCTCAAAACTTTTTGGAGAAGATACACCATCAGTAGCAGATAATACTGCATAATTTTAGGCTACTGTCACCTAAGCTACATTTGACAGGAGAGAAAATATACTCAGCATTTGTCTATAATGATTTTTTTATTGCTATGCAATAATATCTAATGCCTTCCAGATGCATTCAGGACAATTTGTTCATTTCACTCAGTAATCAAAATGTGTTTTGACTAGTAAGTCCCTATTTATTTTTTTCTGTAATCATTTTTCTTAATGGGAGCATTTTCCAGATGTTGCGTTAGTCTAGTCATCTGGGACCTCTTCCAACTCATGTGGAAAGTTTGCTGTCATAAGCTGTCATTGGCAGTTTTGTTTAACAAGCTGTCTAATTAGTTAACCCCAACGTAGCTACAAAGCAATATATAAGGCATCTGAAACATTGCTGAGAGCAGACATATTCTTTGTTAGGTAAGTGTCACACCTATCTCTACTCAGAGCATTTTGATCAAAGTGCTGCTCTTCAAAAGGAAAATGATGAACTGGAACAGAGAAACCAGACAAGTTTTCCTTTTGAAAGAAGATTTACTTTTATCCTACCTTTCCATTTGACATACTTAAACACTAATATTTCAATGATAGATTATGGTTTATAAAATTATGTGCCTTAATAAGTAATGTTTTGATAGTATTTTTTCTTACTTTACATTTATATTTTTCAGTATTATAACCTTAGAAACTGCTGTACTGAAGTGCATCCATGTTAAAAGAAGACTGTGAATGTAGTTTTCATGTAATAGAATTCTGAAAAAAATTAGTTCTGTTATTTGTTAATCATGAATTTTCCTACTCTTACTACAAAATTTAACAGCTAATCGATTAATAACTAAGATAGAATTTATGGACTAATTCTAAATTAGCAATTTGTCATTTAATAATTTTAATACTAATTTTATGTTGTTATTAAACTAGTATTATGTATAGAGATATGCACTGCAAATTTTTAAAAAATATGAACTGATTAATTGAATTGCATGTAGTGAGATTATTTCTTTTTAGGGATGATGTCGTACCTGAAAGTAATGATCATATGGAACATACTTTGCGTATCCATGGTGATCCTTTCACTGTCCTTGATTCAAGAAGTGTCTTCTGAAGGTACTGTAACATATAATGTTGAAGGGAGGGTGTCTAGGATATCTGACAAATACTAAGGATGCTTCAAATGCATCTTCATAAAAATACTAAGTTCTAGAACTTTATATTTATTCAGATAGGCATTATGATTCAGTTTTATCATCACTGAATATTTTCATAAATATATTTTGGTACAGCATGGTCCTCTTTTTTGGAGGAACAACACATAAATATGAATATAATACAAAATATGTATGAACCTACTTCTTTTTCTGTAGACATATTCTACAGATCTTGTTGCCCTCAGACTGACATATTTAGCCCAAGTGACTTGTAGTATGATTCAAGGAAGAATCTAAAATTACAATATCCACATAATTTGGTTAAAAATATTTAAACACAACAGGCTCAGGGAAAGGAATGTCTATACTGTGCTAAGTGCTTTGCCATTAAATGCACTGTTATTAGCACCACCAAGGCCAATTTTGGCAATTATTTGCCTAAAACTACAGCTTTTTATTTACTCTCAAAGCTCTGTAATTGATTTCTAACTAAAGTAGCACTGTTATGAAGAAACAGAAGAACTCGCAGCCTGGGAAGTCCTGTGCTGTCACAGTTGTCAGGTAGCTATCAACTTGTTCTAGTGATAAAATTGTGTATTACTTGCTGGTAGAAAATAATATATTACTAGTTTATAGGAGAAGACATAACATTTATATATCTGAGCAGCTCATCAGGGCACAGCAGATATCAGATTCGACCTGCAGGGCAGAGCAGTCTGACTCTGCACCCTCTATAGTTGATGAGAGCCTTCCCACTATTTTCAGCAGAAATCAAGACTCTTGCCAACAGCAACTAGAACCATTTAGGCATTTTCCTTAGAAGTAACTTCAAAACTTACAAGTCCTAAACTTAAATAACTGAACCAAAAGGTGTTACTTTTTGGACTTAATTTCCTCCCATAAGGGAAGAAAGGTGCAATATATTGGGCACATATCCATAAAGGAAGATGTCTAGCTTCTCTTTTCAACTACTGTATTAAGAGCCCATTAACTCAAGTCCATTCACTTCTCCATTTATTCCCTAGTCCCACTTCATTATTTGTTAAGCAGTGGTAAGAAACATTATATCTAACTGCTGAAAATCACAATAGATATAATTATTTGTTATTCCATGGTCTTCCTTCATACACACACACGTGGAGTGTGCCCTGTTAGAAATTGTCTTTGGTGTTGTGTTGTGTTATATGTTATTTCTTGTTATTTTCTTGTTGTTCCGCAAAGTTTCAGCTGATTATCTAAACTCTGTTTTAGCTTGCTGATTGTTCAGCTTCTTTGTTTGTATTTAGGGGCACTTCACTTGTGGTCCTGCGTGTTTAATTTCCAGAAGAAGCTATTAGTGTGTTACGTTAGTAGCGATTTCACATAGGAAGGGGAGTTACTGCAGGGCAAATATCTGATCTGGCAGTAGAAGGTAACAAACCACTGCTGAGCTTGAATGCTTGCAGTTTGAAAGCAGACCTCCTGATATCTTGCTTAACAGCTGTAACCTGCACCATTTATTATTATTCAGCATTTTCCAACACTACAGCACTCTAGCAGTAAAGCCACTGTGGGATAAACTTTTATGCTAGTCTGCTAATAAGTAGTCTCCTCATCAACAGAAAGTACTTTATAGAAGATTGCAGGACTAGATCCCAACTGTTCCTAACCTCAGAGTTGATACCAAATTCCTCTCTGACCGCAGGGAAAAAAAAAAATAACGTAGAGGGCAGGCAGATTTTGAAAACTGCCAATAAAAATGGCTCCAGGGACCTGCATTTATTATGACAGTGCTCACCAGTTTGCAAGCTAAACTGATTTTATTACTATAAAGAACATTACCAAAAGTAAAAATCAGTCAAACCTAACAGGTCTGTCAGGTACAGTTGTGCAGACACACATCTATAACCATACGTAGGGTGAGTTAAGGTGGAGAATAAGTCTGCAAAACAATATAATACCTGGCTGATACACTGCCTAAGTTAAATCTGCATGGGCTAGTTCGGATGCCAGAACTGCTGTGGTCATACTACTGAACCACTCCTCAGGGATTCATTAATCTTCAGGAGAAACAGGCTAAGTTAGCCTCAGCAGAACACCCCCTCTAACCCGAGTGTGTGCTGCTGCTGGTCCTCAGGCTAGCTCAGAGCAGACCTCTGATCCGCATGCCTTCAGGAGGGGTTGCACCGGTCCCACAGTCTCTGCAATACTGAGTGAAGAAATGGCATTCTGTAGAAAAAAAGAGAAATCCTATTACTTCGCCATTCAGCATTTCCTTATGTACCATTTTGGTTTAGCAACGTTTACACTAGTGTTGTGTGATTTTAGATTTATCAAGCTGTACAGGGAGATGTGGGGAAGGGTATTCTAGAGAGCATGACTGCCACTGTGATTTTAACTGTCAACACTACATGGAGTGCTGCCCTGACTTCAAGAAATTCTGCACAGTGGGTAAGTTCCCAAAGACAGCCAGTTCCTATCTGCAAGACTTCCCCTCCCCTTTGCTCCAACTCCCTACCACACCAGTGTCTCTCCTCTGAATGCTTAAATGTCTCTTTTAGTTCACTGTGTCCTTGCTCTCCTCTCATACGTGTATTATTCTCCCCCTCAAAAACGCAGTGATAACCTCTCACAACCCATTCAAAGAAAATTGTGCATCCACAGGTTATCACTGAGAATAGGATTTTGCTTTTCAGAAGAGCAGAGCTAGGCAAGAGGGGGGGAAATGGTTTACCTGCTGCTTGTTTTCTTCTCCTTAGTGTGTTTGTACTATATGTTTGTCTCTTATACAAAAAATTGGTAAAAGCAAATTCAGGGTTTACCAGGAAGAAATTTTGGGACATTCCAACTCAAATTTAAGAAGTGTGGAGGCTGTAGGGTCTAATCCAAAGTCAGAGGGTGTCCTTCCATGCATAGAAATTGACTCTGGATCAGAACCACATTGAGTTTGATGGAAAAGATGGTTGGATAAGTATTATTTGATATGCTTTATTTATGTGCAAAATTATATAGTATAGATACAGGTATTTCAAACTATTTTACTGAGAGTTAAAAAGTATTTTCTGATGAATCACCAATGTCAAAAATATCAGTGATTTAGATAACTGCAGTTTGTTACACTACACTATAGTTCTAGTAAGATTACAGGTGTTAAGATAAAATTTCTTAGATCCACCAACACAGGCCGAGTGTTGTTCAAAATGCAGACACAGCACTCCCTAAAATGCCAATTCTGCTGCTTTGACATGCACACTGGAAACAATGGCACTTCAGTCTTCCCCATCCTGATTTTGATTTGTGAGGGGACATCATAGCTGAAAGTACATACTGAGGTATTTTAATTATGTAGGCTATTTATTTATTGTGGACCAAATTCTAAAGTTATTCTCAGATCTACATAACATTTAATAAAATGTTTAAGGCTAGAGGAAGTCTTCCCTGTTCTACCCTAAATCACTGAATTCAGGCAAGCACAGTAGGTGCCATACTTAAAAGCATGCAGGCAGTCTGACTAAGGACTGTTGCCCAGTTAGTGTGTGATCGATGCTGCCTAAATTAGAGAAATGCCAGACATTGTTTATGAATAAAAACTGTCCTAACATCATAAAATAAAAACAATTCTCACCTGTGTATGTGGGATGAATCTACTGGCATCAACAGACTCACTCCACATCCACACCGGTCAAAAGATGTTCAGAATCTGCCTAGACAGGTATCTTAATTTTGTTAGACAGTGATTTAATTGTAAAATATGATTTTATGCCCCGTGTGCAACAAAGACAATGACTTCAGTAGAGACTTATGTACAGAAAAGATACAGGACAAGAATAACAGGTCATACAGCAAATTCTGGAAATACCAAGTGATAGCTGATTGTTGGCTCAATTCTGAGAGATACTAAGCATCCTCAAAAAATATCCACTTCAGGTCTAACATAATCACTTCAATTTAACAGTTAACTAAGTACCTATTAAAGGTACTACTGAATGTTAATAAATATTACATTGTAACGTGATGTAAATGTTCAGGTTCATGTTTTCAAATGTTCAAAAATAACAGCATGCGTATTTTGCTGAAGTCTGTAACAGCTGTGCACACACTTTCCCAAACAATTTGGTAATTTTTTGATATGAAACAGAAGTACTGTAGTGACTGAAGTTGTCAGAAGTTAACCAGTAATGCAACATTAAAAGCATGTGGTTATTAATCATGTCAAAACATGGTACATACTCCTTTAGTACTAAAAATTTAAGAACTGTATTAAATAGACTGGGATAACATTTCAAAAATAGTCACTCTGTGCAACTTTGTTAACTCATTCACACAATTAAGTTGCAGTATTTGCCCAGAGACACCAAGTACACTTGGTCATGACATATTTAGGGAAATTACTTTTCAGAAATGCTCTGGTAGACACATCACTCTTGATACAAAGTAGTACCCTAATGAATACCTTTTTGAAAAACCCAACCCAGAATTTAAATACTATTCTTGAGATAACTGCTATTTGATTAGGGAAATGGAAACCTTCTATGATGGGACCTAGCTAAAGTGAATGCTGAGGTCACATTTTACTCCACTATAAATTCTAAATGGTCTCAATATACTGCAATGGCAAAGTGCAGTTCTGGTTGTATGGCCTGATGTAAACCCCACAATTACACAAACGAGTTCTGGATCAGACCAGAATAACCACCCAATTTTATGAAGCTGTTCTTTACATCAGCTTAAGCAAATGACTTCACTGTAGAAAGGTCCCAACGTTAAACGTGAGCTAGCCAAAAACACTAACTCTCTCGTTCTGCCTTATGTAGCACTCTCCTGCAAAGGACGTTGCTTTGAAGCCTTTGAAAGAGGAAGAGAGTGTGACTGTGACGCAGACTGTGAAAGATATGGCAAATGTTGCCCAGACTACACAGAACACTGTAAAGAGGGTAAGAAATTTCTTTATCACTATTTTTTTCGTAGATATATTTAAACAGAGATGCTTTGCATTATCGTAAAACATTAACTGCGCAGGCTTCTCAGGACACAAGAAGTTAGCTACTGAACAAAAAAACCAAAACAAAACCAACAAAATCTGATTTCAAATATAAATTGGCCATTTTCTCAAGCATTAACACTTTATGGACACATACTAGTAGATAAACTGGAAGCCATCACAAAGATACAAATTCTGAGGGTAAAGTTTTATTTTGCATTAGCCTCTTTTGGCACTAGCTGCACTCTAATTTACTATCAGAATTGTCACCCAGAATAATATGTGTAAGGCCACATTTTGCACGTGCATTTCCACTCATACTACTTAAGTTACATCAATAATAGAATTCAAGGACAGAAGCTGGGGGGAATGAATGATATTTCGCAGTAAAAAGCCTAGTTCATCTTACAAAAAAAAGCAGTAATGAAGGAAGGTCCAACTCCCTTAAATTCCCCACCCATCCAAAAGTGGAGAATACCTACTCCATGCACTGAGATAGCACTACTTGCTTTGGGTTACTGCAGTCACTGGCAGCATAGATTGAGAGATGTCCTAGGTCCTGCCCACCTCAAATCCAAAATGGGAAGACCAGCCCAACACAGAAATCCATCCTCTGGGGCAAGAGGGAGGAATTGCAGGATCTGCCTGGTTAGAAGTGGTTACATATTCACACTGCAGCAAAAGGAATTTTAAGAAGATGCACATCTAACCTTTAGGCTGCAAATTCAGTTCAGGGAAGAATTACAGTGACCTACAGTCACTTTTGTTTATTCTGTCTTTCACTACAGAACCTGATGGGGTTTTGTTAGTTGAGCACAAAGGCACAGACCTGGAGGTGCAGTTTCACCTTCATGTAGCTTTAATGACACTAGCAGTGGAATTCTAGTCCAGAAAACACTAACAGAATATCTTTAATTTCATCATGTCCTTAAACTTTCTGGTACTTACGGACCTAAATTCATTCCTGTGAACTTGGCAAATATGGCTTGGCACCGGGTTGCTGCATTCACAGACCAGACAACTTCCAAGGCAGCCAATTTCCAAAGCGTGCACTTTAAAAAACAAGATGAGTTACAGATTATCATTTGGTTCACTTCACCAAACCACTCCCTGTCCCCAAATGCTGGTATAGCCGCTTGGTTTTGTCACTCAGTTGCACAGTATTTTATATTGAAATAGAGTCTGCATTCAGCATTTTTTGACTGGATGTCTAGAGGAGGATAAACATCTTGGAAGTGTCTTGAGGTCAATTTGCTGCCTTTGAGGTTGCTTAACGCCTCCCCCTATCTGCAGAGTTTGACATGCATGAATGCTCACAAAAGACAGCTGTTTCACTTGTTCTTCAGTTCAAATGTAATGAAAATTTAACCAACTGCTCCTCATCTTAAGACTTTCTTCCAGTATTTTAATTACTTAGCTTTGCTATTAATTTTTGTAAAAAAAAAAAAACTACCAAAAAATCCCCCAAACCCAGACTACCACTATACTCAGTATGTTGGTATTTTTGCTATTTGTGAGAACTGAGAAACCTGTTAAACCTCTTGGAATAATTTTGCTGTTTCTGCATCTTCTGAACACTTTGCCCTGTACAGCGAAGCTAAGTTTACAATGTATATCTAGGGAGCATTTTTATCTTTCCTATCCTCCAGAAGCCCTATATCCCCTGAATACACACACACACACACACACAGAGTTAAGAACTGATCAAACATTTTTGCCTCCACTACTGACTCTGAAAGCCGATTCAGCTCCCAAAGAGATTTTATTTAACAATTACGATTTCTCTCTCTTTCTCAATAAAAGCTTCAGGGTATAGTCCAACACCCAACCTTACTTGCTTTGAGTACTATCTTGCTATGAAGGTAAATCCTTTGATACCATGGTCGTCACCTTATGAGACAAAAATACCGCTCCTTTTGTAAAAAGCTTATTACACATACCTATGGCAGTTACTAGCTCATTTAGTTGAATAAAAAAAATTTTGCATGTTCACTGAGCTCCATCATGCTTTTTTCACCACTAGCAAGATCCTTCTACAAGGCTATGATAGTGGGAAGAGATGGTCTCACTTCCAGTTGTACCGTTTGACCCAGCAGTTAATTTAAAAATATTTTCTGGCTCTTACTGGATGCAAGTGAAATCCCATGCAATCTTCAGAGTTGGAAATCCTGCACACAAACCTCCAGTTTCTCCTACAACTCAGCCTACTAGATGTTAGCTTAATACTTAGACCTTGCATTGTTTCTTTGGTCCACGCCTGCTTTGTAGGTCCTGTCTCTTTCAAGGAAACTATTGCTTTTAAGATGTCTCTCCAAAATGATCACTTGTGTAGAATTATCATGCCTGAAGAACTACAACATAACTAAATCTTCAGGAGATTGTCAAAGTAAATGCTTGGCTAATATGATAGCTCCCAGAGATCCACTATAGTGAGTCAGTCCCAAGTCATCTGTAGTCAAAAAAAAAAAGCTGACAAAAAAATTAAGACAGATTTTCAGAACGCAGAACTCCACTCAGAATTCATCTTTTCCCCACCTCAAAATTGCCATTAGCAAAGAATGCCTCACCTCAAACTTCTCGGAAAAACATTTCTCCCATCTGTGATGAAACACTTAGGGATCTAAAGGGTATTTTTTCCCTTTTCCCCTGAATAAAGCTATAAAGAATCCTATAGGTAGGAAGAAACTTAGATTTATATGGAAGATGGTCACTGAAATTTTGTAATCACTTTCTTCTTATACAGTTGACACCAAGCACCTATAAAGAAAAATGCTCCCATTAACAGATTATTTTATTTCTTTCAGCACATGCAGAAAAGGCATCACCAAAAACTCCTCCAGCAAACAAATCAGCATCTAAAAGGTCATCCAAAAATGAGGAAAAGAAGCCAGAGGAAGTAACACAGCCCCATGAAGTTATGGAAGGTAGGAAAGTATATGATTGAAACAGGATGGGTGTTACCTGAAGGAACATTAAAGACCATTTTCCTGCTCTGGAAATAGAAAGCTGATGTGAGACATTACCAGACAGTTACCAAGCTTGGAACCACTCAGTTTATAAACTAATTACCTCACCTAGACCTCAGGATACTGACTTTGGAGAGTTCACTTAGCACAGATGTTAAAGTGTGGTGATGTCTCCAGCGTCCCTATTGGATTTTCACACACATCTTCCAAAAATACGTTACACACCATTGTCAGTTTTGGACAAACTCCACTGCTGAAACAGGAAGGGTGTTGTATTTTGGGACAGTGATGAATTGTCAGGACCAAGACAGGAAAATCTCCTAGCAGGTTTCTCTAGCTTTAATCAAGCCAGGCCTCATGGAGCTTCAGAAAACACATATTTATTTTTTCTGAATGGAAAATATGTTGCTTTCCTGTGTTCTTTGATATTCTGTTCCAGCTTTTAAAGTGATAACTCAGGAGATCAGTTTGAACTTGAAACCTCTAGTAACAAGAATTAAATAAGACTAGAAATCAATTCTGGCCAACATTTTAACACCTACCTTTTTTTTTTTTTTTTAATTTTAGATTTGGAGTACTTGCCTTTCCACTGTGGCAATTTCCTATTAGAAAAAAAAAAATCGATATAGTGGGTTAAATGAAATAAAATTAAGGAAATACAAATAACTATTAACAGGATCCCACTTGGCTTATGGTATTTCAGACACATTGGGTGGGAGGAAAACCTGTTCTGTAACACTCAGCTCATACTGCACTGTTTTTACAATATATTTACACAGGGATTATTTCTCACACTGCAGTATTGTAAATTCTTCCATTCTGCTGGGAGACACACAGCATCAGTGCTGCTAATAGTCATCAGGCCATCACCATCAGCAGTAGCTCAGATCTTTTTATATTTTTAGATTTGTTCAAAAGCTGAACATGGCCCCAAACCACATGATGCTGCACTTGTTTTTTTCAGGTTTTCAAGAAACAAATGCTTATTCAGCTGTAACGGTAGAGAGCAACACAGCAGGAATCCTAGAAAACAAAACAAAACCTATGTGAAAACAAAACTAAAGGCAAAACTTCAGAGAGATAACACTTAGTGAGAGATTAAACTGCAGAAGCATTTACTGTTACTTTTTACTGAATATAGCTATATTAACAATTTGACTCAAGTCAATGTAACTATACATACAAGTAAAGAGAGTCTTAAAGCTGTAAATAACAAAGAGGAAAACCATCTGAGATATAAAGGTACAGTAGGAGATACAGTCAGGTGTCTGTATTCAGAAAGTTTCTTTTCTTCCCATTTCCCTACCTATCTCCTTAAAGCCCAGGTCACTGCAGGCCATTTTACAGTTAAGGTCAGAGTAATAAATCAAAAGAACAGACTAAGAAGGGAAGTGTCTTATTAGAAGGACTATATTTTATAGTGTGGTTCCCCTTCCATGAAAAAGGACGGAAACACCAGGTGGCCTCACCTACAAACACCAAACTAAAACCTACAATGCTGCACTCAAAGCTGCGACAGCTGAGCCAAAGGATTACTTAAAACTTAGCTAAGCTGCTGCAAAGTCCTATGCAGACAAAAGGAATTCACATTTACCCCAATCCAAGTTAGTTTTGCTCTTCTAAATTATTTATCTTTTGACAGTTACCTAAGTCCATAAACTGGCATTTTACTTAGGTTTCCACATACCCTTTTTTTTCACCAGTATAAATAAATGTTTCAACCACTTTAAAGCTAATAAAGTGCAATTTTACACAGAAAGCTTTTAGAGCAAAGACCATAAAAACAACTACTGCTATTCAAAAGATAAGCAGCTCTAATTGGTATGATAAATTAATATGCAATTGGTGCATGCACTGCAATTCCAATGTCTGAATTTAATATATATTTGTTTTCTCATAGATAATAGCAGTGAACTGGAAAATAAAGCGAACAGTCCTGCTCCAACTACAAAACACCCTGATACAACCACAACAATCAAAGCAACTACATCAGGTCCAAAACCCACTTTACCACCTACAACAAGTACAACCATAAAAGAAACAACTACCAAAGAGACCACAATGGGTCAGAAAGATACCCCTGCGACAACAGCAGCACCAACGACCAACGCAGACTCTCCCACCACCCAGAAGCCTGAAGACACAACCCCTGAAGCCACAGAGGCACCACTGACAGAGGCAGACTATCCCACCACTGCTAAGGTTGAAGATATGACTGCTGAGGCCACAGAGGAAATGATGACCGAAGCAGACTCTCCCACCACCCCCAAAGCAGAAGGCACAACCCCTGAAGCCACGGAGGCACCAACAACCAAGGCAGACTCTCCCACCACCCCCAAGCCTGAAGACACAACCCCTGAAGCCACAGAGGCACCAACGACCAAGGCTGACTCCCCCACTACCCCCAAACCTGAAGAGACAACCCCTGAAGCCACAGAGGCACCAACGACCAAGGCAGACTCTCCCACCACCCCCAAACCTGAAGACACAACCCCAGAGGCACCAACGACCGAGGCAGACTCTCCCACCACCCCCAAACCTGAAGAGACAACCCCTGAAGCCACAGAGGCATCATTGACAGAGGCAGACTCTCCCACCACCCAGAAACCTGAAGACACAACCCCAGAGGCCACAGAGGCATCACTGACAGAGGCAGACTCTCCCACCACCCCCAAGCCTGAAGACACAACCCCTGAAGCCACAGAGGCACCAACGACCAAGGCAGACTCTCCCACCACCCCCAAGCCTGAAGACACAACCCCAGAGGAACCAACGACCAAGGCAGACTCTCCCACCACCCCCAAACCTGAAGACACAACCCCAGAGGCCACAGAGGCACCAACAACCAAGGCAGACTCTCCCACTACCCCCAAACCTGAAGACACAACCCCAGAGGCCACAGAGGCACCAACAACCAAGCCTGTGACTCCCACCACCCCAAAAGCTGAGGAGACAACCCTGGACGCCACAGAGGCACCAACAACCAAGGCAGACTCTCCCACCACCCCCAAGCCTGAAGAGACAACCCCAGAGGCACCAACAACCAAGGCAGACTCTCCCACCACCCCCAAACCTGAAGACACAACCCCAGAGGCACCAACGACCGAGGCAGACTCTCCCACCACCCCCAAACCTGAAGAGACAACCCCTGAAGCCACAGAGGCATCATTGACAGAGGCAGACTCTCCCACCACCCAGAAACCTGAAGACACAACCCCAGAGGCCACAGAGGCATCACTGACAGAGGCAGACTCTCCCACCACCCCCAAACCTGAAGAGACAACCCCTGAAGCCACAGAGGCACCAACGACCAAGGCAGACTCTCCCACCACCCCCAAACCTGAAGACACAACCCCAGAGGAACCAACGACCAAGGCAGACTCTCCCACCACCCCCAAACCTGAAGACACAACCCCAGAGGCCACAGAGGCACCAACAACCAAGGCAGACTCTCCCACTACCCCCAAACCTGAAGACACAACCCCAGAGGCCACAGAGGCACCAACAACCAAGCCTGTGACTCCCACCACCCCAAAAGCTGAGGAGACAACCCTGGACGCCACAGAGGCACCAACAACCAAGGCAGACTCTCCCACCACCCCCAAGCCTGAAGAGACAACCCCAGAGGCACCAACAACCAAGGCAGACTCTCCCACCACCCCCAAACCTGAAGACACAACCCCAGAGGCACCAACAACCAAGGCTGACTCCCCCACAACCCCAAAAGCAGAAGACACAACCCGTGAAGCCACAGAGGCACCAACAACCAAGGCAGACTCTCCCATCACCCCCAAACCTGAAGACACAACCCCAGAGGCACCAACAACCAGGGCAGACTCTCCCACCACCCCCAAACCTGAAGACACAACCCCAGAGGCACCAACAACCAGGGCAGACTCTCCCACTACCCCCAAACCTGAAGACACAACCACAGAGACCACAGAGGCACCAACAACCAAGGCAGACTCTCCCACCTCTCTGAAACCTGAAGACACAACCGCAGAGGCCACAGAGGCACCAACGACCAAGGCAGACTCCCCCACCACCCCCAAACCTGAAGACACAACCCCAGAGGCACCAACGACCGAGGCAGACTCTCCCACCACCCCCAAGCCTGAAGAGACAACCCCTGAAGCCACAGAGGCACCAATGACCAAGGCAGACTCTCCCACCACCCCCAAACCTGAAGACACAACCCCAGAGGCCACAGAGGCACCAACAACCAAGGCAGACTCTCCCACCACCCCCAAACCTGAAGACACAACCCCTGAAGCCACAGAGGCACCAACGACCAAGGCAGACTCCCCCACCACCCCCAAACCTGAAGACACAACCCCAGAGGCACCAACGACCAAGGCTGACTCCCCCACCACCCCCAAACCTGAAGACACAACCCCAGAGGCACCAACAACCAAGGCTGACTCCCCCACCACCCCCAAACCTGAAGACACAACCCCTGAAGCCACAGAGGCACCAACGACCAAGGCAGACTCTCCCACCACCCCCAAACCTGAAGACACAACCCCTGAAGCCACAGAGGCACCAACGACCAAGGCAGACTCCCCCACCACCCCCAAACCTGAAGACACAACCCCAGAGGCACCAACAACCAAGGCTGACTCCCCCACCACCCCCAAACCTGAAGACACAACCCGTGAAGCCACAGAGGCACCAACAACCAAGGCAGACTCTCCCACCACCTCCAAACCTGAAGACACAACTCCAGAGGCTCCAACCACCAAGGTAGACTCTCCCACTACCCCTAAACTGGAGAAGGCAGAGGCAGACTCTCCCAACACCCCTGAGGTTAAGGGGACTACCCCTGCAGCTACTGAGGCTGACACCACTGCCATACAGAAAACAACACCTCTTGAAATGACAACTACTGTCCCTGGATTAGTAACAACTGCTAAAAAAGACACAACCACTCAAAGCCGTGAGGTGGTCTCAACTAGGAAGGAAACACCCATACCTGAAGCAGACACGACAGTTTCAGAAACAACAGCAGAGAAGAAAATTACAACTCCCGCACCTAAATTAGCAACCAGCACAACTGCAAAAGACACGACTACAGCAGTAGAAAGGATAGTGGTGACTGCAGCTAGGACTACTGAGATTGTAAGAATACCGGACAAAAAAGACAAAACAACAGCTAAAACTGTTACTACTCCTATAACCAAAGAGACAACGACTAAAATAGAAACAACCACTGTGAACAAAGACATAACTACACCCAAGAAAGACAAAACTACTGTGCTTAAAGACATTTTAACAACAAAAAGTAGGAAATACACAACTACTGTAACTACGGTTATAACAGCTAAACCAGATGACTCTCCTAAAGTTAAGGATGATATTCCCAATACAACACCTACAGCCAAGGAAGCTGTCACTACAGCAGCTGAATCAGAAGCAACTACTGCAGACAAAAAGACTACAACAACAGCTGCAGAAAAAGAAGCAAGCCCAGCTAAACAAGACAAGACTCCCATACCAAAAGAGACTTTAACAGCTAAAAAAGAAGAAAACCCTGTGGGAACAGCAACTGTAACGACAGCAGCCGCAGCAGCTACAACTCCATTGCCCAAGCCTACCGTGTTGGCAACAACTGCCAAAACAGATTCAACTCCTAAACCCAGGGAGATTGTAACAACAAATAAAAGAGACACAATTATGGAAACTAAGCAGACTGTAACAGCAGCAGCTAAAGAGAGCACAAGTAGTATTTGTGTTGTAGAGACAACAACGGCTGGTAAAGACGTAACAACGATCAAAAAAACTAGCATCACACCTGAAAAAGAAATGGGAGATGACACTGAAAAGGCCCCTACTATTGACAAAGGAGAGGAAACTACAGTTACCAAACAGAACACTACAAGAGATAAAAAAGACACCATAGAAGAAATGTTTATTGTTTCTAAAGGGACATCCAAGCCAACTATACATTTCCAGGAGGTTACTGACACGAGAGACGAGCCTCATCCAGCCGACCCTGAAACTCTGCCAATAAAAGAGGAGCCCGACACAAACAACAAGCCTTTAATACAAACTGCAGACTTGCCAATTTTAACTGGAGAAACACAAGGTAATTGCATTCCAGTAGGTACAAAAGCACCAATAACTCCACCAGAGAGCACAACAAAACACGTGAGTAAAGCACATGCAAGACCTTTCTATCTGGTGCCACAAGAACATGGCACTCCTGTCCCAATGGTCAACCATAACCACGGTGCTACAGCTGCCAGCATCCTGAATACTGGTACCTTGGTTTTCAATTGTGTTAATGAAATTCCCCAAGTACTTTAGAGCATGATCTTGTTTCAGTAATTAGTTTCAGTAATTGGTCCTGCTGAAAAATGTTTGCTTTAGAGGTACTACCTACTTAGGTACTGCAGAAGATGCAAACAGAAAAAAGTCAAGGAAAGAGACGATAAATTTCTAAGTCCCATGAAAGCATTGCTAGGGAGGAAAACATTGCTGAATATCCACCGTTACTCATGGTACCTAACCTAGCATTTTGTAGTCGCATACAAAAAACGTCACATAAGATCGACAAGAAGTCTTTTCCTTGTATTCTCTTTCCTCTGTGCTTTTTGCCACAATGTTTTTCATGTCCTCACTATTTATTTTAATCAGAGATAGCCCGCAGGTTCTTGGGCATTTTTTTTTCCAATCATATACTGACAGATATTTTGGAGAGGAAAAAAAAAAGTTTTTTAGATGGGAAATACTTGGAGTTTTGTCCAAACCAGGTTCATCCTTCCTTTATATTTAACTGAAAATAAATGTAAGTGCTTTTTTTAAGAAATGAGGAGGGGGAAGTGAACCCACTAGCGTAGCTTGGAGAAACATCAAGTAAACATCCCAGAGCATGAAGAAATTAAATGAGGGATGTAGCATACAATGCATTTAAAGGTCTTTTTCTGAATTACAAGTACTTAGGTAAGCAATAAGCAAAGATATACCTAGTCATGTAAACGCTGGTCTTGCACTCCTGGGATCAAAACACGAGAGTCAAACTCTCCAAGAATGTATCTCAAATGAGTAATTAAACCCTTTGCATGAGAAGCGCCAGGCAGAGGCCTGAACGGCAGAGAGCCCCCGCCATCACCTGGCACAAAGGGTCACATTTAACAGCCATAGTGCTACTGGCGGAGGGCTGGGGAGGTAACGCCGTTTTTTGTGGAATGTTCAACAAACCCGCGCCACTGTGTTTTGCAGAGAAAGACCTGTGCAGCGGGAAGCCGGCAGATGGCATGGTGGCCCTGCCGAACGGCACCCTGGCCGTCTTCCGAGGTAGGTAGGCCGGCCCCGGCCCCGGCCCCGGCCCCGGCCCCCCTCCTCCCCTGCCGCCCTCACCGGCCCCGGCCCCGGCCCCGGCCCCCCTCCTCCCCTGCCGCCCTCACCGGCCCCGGCCCCGGCCCCGGCCCCAACCCCCCGGAGACCCTTCAGCGCTCCGAGGCCCTCACGAAGCGACGCCTGAGCCCGGTGGCTTTCCTCCCCTCTGCGCCGCGCACCCGAGGGCAGGAGCGAGGGAGGGCAGGCGGGGCGATCCCCGCTTCCAGCGCCTTCCTCCCTGCGTGCTTCTGTCTGTCTGTCCATCTGTCGGCCCACACGCGTTTCACCGTGTCCCCTCCCGCCGCGCAGGTCACTACTACTGGCTGCTGAACGGCAGGAGCCGGCCGACCACCAGCCCCCGCCGAATCAGCGACGGCTGGGGCATCCCGTCCCCCATCGACGCCGTCTTCTCCAGGTGCAACTGCGATGGCAAGACCTTCTTCATCAAGGTGGGGAGCGAGCGCGGCGGGAGGCAGCCGAGAAGGTGCGGGGGGCAGCTCAGCTGGAGGGAGGGCGCAGGTTTTGAAAGGCAGCCCCGCCGAAGAGGAGCCTTGCGGTGCTCTGGGGCCGTGTTGCGCATTTTTTAGAGAAAAGGGCCTTTTCCAACAGCGCAGTGGGCTTGAAACTCTGCGGGTGAAGTTCAGTGTCTCTTCCCCAGCTCCCCCCTCTCATCTGCCTTGAGACGGTGCTTATCAGGGAAAACCTCAGTTCAGTGGGTTTTTCCCCTGTAATTGGCTAGGAGACAAAGCTTTGGCAGAGTAGCTGATACTACATATGAGCCGCACTTCAAAGAAAAATCCAACTCTTTAAAATACGGGTATTTCATGGTGTCTCTCCCTCGCCCAAACATGGCCTAAGTTTGTTCCTAATACATTTCCCTTCCTGAAAGAAGATTATTAAATGCACACACCTCATGATAGACATTATATGGTTATTTCCCAATTAATCATTCAGTCCTGGAATTCAAGCAGCTTTTTCTATCTGTGAGAACTTACAGATTTAGAAAGCAAACCGCTTTGTTCAGTAACCACTCTTAACAGTTCATTTCTAAGATATTCTATCCCTACTCAAAGGCAGTGTTAAAAGACTGCAGAAGGTGTTTTATGAAGTTGTAATATTTTTTTTTCCTGTTTTTAATGGATGTAGGAGTGGTTCCAGTCAGTTTCACAATGTAGTTATCAAAATGCTAGTGTTATGATTATTTTTCATGTCTGTGTTGAAGCTCAATTACCAAGAATGAATTTCCTCTAAATGTCCTTTTTTCCTTAAATCATTAGGGTCCCCAATACTGGCGTTTCACTAACGGTGTTATGGATAAAGGCTATCCCAAACCTCTTGCAAACGGATTTGCAGGCCTACGTGGGAAAATAGTAGCAACCCTCCCCGTGGCAAGATACAACAACAGACCAGAATCTGTTTATTTTATCAAAAAAGGTACATCTCATATTTCAGGAGTTCACAGATGATCAAAATGTTCTTGAATTGCCTTAGGAATAAAACACTGTTTCTCTTGAGTGAAAGATGTATTTCTTTCAAAAACAAACATAAGTGATGTCAGAGTGTGCTAGGTGGTCAAAAATTTGTGTTCATACTTACAGATCTTTTAAGTGCATTTTAAAATCAACAGGACTGTAAGGGACAGAATCCAGCACTGTAGCAGACAAACATTAAAATAAGTTTTATCTGGTGGTAAAACTACTTTGGTCTCAAGTTAATTAGAGAAGGGAAGGCTTTAATCTTACTAGTTCATAACTGTGTATGGCAATCTCCCTCCCTATTGCATATTTTAAATTAATGTAATTTCCTTATATGAATGATGTACTGCCAACATAAGAATTGCTATCTGAATTTAAAAAGCAGGGGTTAACAAAGCACAAATCCTTTTCTGGACTCTAGGCCTCCTCTCATGCAGCCTAAAATGATGGTCTTACCGTCTCCTTGATAAATGGGAATGATGCCAACAAAAACAGTTCCCCTGGAATTGTACTTAGAACAGTAACTGTAATGAGCCTACAGAAGGTATCATTACATCTAGAAACACATGTTGGGTTTAGAGAGCAAGACTTTATCTCAAAATGTAGGAACAGATACAAAAAGCTGAAGGCTGCCACAGTTGTAGATGTATTAAAATGATGCTATTGTTCTCCTGCATGTAAGATGGATATCAATGACATTTTCATATCTGATCTAGCTGGTGGTTTGTGGTTGGGTTTTTTTAACCAAATGAAACAAATGTCTATTTTAGATGGCAATATGCAACAGTATGTCTACAAACAAGAACCAGCCAAGAAGTGTCAAAGAAGAAGCCAGGTTACCATAAGATACCCAGCTTATGTCCCAAGGCTTGTAATAAGGAGACGCTTTCAACGTGCAGTAAGAATGCCAACCGTTATTCAGACTGTCAGAATCAACCCGTATCCATCTGGTAACTTATGTTTATTAAGCTTCTTTTATACAACCGTTTTACTCTTAGTAATTTCTGAAACACAACATTCTGTTCCATTTTTTTAAAATATAGTACTTTTGAAGTTTTTTTAATCCAACAGATCTCGCTTGCTGTAGATTATACAAGCAAATGATAGCTTACAGCAGACACACTGTGACACCTCCTAAGTGAAGTTTTCTTTTGCTTGCAGGAGTTTTGCATAAGGAAATCAAAATGACTGCCTACTGGAGAGGGCTCCCGAAAGTTATTCATTCAACTATATCACTACCCAACTACAATAAGCCAGATGGCTATGATTATTATGCCTTCTCTTACAGTAAGTTAAAGCTAATACAAGTTACTATGTATCTCAAAAGACTAGGGGATGGGGAAGAAAGAAGCCCATGTATCTCTCAGCTTTCCAAAGCATGAAGGTTACCACTTGTGGTTCTGCAAGACTGATTTTAAGAACTACTAAAAACTCCTGAGAATTAAATTGTTGCCTGTCATCGAGAGATGTTTCAATTAAAAAAAATTATAAATCAATAGTTACAGGACAACTAGCAGTAACCAGGTACAATGATTCAAACTAGCCAGTTGCAGAAAGCATTGCCGTAAGAGTTCAGGCTTATAAAGTGACAAAAAACCTGACGCTTAAATGCAGAATTGTATTAATGATAGATTGAAATCCTTTGACCACTATATATTGATAGTTTTTTCACTGGCTTCCATGGAACTATGTTTCTGACAAAACAAAAACGGGAGGGACATGAACCATTTTGTTCTACAGGAAAAAATTATTTATTTAAGATTCCAGATTAGGTAGATCCTTTCACTCTAGCCAGGATCATGTAAAAGCATTCCTCAGAATTTTCTGGATGATTCAGAAAAAAAAGCTCTAAGAACTAGCTCTATCCACATACGGGATATTAAAGTAAGTCTCTACCAGTATGACCTAATTCCTAACCTTAACACAGGCCAATTCACACTCATGGACCACAGAGTTCCCACTGTAGACAGTGCAGGATTGTTTTGTTTCTAGTTCATTTGATTTCCAAATTCTTAAGTCTACTTCTTGTGTTCTAGTAGTATAAGGTTATTCTTACCTACTCCCTGTTCTTGGGACAGATTTAATTACTAGCAGTACTGTAAAACTTAGCTAAACACAAAGAAGGACGTGTAAAAAAATTGAGGACAGAAATTGATTTTTAGCACCTCTCAACTCCATATATGTATGTGGAATGAAAAATCTGTTACTCTTGCCTAAATGAAACTGAAGGAAGGTTTTAACTTCAGGGTTCTTTCCATGTACTAAATGTAGTTCCTGGAATTTAATTCTGACATACCTTCTTTTCAGATCGGTACTACAGTTTGGATGTTGGCAGAAGAATAGCAAGACCTGTTACTGCTCTCACAGGAAAGACTGTATCTAAAGACTGGTACAACTGTCCTAGCAAGTGATGGATAGTAGAGGATTTTAAAAAAAGATGCCATTTGAATGTTGACATTTTGTCTAATTTTATTAATAAAGACATTGAAATGTGTGCACACAAATCTAAGTATAAAATGCTGCTTTAAGCTCTGGCTTCATTACACTAAAGCAACCACAGGCAAACTGGCACTTTTGTATACGCAGCTGTAATTACTTTACAGATCATTTAACTAATATTTCCTCTGTTCAGGCCTCCTCTGCCTCCCATTGCATGAGTTACACCTGCATTGGGAAAGAAAACAAATGCATTAATGTAAATCCCTTTTACCCTTTTAATCAACCATTGGTACATGTGATGCTTCATTCTTCTGTAAGGAATTGCTACTGCAGTGGAGCACTTCCTTTCTGGTAAAATTCAGGGCTCCCCCTCCCTCCCCTCCATTACACTTCTGTCATTTAAAAGGGTGCTGTTGACTTGTGATCCTGTCTCAGGCCCTGTGCTGAAAGAACAAGTATAGAATTCTTACACCATATTTGAAATCAGTTGGTCCATCCCTTTTGTTATTAAAGAAATTGTGATCAGGCAGAAAGAAAAATCTATCCCAGGTCCACCTCCTCGCTTTTTTTTTCTATTTCTTTAAAATACCAGATACCTCTATTTCAATGCTAGTATCAAGTCTTCTACAATGTTAATATAATGCCAAACTGAATACAATTCATGTAAGGATTTTTCTTAATACAGAAGTTGCAAACAATAATTTATTGTCATGGTTCAACTCTATATTGCATGACAAAAGTCTGTAATACTTCCATAAACTTTTTCTGTTGTTTTTTTTTTAAATCAGTGTAAGACTTAGTGATATAACTGGAACTCTTAATGTACCAAATGGGAAACTGATATGTAATGTTAAAGATTTCTAAACTTATATCCTAACATTTTAAAAAATCTTTTAAAACCCTGCGAAGTTTAAGATCTACTGCCATTCCCTTTCTCTCCACTGATAAGAACCAAGTGCCACATAAGAAGAAAGTCTGCCTATTTAAAAAACGCTCAGACTAACATACTAAACCAAAACTACAGAGCTTTTAGGGTAACATATTGAAAGCTAGGGCAGGGATGCTGTATTAGTCAGTGTCTTACAAGCAAACACAGGCGTATAAAGTAGTACTTCATATATAGTCCCCACAGGAAGAAAGTGCTAGAAACTTGTTTGAAAAAGTCTGAATTTGAGCAACCATGAACACTTACCCCTCTGTCTGTTGAACTGACGACCACGAACACCAGTTCTTAATGTTGGTGGCTGAAGTCTGACACGTCGAAACGGCTTAGGCTGATTACTGCTTGTGTCTGTGAAGAAGTGGAAATGCAGTAAAGAATGTCTGTATATAGTACAGTTTCTCACTGTTAATGTTTACATGATTTGATAGGCATTATGCTCTTGAATTTAAAATTATGGAGGTGCATCCTTACTTCATTGACATCTTCTCGGATATAAATAAAAGCCTCAAAACAAGTAAGTTTGGGACTTCTTTCATTACCTATGCTAGGTGATAAACTGGTAACTCAAGAGTAATTTACTTACTCTTCTTTGATGATTTAATTGAATGAAAGTGTATTTTTAAATCTGACATCAAACATAACAGCGGACAGAATCACCGAAGTATCAATAACTTCTGCTCCTTGAAGCATTATTCTTACTACAGCCTACTCTAGTTACTGCGGTTCAAGTAAAAATTGTTTGCCATTAAGACTATAGGCATCAAAATGTGATCTTGCTCTAAGAGTTCTATCTTATTTTGTGTATCTTGGCTATCAGCAGTGTGTGACGCTGGTCCAAAAAGTTCCCACACGTAATGAAATGGTATGAAATAACTTTCCAGCAATTAACCTCACCTGCAGATGAACTAGAAGGAGGATCTTGACTAGTCGAAGGAAGATCTGACTCATCAGATGCTTGAACAGATTCTTCTTCTTGCTGGCTATCAATTTCTAGGCCTGCTTCTGAAGTAATTCTAGAAGAGGAGGAGGGGGAGGAAAAACGTTTCAGTGTCTTCAGATAGTTTCAAAAAGGTCAGGAAAAAAAAGATCATCTTGGAGCAGAAAGATTCCTATGCAAATGCCTTTCCCCAGAAATTCTCACCTGTTTTATTGTTTTGTCATGTCCCCCCTTCCCCAATCATTAAAGATTTATATGGCTTTTAGAAAAATAACAATGTAATTTCCTTGATATGCAGCCCAACTCCAGATGAATATTCAACATACTAATTGTCTTTCAGAGAAGGTCATAAAAGCTATTTAGGAACAATAACTAAAAAACTTAACATGATGGTTGGTGGTGTTTATGTTTAGACAGGGGAAGAATGAAGCAGAGGGACTGCACTGACCGATTATGCCTAAAGATCGCTCATTGGTGCAATACCTAAGTTATTTGGGCTCGGTCTTCAAAAGACAAAAACCAAAAAGCATTATAGGGCTGGAAAAAAATTAAACATTCAATTTAGTTTAAATGCAGCTCACTTTTTAGTATACATTTTATTTAGCTTAACTAGTATATAAAAACTGTTAGAAGATGATAACTGAAACTTAAAAACTGTCAAAATACCTGTTCTCTACTATCAACACACTGACTTGCTTTCCTATCAAGCTAAAAGCCTGTTCCGAACTACAGATTGTTCTGTGAACCACTTACTTCCTCTATGGATATACTTATCATTCACTAAAGATTAGATGGTTTTGTAAGAAACAAATATGAGACCTTAACATTAGAATACCCATCCTATGTTCTATCTACTCATAGGCAGACTATTGCAGTCCAAGTTGGTGCTGCATCAAGAAAATTGTGTGGCATATTTAACTTGCAGCATTAACATTTCATTTTCTTATGGCCAAACCTCCTACCTCCTGCAATCAGTAGATAAAAGTTTAGGTAAATTGTGAACTACACATCTTTTATTATGCAACCAATAAAAATAAAGAGTAAAATATAGCATTAAATGATAACCTATCCCCTTTTAGATTTGTAATGTATTTGGATCATAATACAAAATGTAGCAATTATTATAAATACTAAAAATTGCACCTGCAAAGTGGAAGACAAAATAACTTGTCTATCAAATTCTTAAGAACTGCTTATTCCCCTCCCTTGTGCTACACTTTTTGTACTTGCACTGCCTTAACTGAATGACGTCATTATACATGCTTGCTTTGTAATGAGGAGTGATTTTCTCTATTAACAAACAGGAATGCTTTAGCCTTTATTCTACAAAGCCCAGTCCTTCAAACTGAGGTCTTTACCATCAGTATTTGACTACTACAGAGCCCTCTGCATTCTGAAAAAATACAGAAATCTTTTTTTTATTTTGTGACTTTTATATTAGCTATGTTAAATCAGAAGAAGAAAACCTTTGGGTTTAGATGAAAAGGTCAGATTGTACTACTTCACAAAATTATTAAATCCTGTTTGAGATGTCCTTTCTACTAGAACAGGTTAAATTGAAAATGAGTCACAGGCACACTTAGATGAAAACAAATCATTAAAACTAATATGACATCAAGTCTTAGTGAACCAAACAAGTCATAGTTTACCCTTCAGATTCTGCCTCTGCAAAAACTTCATCCCCATCATCACCCGCTCCAGCCTCTGTAGTGGTGGACAGATTGCCAGTAGATGTTGTAACCATTGGAACAGACTGAGAAGCATGCTCTGAAGCGTCCGCTGATGCACTTTCAGTAAAAACTGTTACTGTACAGGAAAGGTAGTTTCATAAACATCAAGTTAGTTTGAATCTCCTACAGAAAATCTATGGAAATCTTAGGCATGTCAGGGAAAGGTCTCCTGAATACTCCTGACGAAGCAATAAGCACTATAACGGCAAAAATCTAACTCTCTTCTGGAACATCAAGGTTTCCAACCTTTACTTCAGCCTGAAAATTTCTTGCCACTTACCTGGTGCTGCTACTTGTAATGGTGTTGTGGGAACGCTACGACCACCTGATTCTTCCTCATGAGCAAGGAATAGTGGGGTTTCATACATTCCTAAACCTGCAACACAAAGTTTTATTGACAATTAGAATAGCCAGCTAAAAACCAGATTAACTGTCTTCTCTGTACACTTGATGAAATCCAGTGATTTGTACTTAAACATGGAGATTTTTGTTATTTTAAGCTGACCTGACTTACTGCCAAAGCTAATTATAATTTATTGAAAGGTAAAACCTTGATAAAAATATTTCTATTTGTTCTACTTTCATCCTTTTCTTATGCCATTGTTGTGCTGTGAGCTTTCTTCAAAGAACAGCATACTGTTCCATGCTGACAGGGATGCACGGGAAAGGGACCGATCCAGCACAACAGCAAAAACAATACAGACAAACTGTCTGGCCAGCTCTTAGCAGGTAAGGATATATCCCAAGGATTTCTTTGCATTTGCTGTTTTCCCCTATTACGTTACTTCTGGAAAACTACAATCAAGAGTAAAATTAAAGTTAAAAGCCATTCCTTCAATATTTCATTTTTCCTTAAATGAAATTTCTTGTGCCCAGCAGGCAATTTGTCCTACATAAAATTTCATCTTCTCTGGTTCACAAGCCTGTTGCTCCTACCTACAGAAGCATTGTACTTTTTAAACCATATTGCAAATGGAAGTGAAACAGCTTGAAGGAAACACCTTTTTACTTTGTTAGTCTCTCTCTGCTGACAATTAAGTGTCGCAGGCTTCCACACTTCAACAAGTACCTCAAGTAGAATTGCGTTTTACTGACTGCGTTATTTGTTTTCCACTCTAGCAACCACAGAAAAGAAAGTACAGAAGTGGTTTACCTCCTTGTGATGCAAGCTGACCAAGATCAGAGTGACTTGAGCTAGTTTGTGGCATATCTTCAGGGGGTCCAAATCTGAATCTAGGAACTCCAGCTACCTGGGGGGAACTATCAAAATAAAGACTTCAGGAATTCTGCAATTTTTCCAGTGATTGAAGAGGGAACAAAAAGAAAGACAAGGCAAAAAAAAAAAAAAAAAAAAAAAAAAAAAAGGCGGCAAAACACCCCCAGACAGCTTTCTGACCAAGAGAACAAATTATGCATGAGACAAAATGAATTAATATTGACCATAAAAATCAGCTAAACTACTGCTAATTAAATAGCAATTAGTTTCTCAAAAATATTTGGACTGCATCTGAAATCAGTATAAACAGTCCTGAAGAGAATATTGATTACTTATTCATCCTATGAATTCTCACAATTTTAAGTGGATTGCTGAACATGTCCAGAACTGTCCCAAATCCAGAAACGGAGATAACTTTTCCTACTTTATTGGTAATACTAGGGGGCAGGGGGGGCGATGACACGGGACAGAGCGGGGAAGGAAATGAAAAAGAACAACTTTTTTTTTTTTTTAATTAATCTCTTCTTAAGTCAGTCACAATACTGTCCTGGCTTCAGCTGGGATAGAGTTGTCTTCCTAGTAGCTGGTACAGTGCTGTTTTTGAGTTAGGTATGAGAAGAATGTTGATAACACAGATGTTTTCAGTTGTTGCTAAGTAATGTTTAGTCTAAAGTCAAGGATTTTTCAGCTTCTGATGCCCAGCCAGCAAGAAGGCTGGAGGGGCACAAGTAGTTGGGAGGGGACAGAGCCAGGGCAGCTGACCCAAAGTGGCCAAAGGGATATTCCATACCATGCGATGTCATGCCCAGTATATAAACTGGGGGGAGTGGGGGGATCGCCGCTCGGGGACTAACTGAGTGTCAGTCGGCAGGTGGTGAGCAATTGCACTGTGCATCATTTGTATATTCCAATCCTTTTATTATTACTGTTGTCATTTTATTAGTGTTATCATTATTGTTATTAGTTTCTTCTTTTCTTTCTATTAAACCGTTCTTATCTCAACCCACGAGTTTTACTTTTTTTCTTTTCCCGATTTTCTCCCCCATCCCACTGGGTGGGGGGGAAGCGAGTGAGCGGCTGCATGGTACTTAGTTGCTGGCTGGGGCTAAACCACGACAAATACATTGGAGATGATCTGTCTCCTACTGTCGTAATGTGCTGATAAGTTTCATGATACACAGTTCAAATAATGATTACTTATCTGTAGATGCAGTCATCTATCATACTACTTAATATATTTTAGCACGTTACTCCAATTACAAGTTCATTTCATTTGAATTTATTTTCATTCCACTGAAAAACAGAAAGAAATAAATGCCTTTTTTTTTCCCTTTACATCTACTTACTGAATGGCTTCTGCAAACCCATCTGTACGATGTGGAACCACAAGAGTTGGTGTGCTTGGAACTGTTCTGTCCTCATCATCAAAGAAGTGTTGCTGCTGGAAAAATAGAGACCGATATGAGACCCTATAATGTATTTCCAGTTTCTACCAAGCCAAGTTAAAGGTTGGTTTGCTTTACCACATTGTCCAGCAAAACAAAGATAGATTTAGGTCTAACAAAATTCTTGTCTAATTTCAGACATCTAAATCTGAGCTAGTTATGTACATCACCCTTGCAGGCAATAAAGAAACCCAAACCAAATGAAAAACCATACACTTGCAGGGCACCCATCTTTCAAAGGATTTTTAAACATCTACTCCATGGAATCATCGTACCATAAAAGTGCCACATCTCCCCATTGACTACAAAGGAATCTTAGGGTGACTTAGGTAGGAATCATCTGTCTCAATCTGGATTGCTGTAATGTACCTACCATAAGGGATTTTTCACATATCAAATCATCTGTTCCCCACAGATGTGTGTCCTTTGTTCCTGTATTGCCTATAAAGCCAGAAACCTCAAGCAACCTCTCCTCTCATCCTTCACAAGGCATTCTCTTTATCTCCCTGCCTTCCTCCTGTATCTTTCAAGCCTTTCTCTCCAAAATACTCCTAAGCTCCCTCCTGTGTGCTCAGCTACTGTCCAAGCAAAAATCAGTAGGTACTGAGGCCAGTTCCAAGCGGAAATCAAATGACAGGTACATGCAAGCCAAGCAGAATCAAAAACTGAGCTGATGCCTTTGATCTCAGAGAAGATACTTTTTTAGTCAGTGAGTCTTTCTCCCCTCCCTTACTGAACTCACATTTGTTCTGTCAAGTACAGTTAAAGTTGGATAAAGAGTTCAAAATTAGCTGAAGGAGACAGACAGAAAGCATAAATGAATTAGCCTTGTTCCCTTAGGATGAGGCTGAAAACATTTATATTTTTTTCCATTAATATATCCACTTTAAGGACTGATTCTAAAAGCAAGTAATTAAAACTGACTTGGACAAAATCAACTCAATCTCTTTTGAAGCGCTTTAGCTTCCTGGGACTTTTCTAGTATTTGCCTTCCATTAATACAGAAATTAACAGGACTAAGGCATTATCTGCAAGGCTAGAGAAACCATCCCATGTCTGAAGTCAGTAGCTAGACTTCTTTAAAAAACAAAATAAACCCCAAGATTTATGAATGTTCCTTCAATGCAGGTTTTTAGTAGTAGACTTTCATATACTTACCATCCCACCTATACCAGGAGTTAGCTGAAGTCCACGCCCCACCGACTGTCTTCGAGTCATCTGGATCCTCTTTATAGTAAAGAAAAAATGAAGTAGTGTGAATGCTTTCCTGGAATTCTAATAACATACAAGTGTTCAATCGGAGCCAAGGGTAGTGGCTAAATGACTAAGTGTAACAATTACATGTCAGTGTAAAACACTGCTCAGTACAGGCATCATACCTTCTTAAAGAATAGACCACGGCAGCAGCTACTCCACATCTCGTATCTGCTGCCTGGTCTAACCGCAAAAAAGGATCACGTAGGTTTAAATTCTGGTTAAGTGACATAACTATTTTACTCAGCTTTCTACTGAGAACAGAAAACTTGAACACAGAAGTATCATGGCCACAAGCCTTAGAACAAGTTAATGGTAAAGGATAATTTCAGTCAGGATACTTTCACAAAATTCAGGTTGTGATGTTTTCATTTAAAAACTCTATAGGTCTACATCAAAGCATAACCATGGGCCAGGCACTAACTGTGAAAGGTTTAACTTAGAAAATGAATGGCAACAATCCTTTGCCCAATCTGCATTGGGACAGAGACTAATAAAAACCCCTGCCGATCTGCCTGAGTTACAACCTGTTCAAGAACAGCTTTTGTAGTGGAAATATTAGCAGTCACTAACTGAAACAACACTGGTATAGTAACTTCAAGATACAAATCCATCATGACTGCCTTACTGCTTTTAATGTTCCCTGTCTGGCCATAATCTGCAGGATGAGACATGTTAAGTCAGTCTGCTCAGCTACCATTTTTAGGATGCTATATACATGTAATTTATTTTTACAATAGGCAGAGTACTTAAGTTTTATTTAGAAGAAATCATACAGTAATTTTTTAAAAGTCTTCTAAACCGCTAGTTTATACCTGTACTGGGGGACCCAGTTCTTGAGGAGGAGCGTGAATAGTTAGTCGTGGGGGCAGTGGATGTGGTGGTCTGCGTGGTGACTGTGGGGGCCGAGGGGCCTGTCTCTCTGAGGCAGATGATGGCTGCTGTTCTCTTGAACTTTCATGAGGAAAAGTGGTCTCTGCAGCACTTGTACTCCCTTCTCCTAAAACATACAGAAGTACAGGAGTAAACCCATGCTCTCCAAACTGAGCTGAAAACATGAAGGCAAGTCTTCAAATTCTGCTATCACGTTAACACAGCTATTTTTACTCTTGCAAGAGTGGGGACAGCTCAGTACTGTTACTTAAAATCGCTTGAAAGAGGACTTGTGCTAGCTACATCACCACCAGCACGAAAACAAACTATTGATTATTCAAGTGCTGACTTAGAGACAGATTAATCTACTGAGCCATCAACAGCAGTTTCCATAGCAACCAGAGCTTGCAGGGTTTTCAAAGGAATGTAGAATATAGTCAGAAGCGAAAATTTCAAAAGAATCTACATTTCAGGGTAAAATGGTCTTTAGCGTTTCACCTTATATTCTTACTTTTAAGTGCATATTTTAACACATGCAGAACAGCTTCTACATTTTCCCCCCCTTACAGACACAGACTTTGAAGAAACATGGAATAACCATACCACTGTTTTGAGAATCTGCTGCCCTCTGGTTGCTTTCACCTCCTCCCATGCTTTCCTCAGTTTCTGTTCCAGGATCTGTACCGTCAGCACCCTAAAAAACCGCCACATAAACATAGTATGACTTAGCACTAAACAACTTATAGGCTGTAAACAGAATATAAAAGCAGTAAAAAAGTATTCAGAAAGTAAACAGTCAAATCTATGAAAATCTTAAAATATTTCTGTAAATACCTACAAAATCATGTAAACGTGTACAACTGTATGAAATTTCAGAAGTTTTGCTTATCTGTACATACAGAAACATGAATAATGTAGCCATCATCACTTAATAATAATAGACAATGAAATACCGAGCTTTTGAAGAAACTGCCTTACTAACTTTGCAACTACAGTATTTCTTGCTGGCTCCTGTACTTTGCATTTTCATTCAGCCCTCTTAAACATTCAAAGTTGATTTTTCTTGTGAAAACACAGAAATTACTATCACCTACTAGCAACCTCAATTTTCTGAATTCATACTAAGAGTTTCTCTTTCAAGTACTCAAATCTGTGCAGATACATTACAACACTAATTTATTCCAAGAAATTTAACAGGCTATTAAAAAAATGTACATATCTTACCTCAGCATCATCTGCTTCATATCCATCATTACCATCAGCACTACCAGTTCCTTCATTACTGTCATCACCTTCATCTCCCATCCCTGTGTCTTCATCGTCATCTTCGTCTTCCTCTTCCTCATCCTCATAGTCCTATGATAAGACCATAACAAAACCTTAGGGAAGTGCGGAAAGGGCAGTGGAATAATTTCACATGTTGAAGTGGTAGACTTCGCTCTGTGGTACATAGATCACGTCCGTGGATCTCTTTCTGAAAATGTTCACCATTTATTACCCACAGAGGAACTGTATGTATTTTTTGCCTGCTGTGGTAGGTTGACCTTGGCTGGCTGCCAGACACCCACCCAGCCACTCCCTCACTCTCTCCAACAGGACAAGGGTAGAAAATAAGATGGAAAAGCTTGAGGAACAAGATAAAGGCAGCCAGAGCACTTACCGATTACCATTATGGGCAAAACAGACTCAACTCGGGGAAAATTAATTTAATTTGTTGACAGTTAAAAATAGAGTTGGATGGTAAGAAACAGACAAAAAAATAGAACACCTTCCGCCCACCCCCTTCTTCTTCCCAGGCTCAACTTCATTCCCTCATTCCCAACTCCTCTTCCCTCTCCCCCAACCCAAGCAAAGCAGAGGGGACAAGGAATGGGAGGCTGTGGTCAGTCCATAACAGTTTCTTTCTGCTACTCCTTCCTGCCCACACTTCCCCCCTGGCTCCAGCACGGGTCCTCTCCACAGACTGCAGTCCTTCAAGAACTACTCCAGCAGTGGGTCATTCCCACTGAAAGGCTGCCATCCTTCAGGATAAACCTGCTCCTGCATTGGCTCCTCTCCATGGGCCACAGTTCCTGGGAGCAAAGCCTACTCCTCCATGGGCTGCAGTTTCCTTCAGGGAATATCCGCTGGCAGCACCATGGTCCTCTCCACAGACTGCAGTGGAATACCTGTTCCATTTTGGTCTCTTCCATGGCCTGTAAGGAATATCTGCTCCGATGCCTGGAGCACCTCCTCCCCCTTATTATTCTTCTCCAACCTGGGTGTTAGCAGGATTGTTTCTTTCATTTCCCCTGTGCCCCCTCCTCACACTAACACTGCCATGCAGCGTTTTGCCCTTTCTTATATATGTTTCCACCAGCTGATGGGCTCAGCTGTGTCATGCAGTGGGGCCACTCAGAGCCAGCTGGAACAGGCTGTGTCTGGCATGGGGCAGCCCCCAGCCTCTACTCACAGATACCACCCTCTTACGTTGAAAAACCTGTGTGTTAATATTCAGAGATAGACTAGAGGCACTGTGGAATTTTATGACTTAAAAAAACCAACAAAACAAAACCCCCACGCAAGCTCAATTAGCAAGTATCTTTAAAACACTAGAAAGTCCAGACTACAAAAATACAGACCATTTATACAGTAAAAAAGAAAAAAAATTAAATTAGTTCTTCACAGTGACCTTTACATCTGATCAAAGATAAAATCATAAATTAAGTAGTTAATAGAGTAATTCCAAGATATACGTACTTCCTGCTCGCCTTCATTTTCTTCATCATCATCATCTTCATCATCACTATCAATTACAATGACATCATCTCTCTTGGATTGACCATCCTGAGATGAAGAAGTATTTTGTTGATCTGACTGAAGAGGTCCAAGATCTATTGGGACAGACTGAGAAGTTTCTTCACTATCCTCCATGGGAGTGTACTCTCCCTGTGTAACACCCTGTAAATATAAAGGCAAATTACCAGAGGAAAAAAAATTAAATGTGGCATACACAATTTTTAAGTGTACATCAGGAAGGTGTCCATTGTACTTCTAAAGAGCTCCTAGCTCTCAATCTCAATCAAATGGAGGCCTGCACTACAACACAAGTGTTTTATCCTTCACTACCAAATCTGATTTGGGATGGGTGCCATCACTAGGGATACTGTATTCATATATGATGTATTTGAATACATGTCCATGAAAATCTGCTGTCTGAATGTTCAGCTATCTACTTTGGATAACCAAAGAGCTGTTGCCAACACCTGCACAATAAGTAAATACAGATATATGGAGCATTGTTGACAGCTGAGGCAGCACTCTGCCGTTCACATCCAGCCAGAACAATTGCCTGGTTACTGAGAGGGGCACTCTCTGAGCACTCCACCAACACTGCAGTTACTGCCAGTGCACAAGACTGGTGATGGGACAAGAAGAGAAACAAACTCAGATGCTTACAAGAGAAACACTAGTTATCACTGTTTCTTAATAACTAACCAAGACAGGAAAGGACAAAAGACAATGCTACAGTTGATTGTCACCCATCAACTACAGACAACTAAAAGTCTCCCTGGGATCAACCAAGGAACAACCATCTCTCTTCTAAGCATGAACGCTGAGCTGCTTGTTTTAGAGTTCTTTTGGTCTGGAGGAAGAGTAATGCAATTCACATGATAGCCAGACTCAGGTAGCAAATAGCTCTCTTTCCATTCAGCACGTATGTATATTCAAAACATTTGAACCAAACCTGACAAGTATGACTAGAAGTGTTCAGAAAAAAAAACACATCAGAGAGAATCCCCCATAACTTCTTTAAAAAAAAAAAAAAAAGAAATCAGGACTCTACCACATGCATTTTGTAGCATTCAAGACTCGGTTTAGGTACGATAACTAGGTTCTGTTATTTTCTGAACGACATGTCAGTTTAATGTTGCAAATGGTTGTCTGGCAGCGGGATTCAAATAATCACATTGAGTACTAGAACTGTTAATTAAAGAAGGTTTAAAGATACCTGTGGAATAGAAAGCACACAGCTGGGCTTTAACGGCAAGATGTTCGTCATACCTTTCAAACACATGAACGATATGAGGGGAAAAATGACTGACTAAAGACTCAGTACCCACCACTGCTTAAACAAAATAGATTCCACACCTCAACATGAGGTTTTGCCAACTTAAAGAATTACCATAACACTTTTGCTCGTTTCTGAGGTGAAAGGACATTCATGGTTTTCACTTACATTTGGCTTTCCTAACACAGCTACAACAGGCATTTTACAGAACTAGAAAAAAAAAAATTTTTTTTCCTGTTTATCACATCATGATCCATCTAACAGTAAGCTTGCTCAAGGATTTGTCAAATCTTTCTGCAAAAGAAAAAGTCAGAAACCAAAGACAGTACTCCAAAGGAGTAAGCAAAGAACTGAAAACTCAAATTCTGTTTTAAGACTATGACTCATTTAACCTTTACATTTCAGTTTCACTATATGAAACTGGGATTAAGGATACTAGATTTCTAGATCAACCCATCAAATTAAAATTCCAAATTGCAAAGCTTCATTAACATTCTGGATTTTACTTATATAGATATGTGTAGAGTGCAACAAGAATTGAGTGTCTATAGTTGAACACAGCAAGTCTAAACTTTGAATGGTTATAAGTGGTTTCCACTGAAAATCTGCAAGATCTGATTTGAGATTTCATTCCTAAAAATCTTGATAGTTTGAAATAAAAAAAAGATAGCTATTTCTGCTGAAATGAAGATATTTTTCTTTTCAAATACGCTTACTTCTCCAATTGAGTCTTGTGAGTCTTGATTGTATGTTTGAGCTTCTACTTCACCATCAGTGCTCTCTTCTGCCGTCACTTCCTCCTGAAAGAACATGTATTTTTCTCATTTAAAACACATCATTAGCCCTAAAGTTTGGTTCTTTAAGATGTTTGAGATTTTTTTTAAACTTTTAAAAAAAATTTATCTTTTCCCCACAAAGTTCATGGGCAACATTTTGTTCCCCTTTTACTATTATTCCTTAGCTCTGCTTTTATCTAGCAGCCCAGATTTCTCTGCCCTGGAGAAATACAATTTCCCCATTCCAGTCCACTGGACCTCAGCATCTCTAAATCTTTTCAGGACCAGAAAAGAACCCTCAAGGTTTCCCATTCCACCTCCAGCCTCTCAGCTCATTAAGTGACAATGTTCTTACACAACCTCGCCCTCTTCTGTTGTGCAACATTCCTCTCGTACAGAGTGAATAAAACATCTTGACTTCCTTAACATTTTTTGTGAGTTGCCTGCTGTGAGGTTCTGTCTCAAGTTCATTCTTTTTTTGCAGGACATCCCAATTCCCTCACACCAGTATTTCACATGCATCTCCTGTAAGCTTTTCCATGGAACTCATTTTTACTTCCTTGGCATCTCCTCAAGTACACTATATTTTATTCCAGAATAACTGTAGATAATGACCTTCCAGACAACATTGAAAAATCTTTTGATTTCTTCCTCCTCAATGCTAGGATATGGCCCTCTCTCTTCCATCCTACAGTTTACTAAGATTTGCATCATTCACTGCAACTGGTATAACCTCTGCCTTTTACGATACCCAAACATAATTGCTGCCTCTGCAATAGATGAAGAAGTGATGTTAAGAATTAACTGACTTGCTCTGAAGTAATATACTCCCTCTTCCCATTAAAGTCTTCCAAAGGGACAGATTAAGTAGTAGCCTTTTGTGTTCTGACAAACCTCAGGTCCAACTCTCTGTACGCTTCTCAGTTTCTTTGGAAGAGGTACATCCACTGTTTCCTCTGAAATTTGGTCCGAGTTTTCCACAGCATTATCCTCCTCCTCCTCTCGTGGACGTTTAGACAGTGAAGAACTTGGGGTAGCTGAAACTTAAAAGAGCCTCTCTGTTATTTTCAGAACAAAAAAAGTACAAAACAGAAAATCAAAAGGTTTGGTATTTTACTGTGGAAGATCAGGCTCTGTTTCTGCATTGAATGATAACAAGTAGAATCATATAGAATCACTTTGTGCTGTTTCCTAGGACATGAAAACATCAGCCCCTTTGGTTACAAGTCTTATGTTCTTGGACCTATATTCATGACCTGACTGAACCCAAATGTAAGCTTCGGGGTACAATTAAAATATTTTTTCTCACATCTTCCATTCTGACAAGTTCATCTACAAGTCTAACAGATGGAAAGATCAGCTAGGAAACAAAAAAAGCAGTTTACAAAAGTGTATTTTGGGGGAATAAACATTTTACACCAAAATCCGTACTATGCAGGGTAAACAGATGTGCAGTGTATCACATTGAGTAGCTTTAGTGTTCATCTGTATATTTTATATTACAACTTAAGTAGCTTACTCATGACTCCTAAAATTAACTTTGCTCCAACAGTACCGTGGAAATAGAGGCAGTAAGGTTTAATGTATTAAACCCCAATGCTACTCTGAATAGATAAACCCATGAGTTTTTATCTTCTACTTTAAGAAATGCAGTGACAACAGCATTTCAGGGGTACCATTTCTGAAGGTTCAAGAAAGAAGCCTAACCTCAGAAGTTTGTGAAATGTGCAATAAACTAAGGGGGGGAAGGGGTTAGGGAAAAGAGCAAATTCTTTTGCCTGGTTTGATAAGGGTTCAAATGGAGCTACTTAAAAGGAACTATTCAAAAAGGTAGGCCTATAAAATGAAACCAACCTGTGCCAAACACTGCTGTAGAAGTGGAAGGCCTCTCTATCTGAGAGCTCTGTACAACTTCTACAATGGTAGGGGATGGCTCCTGATTAGCAGGCTCAATCTGAGGATGACTTTGCTGAGTGGGCTGCACAAAAGCAGTCGCTTGAGTCTGCTGCTGAACAGTCAAGATGGGCTGAGAGAGAGATGTCTGAACATTAGGACTGGTGGAACGCACAGACCCACTAGTGCTTCCAAAGACTGGAACATGCTCAACAGGTCCTTCAGATTGCATAGCTGAAAGGCAAACAGTAGCACATTCAACTGTCTTCATATTATCTCGTACAGTTCACATTCATCATTTCAGAATGCCCTAAATAAGCAATTCAATGTTTTGCAGATTGAGTTAACATTGCTTATACCCATCTTCAGTTGATGAATCATGAACTTCGTTGCAACAGAAGTGGTCATGAAAGTGCAATATTGAAAGAGATGCAGGGACAATAAAACTATTTGAGGTACTGTCAAACTAATAATTACTGAGGTTTCAAGGCAAAGGTAGCATTTATGATTACTGTAGATCCTTATACTATACTAAAATGCTCACCTTCCTGAGTCTCCACCTGTGTTGTAGGCATAACTGTGGCTGTTGGAGTAGTGGTAGGATTAGTGACTGTAGCAGGAGTAACCATTGGACGGATACTGGCTCTTGGAGTAGACTTATTCCCAGCTATTGCAGCAGCAGTCACTTTACTTGGAGTTGACACAACAGGAGTTGGTTTAATATTTGCTGTTGGTGGATCTGAAGTGCTAGCACTGAAAAACATGATATTGGTTTCATCATGGTAGTGCAGAAAGCAGATTTTAAAAATACCAAATTATCATAGCCAGAAATACTGATTTTTAAAGGTTAAAATTTAAAAGCCTGACAAAGGCATAATGAATTGTCTTCCAAAATTTGTTTATAGTTCACAAAGAAAAAAAAGACAGACCCACTATGCCATCAGTCGCATTTTATCCAGCTCAGAGGTCTGACAGGTTTCTTCAAAGGTAATCAACTAGAAATTTGTAAGCAGATCAAAAGGAGCAGTACATAGCTCATGCCATTAGCTGTGCTGGGTCTTTATTATAGTGAGTAATAAATCTTACATTAAAACTAAATGATTCACTCAATCCAGAGCAACAACACCTCTTGGTTGAGAGAATGATCAGCCAAATTTTAAGAGGCATTTTTGAAAGCCTTGCTTTCAAAAGGATGCTGTCATAAAAACTGAAAGGGAGTTTGTTACCTAAACTTAGTAATACAGTAATATTTCCCATTTTAGAGCTTAGACATTTGACTATTTTATCTTTTGTTAGAGTTACCATCTATTTAGTCTGTTTCTCATGTTTGAGATTCTTGCACAAGGAGGATCCCCCACAAAACCAAAAAGGTTAAAGGTAATAATCAAAACCGTACAACTTCGAGAATCTTGAGGTCTGAAAACATTTTAAGAATCTTTTATGTTTTCCAGACACCATGTTCCTGGTGGTTAATATGACAATTTAACAGCTTAAAAGCTTTATTGACTAAATGTAGCTGAGAAAACAGGAAGAACATATTACGTCAATCAATATCTTCAAAGTTGCTTAAGAAAAACTGTGAAAAGCCAGTGGTTTACTAAAAAGAAGAGCAACTAGATGAAGACAAACCCAAAACCCACCAACCATAGAAACTCTGCAAAAACCCCAAACCCTTCAACTCACATTCCTCTTTCACCTGAAGCTGGAGTAGACTTGAGTGAGATTTGCCTCTGCTGTTCTGGGACCTATTAAGAAAGAAACAAGTATCATGCCATGTAAGCATGAAACAGAGCGAGTAATTTGGTAAAATACTTCAGCAGACAGATCTCTCTACTAACAATCATTTCTCTAACAGATTTGCTAGCATACCTGGTCAGGGTCCATGATTATTGCAAATTCTTTAAAACAAATCATACCAGTCGTACCAAGTATGTAAAACAATGCAGTAATTTCTCAGGTATTTTCTGAAGCTATTGAGACAATAGCAGCTAGAACCCATTATACTGAATGCATGGATAAAAATACAAAAATACAGAGCAGAGCGCAAACAGCTCATTGGCTAATTCACAGTGAATAACTGTACGCTTGTTAGCACTGGGAATTCTGACTATGGCATGAAATAAGGTTTAAATGAAGTTCTGAATCCTTACTAAAGCCAACTTGTATATTTCCAAAACCAGGGGACTTTGAATAGTGCACAGTTTGTTGGGCTCACTGATTTTTTTTTTTTTTTTTTTAAGTGTAGGAGTCCTATGACAAGAATTTCCATCTGCTGTTTAGGATGTTTAGAGAAAGCACCTTCACGTACAGCAGTCCTGAGCATTAATAACCGTTTACATGAAAACAAACCACGTTGGACAGTGGTGCTCATACTGACGGCTGTAGTTCTCGTTCAGTCATGAGACATGCAAGCTGTTTATTTCCTCTCACACAACTAGCTAAAAGAATTTTGTACCTTGTTTGTAGACTCTGGTGGCTCATCTCGCTGTTCATGGTGTCGCTCTTGTTGCTCTCTAAGCTCTCTTTCCAGACGGCAGATTCGACCTTCATACTGTGATTTGAGTGCACTCATCCGCACCTCCAATTCAGTCTTCTGCTCTTCTAATGAGCTGCTCTTTTGCTTCCACTCTTCATTTTCTTTTGTTAGCTGTTCTTTTGTACCTAATTGAATAGGAAAGAATTCAGTGTTGCCGCTGTAAAGCTGCTTACTAAGGCTATGCATGCTGAATACCTGGCTGTTTTAATAGGTTACTGAAGTATTTTGAAATCTTAAAACCATTAAGCTATCAAAGGAGCTCTTAGAGGTAATTTTAACTTTCACATGCTATTTTTTCTATTTAATTGCAATTAAATGAAAATAAATGTAAAATTATATAATAACTTTATATAAGTAATGAAATGAAGTAGTCACAAAAGAACAAGATGTTTTCAGCAAGTTCTTACACCATCATTCCTCATAACATCAATTAAAAATAGAGGATGCAGCATGTTTTGCACCTGTACACTTAGGGAAGGCAAGAGGGAAGGGGAGAATTACCCTAGTTGTTAGTAGGGTCAATCTGCTCTATCAACAGAAGGATAAAAAATGGGAGTTATCATGTTGGCTGGCCAAAACTAAGCAAAACTTTTTTTAGCTCCAGTCTACAGCTAGTTATATACTTTTATCAACTCCTGAAGTAATTAAAATTTAAGTTTTAGAACAATTCCTGTAACATCTGATCTAGAAAAAACTTTTAAGTAAAATATAAAGACCTATTTTCCAAACCATCCTTTCTAAATGCTTTTCCATAGGAATAATCAGAAACCCAAACAGAAGAAAACACCTGAAGGACAGTAAAAAAATACTATAATACCAGATAACTGTGCAATTTTCTGCTTGGCCGCAAGCAAGGTCTTCCTAGTTTTCTCTTCCTTCTCGGTGATCTGTTGCCTGAGCTGTTCTTCCTGTGTAGTCTTCTCTTGCAGATCTTGATGAAAACGACCAAGTTCTGATTGTAGCTGTGTTACCTGCTCCTGAAGACTTCTAACTTCAGTCTCCTTTTCTGCTATAGTCTAGAGAGAAAGAGAGAGTGCAACTATTGGCCACAACCCCCAGCTACTTTGGCAAATATATAGTCCAACAAGATCCAGGGACCTAGTATTAGCTGACCACTGTATTAAGGTTAAAAGGCTTCTAACCAACAAGAGGGGAGCGCAAGCCCTCTCTGAATGCAATAGTTGAAAGAACAGCATTCTTTCCCACTTATCGATTCCAAGAAACAACATGAGACATGCTAGACACAGGATTTAATCCAGGTTTGAGGTCCCTCTTTCCCAACAAGGTAGAGGCACAAATAGGTCACTTCAGATATTTCTGTGCATACATGTACGCGTGCACACACACACACACACACAGAGCAAAACACCCCCACATTCGTCACAGTTATGCATTTAAGATTGCAGCAGAGTACAGTACTCTGAAATTGTTCGCTGTTCTTAACTTGTTCAGGCTGTTCTTACCTTTTGTAAACTTTCCACCTGAGCCTCCAAAGCCTTTGTCTTCACTTCAGCTTGACTGAGAGTGTCTTTCAGCTCTTGTACTTCCTGGACAGAAACTTGTTCTTCTTGTTGTTCTACAAAAGACTGAGTTGATGCTTCCGCAACCATCTGAAATACGTCAAGTGGTATCAGGCTAAAGGGTACTATCTGATTAGAACGTCATTATTTCCACAAGCTCCTTTTGCATGCAAACTGATAGTTTAAAAAGTTCTGGGCAAAAGCTAGGAATTCTAATGAATGCTAAAGTTCTGTTAAGAATACTGCAAAATTTTAAGAGATACGCAGCTCGTGTTTTGTGGTAGTTTGAGGTAACTGCAGAATAAACTATGTGATTTTCTGCTTTTCTCTTCACAGGTAAGTACTCATACAGTACTATACTAAGGGAACGTAAAGACCGTTAGCTAGATTATATGTGACTCTAGATGAAAACATACTTTTTAAAATACACTTTTTCTTCATTTGCCAAGAAATTCTGTCTACCTTATCATGCTGTGCTTTCAGCTCCTCGTACTGAGTCTTGTACCTGCGCCCAATTTTCTTGACCTGTGTTATAGTTTTCACTTTTTCTTGTATGTCAGCCACTTTAGCATTTAGTTCTTTCTGCAAAGTATCCTTTTCTGTTCTTATTTTAGTTACTTCATCCTTCAGGCTCTGAACGAGATTCTGGCTTGTAGTCAAGGATGCATTGGTTCTAAATAACAAGAGATTAGAGGAAGATGCAAATGAGATGTTTGAAATAAACAGTACATTTCAATATTGCTCATTTATGCAATATCACAAGCTTTATCTTTAGTGAATTGTTTTCTAGGATTTTGCAATACAAGTGAGTGTTTGTAGAATACAAATTATTCTTCAATACATTAGTTTAGAACAAGTTCAGCTAAAAGACAGCTTCCAAAACAGTTCTCACTTCATTTTACCTGCATATTATCAAGCTACAGTAGGAATACCAAAGGTTTCATAGTTACATGGAGACAGTTAAGAAATAACACTTCCAGATACAGCTTTATTTAAAATACTTTGCTTTGCAAAACACTTTTTACTAATTAACTTATACCACACCTGGCTATTTCTGCTTTAAGCCTGCCTGTTTCTTCACTCATCTGTTGTATACGCTTGGTGTTTGCCTCCTTCTCTGAAAGCAGCTTCCTATACTCTTCGAGATCAGTGTCCTTCTGTTGACTCAATAAATGCTGAAAGGTTGAGAATTGCATTTTCATAAGATGATTATACAGTTATATCCAGAAAATCTCTTTGAATTAGAGCTACTGCTTTTGCATTTTGATTTGGAATGCCTATGAATTAGAATAGCCTATTTTGAAGCTGCATAAACAATGCTTTATAATTCAAACACATTTCTTAGTTTGTCGTTTTTTTTAATAAAATTTAGTTTTTTAGTTTGGTTGTTTGGGTTGGTTTTTTTTTTTTCCCCAAAATCTTCTTTGAAAACATGCATTCCCCACCTGAGTCCGGGCTTTCCAGCGCTTAACATCTTCTTCCAACAGCTTTTTCTCCGCCTGCAACATTCCACTTTTCTCACTCAGTTCAGCATTAGACTCTTGGAGAGGTAGAATGTCTGCCTCAAGCTTGCGTACCTGAAAAAACACAAATGGGGATTAAACTCCCTGGATGTTATGACACTGAAAGAAATGGAATATGGTAGGCCTTGAACAATGACAGTAAGAGCAAAATCAACACCCTCAGGAACCCATGACATAGCTTCTCTTCTGACTCTCTGATTTTCAGTGGCCAGCTGGGGGCAGGGAGAAGGATGAGGAGCAAGAGCAGGGATGATCCTACAGAGAGAAAAAATACCCCTACGACTTCACAATCTTAGATTCTCACTTTTTGTACTTTGGTACAGGAAACAGATTATTCATTACGTGTTAGAAGCCAAGCAACACCGCACCAGATTCCATTAAAATAACTGGTGTGTAGGAATGGGAAGAGGGAGTATCTCCCTTTTAAACACTTAATAAACCTGTGGTCTGCTTTGCATGTATTCCTGTGCCATTTTTCATTTATCTGCTGATAATATCGTTGTTACTGGTATATCTCTAGCCAAGGATAAATGCCGATTTTCAGTTTCATTTAAACAAAACTGAACTTTAAACTTTCCAATGTTCTAGGTAGACCAATGTCTTCTAAAATTCTAAATGGAAAGTTTCCTCATTTGTGTATGACGTAAAGAAATAATCACAATCTAAATCACGTATTTATTGTAATTAGCAATGGTATGTCCAGACACTAACTCACCAGCTTGAATATCGAAAAATTTACATGAACCTCAGGACTAACCTTTGCTTGAATTTGTTGTAGCTCTTGTTCTAGCCTCTCCTTCTCTTCTCTCAGCATCTTGTTGGTTTCTATCAGTACATTCATGGTCTCAGTTTTTTTCATTAATTCTTCATGCTGTGCAATGGTTTTTGCTGTTACCTTTTGAAAAGATTTAACTCAGTCATTTGTTTTGCTTGCACATGCACATATACTTACTTGGATCTGACATAACACCATCTTGGAAAGCTACCATGGCATTGATTATCTCACATGTACATCTAAAACAAGTAAATATCACTTAAGAAATGGGAGATGGGGAAAAAATTGAAAGATATTATCTTTATCTTCCCTATTTATGTGATTTTGGAATTGCCACACTGCTTCACAGGACTCAAAACAAGATCCTCCATTTGGCTATATAGCAACCCCAGTTTAAAAGCTCCCGATTCTTCCAAAACTTCATTTTTGGGCACAGGCAGCAAAGACAAAGAGTAGAACGTAGAGTACAGCCCTTGCTACTTATTGAAATCATAAACAATAATATCCAACCATACCTGCACCTTCTCTCTCTCAGCATTGAGACTGTCCTGCAGTTCCTGGAGTTCCCTTTCCAGGTACTCCACTCTCTGACGGTAACGCAAACTCTCCACCTGGGCCACCTCAAACCTAGTCTCTGCAATCTCCTTTTCTCGACGTATAAATCTAAATAATATAAATATATATAATATAAATCTAATATAAATCTTGACGTATAAAGTAAGAAAATGAACAACACATCATGTCAATGAAAGTGCAAGACAAAGCATTTTAAGTTGAAGCGTCTTATATCTGAAGGTCTACTGAGTAGAGAAATTGGTTCAGAAAGATCAAAAAGAAAATCCTAGAGAAAAATTCTTGAAAAATCTACATCAAACCCCTAAAAACCACAATGAGAAAAAAATCACCTCTATGAATCTTTCTTGCCAATTACATTTGCTAAAATCTGATTTAGCTTCCTGTCATAATTGACTCTCAGTTTTTTCCTAGGAGTAGAACCTCCTCTATTAGTTACTGACATAGTACAACCACCTCCTACCTTGCAAAAAAGCACTTAAATTTTATACATTATCCTTCAAATACAAAGTAATACAGAACTATTTAACTTGGCAACTAATTTATAGCCACCGAGAGAAGGAGTCCAGAGCTAAATTTACCTAAGGATTTCTAAGATTTGTTCCTGGGATTTGCCTTCCTCATTGAGAGAAACATTCACAGCAGTTGGCATGGCTTCCTTCATAGAAGTCACCATCTTATCACTCAGACTTTCCAGCTGTTCATGTAATAATCGATTTTGTTTTTCCAAATCTTCACAGCGGGATGCAAGTTTTGAAGCTTCATCCTACAAGAAAATTGTTTAATGGCTGTGAATTCTGTGGCTGAATTTCTGTTAACTGAAAAAACCCACTGAAACCCTAAAAACAATAATACCTTGATCATTCTCTCTCTCTCTTCCCAGGATGCTTTGCACTCTAACAATTCAGACTCAGCTTTCCGAGCGGCTTCCTCTAGCTGCTGCCTTACTGCTGCGTTCTTGGCAACCTGGTCTTTAATAGCCTGTAATGCTTCAACATCGGCAGCATGAAGCATTAATTCCCGTTCATATTTATTTTGAGCTTCAGAAGCCATCTTTGCCTGCAGAAGAATATAAAAAATAGATTCTGTTACCTTTAATGTTACATGTTTGACATGTACAAAGAGATTCTCAAATTCTAGACAAAATCAGTGACCGCTAATCAAAAAGAAAACCATTGGCCAAAACCTCTTCATTCTCAAATACAATAAAGACTGATAAGCTTAGAATGGTTCCCTTAAAGAAATTATTGTTTTTAGGAAAAATTAGAATTTGAAATAATTTTCTTTAAGTGGCTAGCAGGAGGACACACTCTATAGTTACTCAACAATCAAACCTCTTGCTGTAGATTCTGCACTGATAACAGGCAGGTATTAGTCCAAGAACATCCAGTGGTTACTTCTACATGTGAATGAGCAAAGATACTTACTGCATGAGGTTAAAAAGCTAAGGACAGACTATGGTCACTGTATTAGCTGAAAAAAAATAGAAATGCCTGTCTACTAAGTTTTGGGCTGGATTAAACAACAGCCAAAAATTTTTCTGCATCCTTTACACTGATCAGTGTTGCTGGAATTCTCACCTGCAGAAAAGTAGATTTCCTTTAAAAAGCAGTTGGTAACAATACAGTCTTATCAGGTACTACTAAACATCATATTGCCCCATAGCCTTAAAAGATGACAATTATGTTTCGGTTAGAAAGATATTTTCTCCATTGTCTTGTTGTGAGACTTCTTGTTGTGAGGAGTTTTTTGCTCCTCCCTCAGGAGATTGAGGTAGCAATTCATTAAAAACAGTTAATTGCATTCCCCAATAAAATTTTTTACATAATAAAACAGACCTTAGAAACAGTAAGCCATTGTATCTTCTGTTGTTTTCTTAAATGTGACACAAACTGTGCTTGCAGCACAATGTTATATTCAAAGTCAGTTTAGTTGATATTACCACAATGTTTGATCAGGTAGAAAAATGAAGCATTAAATAAGCAGCTGTTTACAAAAGAGAGAAAGTGCTCTTACAGCACTTTTCTTGCCTCCACAAGTCTCTGATGAGCAGCACTACCTTTAAAAAATGTTTTGAGTTCAACTAAAGAACAATGAAAAACTAACATTAAGTTTACTACCTCTGGCTAAAATAGGCAAATACTACAAACATACTTGTTCCTGGCAGTCACGTCTGGCTTGTTGTTCGTTATTTAGAGCTGCGCTGGCTCTCTGAAGAGCTTCCTGAACTTCTGACTGCACGGTTGACAGACTCTTCTTTAGTTCCGATAGCTACAGTGATGGGGTAGGGGGAACAACAAAAAAAAAAACAAAACAAGAAGACTGAATGGCAAAGTATTTAATACAGCAAGGCTTTGAATGTAGATAGTTGTGAATAATGTAGAACCGAAGCGTGGTTATTTTATTTTATTTTATTAAATACTAATTTTAATCTAAAGAGAAATACTTTCAAGATTTTGACTTATTAATATACAGAGCTCTTTCCTGGTAAAAATCTATTACTGTTCTTTCAGAGTTGGACCTGCACTAATTCTAGTTGCAGTCACCTTGTTTCTTTCAATCCCAGTAAGAGCCCAAATATAAACTAGACAAACAAGGTCATAGACCACTCTGGTTTTAAAAGACAATTTGGTTTTGGCTCATGTTCCAAAAAGGGTTTTCTGAAACCTTTCTCAAAGGCTTTTACTCATGTTTTTCTGCAATCTCTGCTCTAAGTTCAGGAAGATAGTGACAGCTTTAAATACACAATCACCCTAGAAAAATTATAAGGTTAATGTACTACTCAAGTTTGGAAACCTCTCACAAATTTGTTAGCCTTTTGTACATTCTAGAAGATTTAGTTTTGCACACTACTATACTGTGAAAACAAACTGAAGTTTAGGGAATTATGTAAAAGTACATTCTTGTGGACTCTCTACAAGGGAGTTTAAGGGAGGGGGCATTCAGCACACACCTGTTGTTCCATATTCTCCACAGCTTTACGCTTCTCCTCTTGCAGTTCTTGCTTTTCTTTCTCTGACTCCATCAGCTTCTTTTCTAGCTGTGCTTGATACTCTGAAGACTCCTTCAGACGTGCTTCAACTGTTGCACGAACTTCCTCTGTCACCTTCATTAAAATCCACCATAAGAGATCATTTTTTTTCCCTTTAAATAGGGTATTTTGATATGAAACCAGTATTTTATTAGCAATTCAAAGCCAGAATAGGTATTCCTAGCACCTCATGTAGAATAACAACACTGAAAATGTGGAGAATCACAAACAGCTTTGAATTTTATTTTTTTTTCCTTCAAAGCTGCAATACCTCATGAAGTACACATAAGAAATGTTTTAGGGGACTGCACTCAAATGTGCAGTAGTCAGCATATCTTTTTATCACACACTAGAATCTGCAATATTGTTAAAGCATATCAAGCCACGATGAAGTTTTTACAGTAACAGAACACAGACAGGCAGAGAACTTGGATACTAGACAAACAGCACTCCATCGTGTACTGATGTTGTAACTTCTGTAGAAGATGAGAATTCCGTTTCCCCAATTTATCTTATTTTGATATGCTAAACAGCTTGGAAGAACAGGCTTCATTCGCAATTAACATGGTGGAGTGTATGACAGATCAGAAGGTCATTCTTAAGCTTTTCCCATGAATACCACATATAGTGTTCTTTTGCATCACTGAAGACCTTACTGATGCAGAAGGTGTAAATTAAATTGCTTTCGATTGAGAGCCAATTAATATTTTTAATCATTGATCACAGGGTTATAAGGAAGAGTTTTTAAAAGTCAATTCCCCTCTTTCAAAGGAAGACATTGGCAGAATACAGCTTTGAATCAAATTTACAATTCAACGTTTTAAAACTATTCTGCAAAAATGTTTAATATTTCCATGATTAAAAGTGTTTTTAATAAAATTGTCTAAAATATGGTCTTACTACATTATCTTCTAATGCCTTCTAAACTAACTTTAATAATCCTACAGACTGTACTGTAGTGCAAAAAAAAAATTTCATTTTGTTTGCTTTTGCTCTAATAAACAATGGCAACTACTTACTTGTTTTTCCTTATTAAGGGATTCCTCTAGACTAAGAACCATGGCCCTGTACTGTTCCACATTACTAGAACTAGTCTTGAGTCTTTCTCTCAGGTCATTAACTTGTTCGTCAGCTTGTCTTAGTCGACTTACAAGATCATCCACATCTTCACTTGTACTAGGCTGACCTATAATATTAGAACACATTCATTAACTGATGAAGGTTAATTCAGTTTTTCAAAACACTGTTCTGTTGAAAACTGAAGTCTTTTTAGGATAATAACATGGAAAAAACAATCACTCTCACAAAGCTTCCCTAAATAAAATTGTTAGCCCTAACCAAAATAGTGGCTTACAATAAACATTGTTGATTCAGACAAAAAAAAATTGGTTATTTAAAAACAAGTTACCTAACAGACTTAAGTTCTTTCAAATAAAAATAAAAGGGATCCTTTCATACGTTTTGCTTTATTTTTCCCCTTTGTCAAAGACTGCTTGGACATTAATTTTACTTTAACAAATCACCCTGGTTATAATCGGTTGAATATGTAAAGAGATAATAGTGAAGAGATTTATTATTTAGTGTACTGTCCTCCTAATCTAAGTTATTATGAATTATGAATTTTACCATTCTGCAGACAGCAATGTTTAACAAAGAGAAATTCAACGTAGAAAACCATCTTACCTTTCCCTGGAGCCCTCTGCGATGACTGAGATGCTAGCTGTGCCTCTGTACTGTTAAGCTGCTGTTTCAACACAGCAGTTTCTTTCTGGGCATTCTTTAAAAGTTCTTTTGTGTTAATGTGACGGTTTGTCTCAGTCTCGAGTTGCCTCTTAAGATCCAGGATATGAACCTGAAAACACAAGGTTCTTAAACTTGTAATTATTCACAAATGGCACAAAGACCAAATATGTTTATAAATTTCACGTATGAAAAACAATGCACTGTAAGCTGGCAGAAGCCACATAACTATTGCTTTATTTTCACTAAAACAAGTTTAGCATATTTATAATTATACTTACCTCTTGATTTTTGGTAAGGGAATGTCTTTGTTCCACCTCACTTTCTAGTTTCTTCTTCAGCTGAGATATCTCACGCTCTAGCTTTTCTATCTGATTATTGAGTCTTTGTTTTGTTTCTGTCTCAGACCTCTCCAGTATTCCCTGATAAAAGAGCACAATGCACTATGCTTACAATACACTTTAATAAATTTCTTCTGATTTACTCCAGCACTTCATACAAAGTTGTCACACTTCTCCCATCACAAGATAATTACTGCAGGGAGCAAGCAATAATAGGTACATATAGCAAATTAGGAAAAGTAGCACTTACAATGTATGACTTAGTTTTGAAGGATTTTTTAATAATATTGATACAATAAGTATTATTAGAAGAAAATCTATTACTCATGCAGTCTAATTCCAGGGATTAATAAAACCCAAAAGATCTACTACAGAAATAGAATTCAGTCACATAATAAAGTGTGCAACCTTAAATATAATATAAAAATAAATATATACTCTAAGAATCAATATACCTTATAATAGATGACATAAAAGTATAAAAGTAAATATACCTTAAAACAATAGAAAAATAAACTACCAAGGCAGGCACTGGTATATTTTGCCATCATAAAAATTAACATACAGATTTTTTCCTTTTACTTTGTTCCATGTGTTATGTTCTCATTTTACTGGGAAAACCCTTCTCATCAACTCAAAATTATCAGGACTTTGCCCAGGTAAATACTAGAGTATCATAATTTAGGATAGGAATAACAAACGTGCTTAAACAAGTTGCTCAAGTATTTTAAGTTAAGTGTCAATTTGTAACAACAACAAAAAAGAAAATCCATTTTTAAGACCCTATGCCATGACTGTTTTATTCCATTTCATGTGTATTTATTAAAAACTCTGAAAGACAGACCAAACTTGGACATAAGAATAATACCACATACCTGAATAGTTCGCAAATTAGTAAGCAGCAAGTTCTGTCCTCTTTGTTCAACTAATAAAGACTCACGTTGCTGAGTCAAACGCACATCTGACATCTTCAAGATATCTTTCTCTTTTTTTAAGTTTTCTGCTCTCACCTTTAAGACAGCAAATAATAACAAGAACTTTGTTATCAATCCCAAATCTGTCCATTAATTTTAATATTACTTTTTATGATTAGTTTATACTGTTTTTAAAAAAGAGCTTTTAAGTTTATAGATTGTAAATTAAAATTCATGCAAATTAAGCCAAGAACACTAAGAACACAACTGTTTGACTAATCAAATTCTGTTTTCTCTGTAAACTGAAACACCTTCGGAATGTTGTTGCATCTTCACTCTGTACTCGAGATATTTTGTGGAATGTTACAAATGGACATACCAGATATACATGCATACAAGCTTTTACAGATTTAATAGCTGATGCACTCAAAAAGCCACACATTCAAGTTCTGACAGCTTTCAAGATAATCGTAAGAAAAACTCTCATGCTAACGTGGAATATCTAGCAGTATAATACACTGTATTACTAACCTCTGCCACTGCCAGTTTTTCATTAGCTCCCCTCAGGTCTTGAGTCATAGTGTTAATTATCTGCTCTTGCTTCTGAGTTGTTGCTGTGAGTTTCTGGGTTCTTTCATGCAGAGATGTTATTTCTCTACGATAACTTTCAACGTTATCCTGCAGCATTTCATAACTTCCCATGGAACAACAAAGCAAAGTTTACATTTGCCACATTAAATTGTTTAATTGCAAGAGGTATATGAACACAGCTGTATGTTTCATGTTCTTGTGCATCACTTTTCACATATGTGGCTCACTCAACTAGAAGGTATATTCTTGATCCCTCCTTCACTATCTCCTTTGTGTTCTTTAACAGAATAGACAATATTAATGTTTAACTGGCAACTCTTCCTGAGCAAATGATATCAAGCAATCAACATAATTCTGTTGACAGAGAACACATAAGGCAATGAAATTAAATAACCGATTTACCGTTTGGAGGCAAACTCCAGCTGTGTGGATATCTTTGCATTTTGTGATCTCAAGTCTGTGACCTGCTCTTGAAGCTTTTCATTTTGTTCATTCAGCAACTTGTCATTCTCTGCCTTCTCTCTTTTATAGTTCTCAAAAACTTCCTGCAACTACATCAAAGAACAGACATTAAAGTGCTGACAAGACTAAAAATAGGGATAGCTTTCTACAGTGTTTATGGAAAAATATACCTGCTTAAGTGCAGCCTTAGCCTCCACTGTCTCCACTGACTCAGTCACTGACAATGGAGCAGGAGTTGATATGGCTTGAGGTAAATTTGGACGCTTTGGAGTAGATGTAAGAGAAATCTCCTCTGGTAATATACCTGAAGCTAAAAAAAAAGATAAAGGGAATTTTAAAGGCAACAATTGAATGAATGCTTGCCAAAGCAGAAGATCACACAGTCACACTGAAATATGGCTAGAAAAATACTGTATTGCTAGGAAAGTCCAGAACACGTCATCACCACTACATGTCAGTCATTATGTAGCAAGTTATTATACTGTAAAAATAATATCATGTGTCTAAATCAAAATTCACGGGTTTTCCAGTGAGTAAGGGTAAAAGTTGAATACTAGATTAACAGAAGTTACTAGTACCATTACAGCACCATTACTGAAAACTCATAAAAAATGACAATTTTTTTTTTTTCTCCAATGGTGCAGAAACATGAAGCTTACCTTGCAAGGGAATGATAGCTCCTGTGGTCTGTGCCAACAATATGCGGAACATATCACGCTGACGAACTATGGACTCAACAAGCTGCAACTGATGATGACGCGATTCACGCAGTTTTTCCAGCTCATTAAGAGCTTCCTCAAGCTGACTCTGAAGCTCAGAAATTCTGAAACCAACAACAGTTGTTTTCAGTGACACACACAGCAAGGCATACCAAGATGACACAACCCTTACATTTTGTCATAGTCCTTCAGTGTACATTTATTGCATCTTTGAAAGTTAAGCACCACTGAGGTTTTTGAGCAAAATTATAGGAAGACTGGCCTTTGGGCTTGCCATTTTGTAGATGACAAAGGAAGTAGGCCTCTTCCATGAAAAGCAGAATAGAGACAATTCTATTCACGTGAATAACTTCAAACAACAGTCAGTAGCATAAGCAGAGAATCAGGCTGCTGATTATTTATTTTAATACAGAAATACATTATCTGTGGGCTTTACAGCTAGTGAGTTAGACATGCACATATGTAATTTTTTGTTCGGCTAATGGCAATGAAAACTTTTCTTTTTCGAAAAACAGCTCTGTTGTGTGAAATCACATTCACTAAAAGACCGACAATTATTTTTACTTTGGATTTTGATGAGAGGACCTATTACAAGATACATAGCTATGAAGCCATTTTAATCGAAACCTGAAGACAGTGTTGCTTAGTAACAATTTGCCTTTATGACTTACACAGCTGCTCACGAGCATATGTGCACTTACATATGCAGGTGCACACAATTAATAACAATCAGAAGCAAAAAACTGAAAAGTGTTTGAATAAATCTCTGTTACTATTTAGTATAAACAGTTTACTAGAAGGAACAGATAGCTTACTTTGATGATGTTGTTTCTTGCTCCTCTTTTTCTCTAGCTTCTCCAAGCTCCCGAAGAGCCACCAAGAGACGCTGATTCTGCTGCTGAAGTTCTTCAATATTTCTGTAAGAGACTAGATGTTGAGATATCACTTCAGAAGAGCTACTGATGTCAGCAGAGCTCACTTCTTCATCACGAATCACATGATTGCCTCTAGCTTCTTCAAGTTCCATTAAAAGCACACGAATCTGAAAGAGAACATTCCAGTGTAAGACTTGCACACAGACTCAAAAGTTCACTCTGAAAAACAATACATTAGAAATAAAGTACTTGGAAATTAAGTATTTTTTTCCTACAATATACAAACTATTACAGTCAATAAAACCTTGTAAGATAATTACATTATAGAAAAAACAGTCTGACAAAAGGAAACCACATCAAGGTCAGAAGTAGATAGTCTGTGTTCAGTTCTGCGAACAGATCACAGGATGTTCCAATCAAACAAAGAAGTTATATAGCTATCTATCTATATCTGAATTTTCCATGTCAGATGTTTAACAATATTATCGCAAAGCAGCAGCACTTCTATGCAGCTAAACTTACTCTAACTTTGTAAACAGAAATGGAAATACCACGTTGCCCTAAGGATAAGCTTTTAACATCACTAAGACTTTTATGACAACCAAAGTCTACATTACTGTGGCTGAACACAACTTCAAAGTAAACTTCAGAAATACAGCACCATATTAATAAATAAATTGCAAATAGTACATTTAACCATAGCAACATTTGTTCTACCTGCTGTGAAAGGTCTTTTACTTGTATTTCCAGTCTCTGGTTTTCTCTTTCAAGCAGAGAGGCATGCTTATTGGCTTTATCGGCATCCTCCTGCAATCGTTGGATTTCCTGTGAGGATACAAACATTAAGTAACATGTAGCAATTCAACTCCAACACATTCCTTTCCAGAGAGATAATGTCATGTAGACACATGCCTTGCGAATCAAACTGCACTTTATTACTTTGAAGTAACACTCCAAAGAATAAACTCCAAATGTTTAGGAATCAAAAGCTACACTCTTTCATGCTATATTAGTGTATGTCTTAAAGTTAATGGGAAGTGAGCACCGAAGTCCGATTTTATTTCTTTGGACAAATACTAATCTTTGTTTATAAAGAATTCTACTCTCTCAGAAAATCAGAGATTATAAGTCACCACATTTAAGCCTTCACTGTAAAAAATTCTGAAAAATGTTGGTTCTGTAAAATTCTTTGCACAGCCCACTGAATTGGAAGCTAGAAAGTTCAACAAATATTTTCCCACAATAAAAGTTGACTAAAAGATCAATTTTTTACATTTATTGACAGCCATTAGGATTAAGGAATTAAAAATACATTTTTTCCAGAAATTTACATGCACTTTTATTTTATACTGACCTTCATAGCTTGTTCAAGCTTTGCAGACAGACTAGCAACAGCTTTTTGGGAACGCTCAAATTCTTCACGCTGACGTTTTAAGATGGGTGCTTTGGCTTCTACTTCCTGCACTATTTCATCCAAATATTTATTGATTCTCTTATTCTCCAGCTTCTCCAAAAGCAACTGATCCTGAGTTTCTACATATGCATTGTACAGCTGCAACAAAAGATTTTTTGGTTTTGTTTTTGATACACCTGGACAGACCTCTTAAAAAAGAGCCACTGGTAAGTATACAATTCATACCTTAAAGCAGTAGAATTTCATACAACTTGTCATACAACTTAATTCAGAGAAACAAGTTGGACTTTCAAAACAATGTGTTTTTAGGACTCATACCATGGCAAAGCAGTTATCCCTATTAATTTAAAAATGGCAAACTTTTATAGTTCAACTGTGTGCAATAGAAGAATTCTATGTAAAAGGGACAAATCTTACGCAAGTTTAAGACAACAGAAATATCAAAACTAGTATCACAAAAGAAAGCAGCAAGCACAGAAGAAAGTAATTTAATGGCTGGACAAAATGACCAAAAAAAACCAAAATGAAAATACAAATTGTATAAACAGAAGTGTAAAAAAAAACCATGGAATATGTACAACCTACCATTATAAGGCAATTCCCCCACTCTACTCTGCTCTCGTGAGACCCCACCTGGAGTACTGTGTTCAGCTCTCGGGCCCCCAGCATAAGAAAGACATGGACCTGCTTGAGTGGGTCCAGAGGAGGGCCATGAAGATGATCAGGGGGCTGGAGCACCTCCCCTATGAGGAGAGGCTGGGGCAGTTCAGGTTGTTTAGCCTGGAGAAGAGAAGGCTCCAGGGAGACCTTATAGCAGCCTTCCAGTAGTTAAAGGGGGCCTACAGGAAAGCTGGGGAAGGACTCTTTAACAGGGAGTGTAGTGATAGGACGGGGGGTAACAGTTTTAAACTGAAAGAGGGTAGATTTAGGTTACATATTGGGAAAAAAATTTTTACTGTGAAGGTGGCAAGAACTGCAACAGGTTGCCCAGAGTGGTTGTGGATGTCCCATCCCTGGAAGTGGTCAAGGCAAGGTTGGATGGGGCTTTGAGCAACCTGGTCTAGTGGAAGGTGTCCCTGCCCACGGCAGGTGGGTTGATCTTTAAGGTCCCTTCCAATCCAAACCATTCAACGATTATGTTAAATTTTTCTGCACGTATAAGCCAAATGTGCAGCTGTACAGATTAAAAAATTATGTAAATAAGGAAAAAAAAAAAAAGCTCCTGCCAAAAATGCATACAGAAAATAAGTTTATGTGCACAAAACCCCCTGTATTTCAGAAAAAGAACTTAAAGAGCCTACAAATGTTTTGATCTACTAAAGAAAAACTGTAAGGTACGTTAAAAAAATCCTAATAATTTAGCCAGTAAAGTCTGCCTCAAACGCATGAAAAGATTTCGTCAACTTCAGTCAGGCATTACACCAAATCCAAAAGAGTCAATAAAGTCTGCACCCTTACATGATTAGCATCTCTCTGTTGGCATTTCAAGGGCCTTGAAACCAAAGTTTCTTCTCACTTACCTCGGTTAATTTCATTCCAGGCTTGACTACTTTAGCTACTGCTGCAGCAGTGGGAGACATAGCTGCCAGTTCCTCCTCAGATAATATGGCTCCTGGAGATATAATCCCACCAATTACCATTAAAAAGCTGCAATAATTCCCATCATAAATATTCTTTATTAATAGAAAGAATGTCTTCATTCACCTTTGTGCTTTATAACTACTGTATTTTAAATTACTATTTTAAGCCCTTAAAGTTACTGGTTTAAGAGCTTTCTGTAATCTTTAATATACAGACACATGTGCAAGTGACTGGTATTACGTACAGTATTCCATGTCATACATTATCAGTGTCTCTTACTAGTTTAATTTGAAATGCTGAAAAGCTTTTGCTATTAGACTCTTAAAATTTAGATCATTTCTGAATGTAAGCAACTGAAACAGCGGGAGCAAAGCTTAACATCAGATTTCTCAGCAAACTGCCAGGGCACTGGTTTACTTTCATAAATTAACATAGGGATACAGCAAACACACTTCATGCCTCTCCATTCCTTTGTGCTCTGCTCTCTCTTTCCTTTAGAAATTACTTATATATAGCAAACAAACTATTCTTTTTCAACATAAAAAGACAGAATTATAACAGTGAATACTGAGCAAGATTTAATGTTAGATAGACATTTCAGGACAGAGCTTTTCTGTTTTTTCTTTTGTTGTTGTTTTTTTTAAGAGGAAAATAAGAATAGTTTATCATCCCTACTCCCCTCTCTAGATAATAATTAAAAGCATGACAATTCAGCCTTAAGGAAATGTTTCCTCTCCCTTTTCTTTAAAAAGATAAGTCAGATTAACAAACAAACTTAAAAAAACATTTTGATAGAAATGCATTTTCTGGTGGGCGGGGGGGGAAGTATGTATTTTCATATATATATACACATACACACACATATACATGAAAAAGCTTCTAAAATTCATGATTAGAAATGACCAAAGATGATTTAAGATGAATGCACTTACTTCCTGCAGAAATTCAGCATAGTATTTTCATGCAAGATGATAGAAAGCCTGAGGCTTTCCGTATTTTAGTTCCCAGTGTTATCCGTACCTTTGCGCTTTGTGGCGGACAGTAAATCATTAGCATTCTCCAGCTCCTTTTCCAGTTTACTGATCTTCTCTCTCAGTTCTTTTTCCATTACAGCTTTTGACTCTTCCACCTCGGCCAAATGCTCCTGGGTTGCTTTATTAGCTAAAATTAAATCAGACAAGTGGTGGTTTGTTTGGGTTTTTTTTTTCCTTCTAAAAAGATCAGAATTTGCATATGTACTTTAAATTTAACTTTGTATGATCTGCAGAAGTTCATGCTAATAAGAAAACTCAGTAGCATGACAGAAGCATGAACTGCTGCTTATCACCTTTGCTTAGGAGAGGGCTAAAATATGAACTGTCCTTTTATCAGTGAAAAGGAATCTAAAACAAGAAACTAAAATTAAGACATACCTTGCAAAATTAAATCCTCTCATCAAAACCCAAAGTAAAATTCCAGGTATATATGAAAATAGTTCCTGCCCCAAGTAAATTCAAATAGTCACATAAAATTTTTGTTACAAAGTAACTGATATTTCCACCATCCCAAAAGCCTGATGAAGTTCGTTTCATAAACGCTCAGTATCTATTTTTCAATGGATCAAGACAGCTACGAAGGAGCGCAACTGTTTTGTTGCATTTGCCGTTTCTTACTCACAGCTTACCTTCACCTGCTTCCTTCAGGAGCTTGTGCAGCTCTTCTACAGCTCCTGTCAGTTCATTGCTCTTTGCCTCTGAGTCATCAGCAGCACTCTAAATAAAAGCATTTTATTTACCTTTTAGTCCATAGCAACTATATTTTTATAAGAAAGCTCAAACTTACAAAAAATTATGAACATGTAGATTTTTGAGTAAAATTCTAAAAGATTCACCTAGACTGGACAATTCTCTTTTCACTTGGATTAAGTCTCACTTTGATGCAAACTGCCCATCTGAGAGTAAGAAGTGTCAGACGTTGATTTGATATGACGAATACAAATAAAATGTACGCCCTTTAGCTGCTTTATAGCTGGTGCTGGCTTTGTTCCTTCTCTTCGCTAAAGAAAATTTGGAGAAATTTTGAGTACTCAATTTTAATAATTCTGAAAAATTTGGTATTTTTAGGGAATCTTATATAAACTTGCTTTGCTTCCAGTTAGTGATCTCACAAGTGCAAGACTGTACAATACTTTAGCAATTCCACAAATCCATTAGAGATAACTGAAATAAAGTTGATTCAACTTCTGCTAATCAGTGAAGTCTCAGAAATGCTCCCATGGAAGGGCACTCAATCTTGATGCTGTTAATATCAGGTCAGACAAATACATCAGAAGTTACAAGTACATAGCAAACCCTATGTTAAGCGGAAGACAAACCTTTAAGCTCCTTCAAATCAGTGATTCTATAATAAAAGCATGAATGAGTAGGAGTATAAAAAACAACCAACCAAACCAAAACCAAATTAAAAGGTAAATGATAATACATTATGCTCCAGAAAAGTTAGCTATTGACTTGCTGTTCAATAAAGGGACATCAATTTACATCTAATCAGACAAGTATTAATGTAGACCTCACAGTTAAACAGGGTAGAATGTTTATGTGAGTATCTATGCAAGAAAACTCAGGAAACAGAGCTCATTAACCTATGAATCTAATATGTGTAAACTAAAGAGCAATCAGTTGTCCTCTTTAGCTGACTTTGTCTTAGTCAATATGCTACAGGATATTTTTCAGTCTTTGAGCTGACAAAACAAACAAAAATTACTTCTTTGGGTGGTGCTTATTTGACACAATACATGACATTCAGCTGTGTCTTAATCAGATTGCTAACACTTGCAGTGTTATTTGAAATGAACTTCTACTAACCAAACTCAGAAAAATCTCTTGCATAGTCATATTTTACATACAAACCTTTACCTCCCAACACATCACTTTCATCCAACATGAAGCCTCAAAACAGTTAGCATAAAATTACTATTTTAACCCCAGTTTTGCTTAATTTACAAAATGATCCAAGCAACGTAAGATTTCAAATGCTCCCTAAGACAGCAGCAAAGAACAACCTTTTGGATGTTTCACAGTGTTTTGCAGTGGAAAGTAGTCTTCCCAGATCCACATTTTGTGGGGAAAAAAACCCCTGAAACTGGCCTGCATTACATTTAATGCTAAGATTCATCCCCAAGTAATACTAGTATATGCTTATAACAGAATCAATAAACTCACCTTATATAAATTGGATAATTTTATGTGGGCATTCAGTTCATTGTGGAATCTTTCCTCCATACTACCTTGCTGTTCTTTTGCCTAGTAAATTAAAGAAGAGACAGAGTGGGGGAGCATTCCACTATTTCTGTTTCACACATTTTGTTTTTTTAATTTGTAGAAGCAACTGTAATGCTGTTTCATGTATACTTCAAGTCATCTTACCTCCTTCAGTTTATTCAAAAGTTCTTCCACATGCTTCTGAAGATTTTCATTTGACTGTTTTAAGCTGTTTACCTGTTCCTCCATTCTGGAAACCTGTTCAAAGAATAAATGAGAATACTATGTATAGATTTGTCTTTCTAGTCCAGTTTATTTTGGAAAATACCCATCTCATTGTTTTTTACTTTAAAAAACCCCAAAAGTTCCAGAAAGAGCATAAATGGTTACATTTTCTAAGTCTTTGCTCCCACGCATTCAGCTAAATGAAAAAGTGAGAGTCTCCAAATTGCTCCAATTATGCATAACCAAACAAACCCACAAGCCTCAGTGGAGCTAAGTGCCACAGAAAACCTGACCAAGTGTCAGTTTTTAAAGAAACTGCTCAGGTACTCAAACAGAAGCTCACTGAAACTGTGTATTTTCAAAATACAGCCATTGATTCTGCCATGTATTTTGTTGCAGGAAAATAAAAATATTATCACTCCAACCCACAAAGAATGTTAAGTCAGATCCTTCTGTCCCTTCCCTTCTTAAGATCTGTATTCCCATACATTTTAATAGCATTATACTGTTATAAAGCTTTGTTATCAGCTACTCCAACACATCTAGCTTATAATTAAAATCTTTGACTTTTCTAATCCAGATAATGGTAACTGTACGTATTCCTTAAAAATCACAAGTTAAAAGAAAAAACACCTCCTTATTAATTGCAAAACATTTATTTTTTTTTTATTTGAATACAGTTATTAAAGTACTCAGTTCGGTTTAATACAGTTAATCAGGAGGTATAATTTATAAGAAATGGCAAAAGCACTCAGCAATTACACTACCTCCTCCTTCTTGTTCTCCAGATTACATTTAAGCTCCAAGATTTCATTGCCTTTCTCCCTGGCAGTATGTAGAAGTTCATCTGTTTTGGCTTTCAACTCAGCATTCAGCCACGTGTTTTGATTCTGTAGTAGTTCTTTTTCTTGCTCCAACCTTTTCTCACGGTACTAAAAAGAAAATTGCATAGTGTAATTTTACTGGTTCCACAGAAAATAAAGAAGCTAATCAAAGTAGTACGATCAGAGTAGGAGTAGCAAAAATGTACTGTAATTTGGTAAATAGCACCAAATGACAGGCAGCGTTCCTTATTACATTGGTAATACTGACTTACCAGTCTCTTGAAACTTGAGTTAGTTTCCTGAAAGTTTATGTTAGCTGGGAACATTAACTAGATTAATATCTAGTTAAAGGAAATAAACTAAAGTATCAGAGTTTTCCTTCTCTTTTCTCCTCTCTTTCAGCTTTTTATGGAGTTTATTCTGCCTACAGAGAAATGGTGCAGGTTCACAGTTATTCTTCTCCTTTCTACCTGCCTTCACAGACCTGGAGTTGCTCTTCCTAGTGTGCAGGAGCAGCCACCATTGCCACCAGTGAGATTTGGACATGCTTGCCCAACTTCACGCCCCCTTGCCTTCTATAAATATATATCTTATTTCCAGTCACAGCCACCAATTTTATAATAAAATAACTTGTTATAAATAACAGGAGTACACTTGACCTACTTTCAAAGACAATAATGACAAAATGATGATTACATCACATATTAATAACTACTTATTAGAACATTAACATGTACTATGCATATAAAGTACTACATACCTTCATGGAAACATCTGATGTTTGAAGTTCATCCAACTTTAACTGAAGTTTCACCTTTTCTGTGCTTGCTTCTGTAAGCTTTTCATTTAAGCGTTTAACATCCTCTGGAGGAGGGAAATCAGTGTTAAAAAAAGCTAACTGGATAACAGCTTTAATTACTCAGCTTAACTAAATTGTAAAGAATGAGAATAAGCAAGATATAATGTATGTGATTGTATACTGTACAGTAAGATACTGTATAATGTGTTTTTATATTTACAAAACCAAGCATTAAACTGCTCTGTTTTTCTGCAATTAGCATGTAATTTCCTTCCTTGTTTCCTTTTCTCTAAATACTATTTCCTGCTAATCCATTACTTGGTGCTGCCTATACAAACTGGATACTCCATATCAGTTCAATTGTTCAAGCATGTCTTTAGCAAAATCACGTGAAATATTTTGTTAATATCTTCTTGGCTATACCGTTTAAATGTTCAACTTCCTGAGATTGTCTTTCACTTGTTCGAACCAAATCTCTCTTTTCAGCTTCCAGTTCTTCTTTTTCTCTACTTAAATGGCTCTGAAAAAAAAAAAAACAACAGCAAAAGAGCAATAAAGAAATGTGATCAACTTTCTATAACAGTTTATAGTCACTATACCACCTTGGCACACTTACCATCACAGAGAAGCATGCTAAACCACAGTAAGTTACCCCAGCCAACTGAAAACTGGGATAAGAGGCTTTTATAGTGGGCAGCTGAATCAATCTAAACTACATAGTATGAAAGCATAGCTGCTTCCATTTTTTCTATCATGTCGGGGTATGGAATTCAAACAAAGGCAGGTTAATGTACCTCTTTCTTCTAGTGCCTAATAGCCAACATATTTCAATTAATGTTTTGTTTTTCCCCATAAATCACTCTGATACTAATGTCCAGCTGGCCCTTTGTGCTTAAATGCTAAATGCCACTATCACATAACATTAGACAGCAAAGATGAGAGAGGTATCACGCAGCTTTCAAGACCAGCATTTGACACTGTCTCTCATGGCATACTCCTTGAGAAACTGGCGTCTCATGGCCTGGATAAGTGTACTCTTCACTGGGTGAAAAACTGGCTGGATGGCCGAGCCCAGAGGGTTGTGGTGAATGGGGTGAAACCCAGTTGGCGGTGGGTCACAAGTGGTGTTCCCCAGGGCTCAGTGTTGGGCCCTGTTCTGTTTAATATCTTTATCAATGATTTGGATGAGGGGATTGAGTGCATCCTCAGCAAGTTTGCAGACAACACCAAGTTGGGAGGCAGGGTCGATCTGCTTGAGGGTAGGGAGGCTCTACAAAGAGATCTGGACAGGCTGGATCGATGGGCTGAGGCCAATCGTATGAAGTTCAACAAGGCCAAGTGCCGGGTCCTGCACCTCGGTCACGGCAACCCCATGCAGCGCTACAGGCTTGGGGAAGAGCGGCTGGAAAGCTGCCTGGCAGAGAAAGACCTGGGGGTGCTGGTTGACAGCCGGCTAAATATGAGCCAGCAGTGTGCCCAGGTGGCCAAGAAGGCCAACGGCATCCTGGCCTGTATCAGAAATAGCGTGGCCAGCAGGAGCAGGGAGGTGATTGTTCCCCTGTACTCACCACTGGTGAGGTCGCACCTTGAGTCCTGTGTTCAGTTTTGGGCCCCTCACTACAAGAAAGACATTGAGGTGCTGGAGCATGTCCAGAGAAGGGCAACCAAGCTGGTGAGGGGCCTGGAGCACAAGTCCTGTGAGGAACGGCTGAGGGAACTGGGGCTGTTTAGTCTAGAAAAGAGGAGGCTGAGGGGAGACCTTATCGCTCTCTACAACTACCTGGAAGGGGGTTGTAGTGAGGTGGGTGTTGGTTTCTTCTGTCAGGTGGCTGGAGATAGGACAAGAGGAAATGGCCTCAAGTTGAGGCAAGGGAGATTTAGGTTAGATATTAGGAAAAATTTTTTTACTGAGAGGGTTGTCAAACATTGGCATGGGCTGTCCAGGGAAGTGGTTGAGTCACCATCCCTGGAGGTATTCAAAAAGTGAGTGGACGGGGTACTTCAGGACATGGTTTAGTAGGCATGGTTAATGGTTGGACTCGATGATCTTGAAAGTCTTTTCCAACCTAAATGATTCTATACTGAATAGGTAGTTTTCATGCCTTTGCTTTTCAATTGGCATAGACAAGTCCAGACTGCCACAAGACTCCCTCTGGTTCTAGCTGTATTTGAATGAAGATTAGAATGAAAACCATTGAACTTAGAGTAGATGAAATGAACTGAAGGCCTAATAGAAATCCAAAAGAAGCAACAGGATCTGTTCAAAACTGCATCTAATTTTAATATTCTTTGAAAGACAGCTTTGATAGTTAAGACTTCACTGAAACAGTTTTATTTTGTTAAATATAAGAGTTAAAAGAGTAACCAAAGTATGAACACATGCAAAAAATCAATTAAAAAAATCAAATAAAAGTCAATATTCTTGGATCATTTATAGGCTATAGTACTGCTTCTGCCTTCTAAGGTGTCAGTACAAACCACTTCAGTTAGGCCCAGGTAAGCCCCTCTGGGGAAACAATCAGATCTGTCTTCTCATTGTGGAGAAATCACTCTAATAATGTTTTTGCTTCCTGCTTTAAAATTAGTGGTCTGCTGGATCAGTCAGTGGAAGTGACTCATCCTGAAACCCCATGACTTTTGAGCATAATGCAAGGTAAACTGTGCCAGAGTGTGGGAAAGGATGGGGGAAAAAACACAACTCTTCTTCACACCTTTGTCCAATTTTTGAGGTTCGGCTTAAAGTCACCTCACAACAGGTTTCAGCTAGAATGAAACAATCTATCCAGACTGAAATAAAAGCACCTACTCTGACATATGTTCACCTGTAATTCAGTTTACTAAACCACCAGCATTTACTTAAAAAACCCACACTATTTTCCTGTACGCACAGCCATACGGACATGTAAATACGTACACCAGTACATATTTATACTGATATTGATATGGCCCAGTTTGGAAATTGATTGCATTCTTTTCTGCAATGAGACAGGTGAACCAAAGCCTTTCAACTTATCGACAGGCTCTTCCAGTACCTGAATGGCTGCACTGCGATCCTGAGCAGCTTCAAGTTCTTTATTTTTCTCATTCAGTGACTTCAACTGTTCATCTGTTGGATAAAAAGAAATAGTAGTGAGGGACCTCCACTGTAACATAATGACAGAATTCACTCTCCAGATGCAATTAAGCCAAAACTTCCCTTAACAACATAAGAAAAAAATAGAATTCAAGACTTTGCTGTGGATGGACTAGGTAGTATTGTGGCAAACTAATGCAATGCTCAGAGTAGAGGCATTTATTGTGAAGATCAATACGTAACCCACTGTACTACTATTACTACAAAAATCAGAAACCAAGGTTGTTTCTTTTTTCCATTAGAACAAAAGTTCCATTTAAAAAAAGCCGATTTGAACACAAAAGCAAAACATCTCTCTACTTGCAGAAACAACAAATGTAGTCGATAGATGGATTTTGAACTCCTATTTAAAACTTAAAGCATTTCAGCATACCATTAGACTAAGGAATTAATATCCTGTCCAATCTTCAGAATGTGCAGTCATACTTACTAAGTTTTTTAAGCTCCTCACGGAGAGTTTGACATTCTTGTGTCTCATTTACAAGTCTCTCCTGACTTTGAGCCAGACGCTTTTCTACTTCAAAGTACTGTTGTTCTGCAAAATAACAATGTTATCTCAATTTCACTTAATAAACATTTCTTTTTCTTTCTCACCTTTATCAAGGATCCTTATTAATGGACATCTTTATTAAAGAACAGTATTTATAAAGAAAATATCTAAAAATAATAAGACTACAGTAGAATTTGGAGAAAAAAGTATTTTTGAAGGCAAAAAAGATACATTTCCACATTAAGTTAACATTGTTTAAAATACTTTTGTTAGCGTGGAAAGTGGTATGTTTCCAGCAATGATCCATAAATTAACAGCCTAACTAATTCTAATAGTTCTGTAACATTATTGATGTAGCTAGAGAGCATTTTATCAGCAAATTATGCAGTGTGGTCTCACCAACTTAAAACTTCTTTTACCTGTAGCATATTTCTATACACATACAATAAAATCCACATAACCCTAGGTATCAAAGATTTGATTTAGAAAACTCTTAATGAACACTTCTTAAAATGAACTCTTGTGCTCTATGCTGCATATCCCATAGCACTGAAAAAAATAATTAGATCTAAATTTTGGTTATCTGAAACAGTAACTGTGTCATAGAGCTTAACTGTAAAATACTTAGTAAAAGCAGAACTATTCTCACTCTCAGGCACAGTGGGCTTCTAAGGAAGCACTGAAAAACTTTTATTCATCTTATGCTTCCTATCATACCTTACAATTTCAAATAATGCTGCCCCTCCAGCCATATATGAGAAGAATGGACCTGAAAGAGACTAACCTGCTTAAATCAGTGGGCTACCTTAATTTACAGTACACTTTATTAATTCACCTTAGCAAGATTTTTATCATGAAAGAGACAGAAAGGTTGAAGGAAAGGTGGAAGTAAAGTTTACATCAGACGTATGTCACCTACCCGATACATTAACTCATATTCACAAGCCTGCCCAGCGCTTACACTCATCTACATTCTTCTGTCCTCTCTACTCCAGTTCCCTACTGGTATTATTTTTCTGTGATGTAGTAACCTCCAAATCAATATAAAAACGTTGATTCTATCAGGAACATTTTATATGGAGAGGTTATGGTCTTCAACATGGAATTTAACAGCAAAAGTATAAACCTAAGGCTATCTGAGAGTTGGGTAAACGAATCGTTATTTCTCTGCCACAACTAGGATCAAAGCATGGTCTGAAGCATACCAATGCTTGTTATAAATGTGATTAAAGGCTGTTCTTTAAGCTCATTTCGAATGTAGTTTTAACCCTGAATAGTCCTTTGCAAAAGAAAAAAAAAAAAATCAGACTCCTTTTGCCAAGCGAAAGTGAGAGAAAAAACCCTATCAGGTCTCAACTGAAGGGTCCCTTCCCAGCCAGCGGGCATGCCCCCCACTTCAGGGCCCCTTCGCAGCCAGAGGACGCACACCCCCACCTCAGAGGCCCCAGGTCACCCCCCGAAAGCGTTTCGAAGACAACAACGACCCGTCAGGCCCAAGCTTCCCTCCATCCCTCCCTCCTCTCATCAGGAGGGACCGCGACATCGCGCGGCGGAGGAGGGGGCACCCGGCCCGACCCCAGCCCACCCGTTCGCACCCGAGCCGCAGGCCCGCTGCCTCTGCCCGAGCACCGGGACGAGCGGATACCGCGCAGCCCTTGGGCAGCGCGGCCCCCTCCGCACGGAGCAGCCCGGGGCCTGCCCCGTTCCCGCTGCCCCCTCACCTCCGTTCCCGTCCTTCCAGCCTCCCCCTCCCCAGACTCACCGCTGTCCACCTTGAAGCGCTCATGCCTGGCTCGGAGCCCGTCGATCTCGCTCTGCTGATCGGCCAGGAAGCGCTCCAGCTTCCCCTGCACCGGCTTGGGCAGCTTAGAGAGCTCGGCCCGCTCCAGGACCTGCTGCAGCACGGCCGCCATCTTGGAAGCAACCGCTGCGCTTTCCGGCCTAACCACTACCGGCCGCGACGCGCCCAAGGGTGCAGGCGCCGCATTGCCGCATGCGTGTGCAGGTGGGCCGCCCCCCGCGGAATCATGGGAAGTGTAGTTTTCCAGGCAAGGAGCGGCGCGCCACTAAGCACTTCCGTTTCCGGTAAGGCCATTCCTTCCACCATGTTGAGTGAGGCTAGAGTTGCGGGTTGATACATGAAGGCGGCTAAAATTGAGACAGGAGTCTCGAAGGCTTCGTCTCGAAGCTCGCCACGAGGCCGCTGGCCCTTCTAAGGCGTCCTGCGCGCCCGGGAGATGCAGGAGGAGGCGTCACAGCTTCTGCCACTCAAAGCATGGCGGCGCTGGCGCTGAGCTCTCCCTCTGCGCGCCCTTTTCCCGCGCTCGGGTCTGGGTTGTTGTGCGTCATCACCCTACGCCGGGGCGCGAGCGGCGCCTGCCGGTGACGCGGGTCGCCTCCGTGCTCGGCTGAGGCGGCGGCAGTAGTGGCGGCAGTAGTGGCGGCAGCGCTGAGGTGGTGGCGGCCGAGCTTGGGGACCCGGCGGCGGCCGCGGCCGTCAGGCGAGTGCGGGGAGCGCTTGGGGGCGGCCCGAGGCGGTGGGGGAGCTGCGCGGGAGCCACCGCCGAGCTGTGGGCCGGGCTGCAGTGCGGGTGCAGAGGTGCTTTTGGCCCTGGTCCGGAGCTTCAGCTCTGCCGTCCCTGTGCAGCTTTCTCCAGCAGGCACCTTTGCGGAGACTCAGAATACCCTTTGCTTTCTCATATTTAGTTTTTGTGAAAGTCCTCGGTGTGTAAAGCAGTTTTCAGAATAGGTCTGCGTGGAAGGGAGGGGTGTCAGTGGCAGTCCCCATGCCCTGGCTTCACATGGCTACTGATGGGAGCTGCAAGGATGGCCTTTGGGATAGTCCCCAGATGCTGTACTTCTAATGCCTTAGGAATTGGAATGAAAAATGTGCGTGGCATGTTTAAGTACAAGTGTGGAATTTAGCAAGTCCCTCAAAGAGGAATGTGAATGCAAAAACACGCACTTTACTGTCTGGCCTCTGATGAAACATGATGTAGCAAGAAGTTGTTGCTTGAAGACATGTTTTTCCTAGCATTTGTTTGCATTACTTGCCATGTCATTTCAGTGGCAGGTATTTAAAATAGCTTTCTTTCAAATAAGGGTCACATACTTCCTCTAGTATAGAGAACTATGTTTTTCATTTAAAAAATCAAACTTGCAGATCATAAAGCTACTTAACTAGCCTTTGTTGATAGATAAAGTATTAATCCATTCAGCATCTTTGTGCGAGACTCTTATTTTCATGTAACCAGTGTAGTATATATACTTTCTCTGACTTCATACGTTATTTGTTTTGTAGGTTGAAACTACAATACTTAGTCTAAAACCTGCAGTAATGGGTAGAACTTACTTTGTTGAGGAAGCTATTGGGCAGTATCTTTCAGACCTCAGCACAAAATTAAAGCCTTATGTCACTGGCCTGTTAATAGGGCAGGTAAGTGTGTAATATTTGAAGTCTGTTCTATTTGTTCATGTTAATAGGGGAAAACCCCCTTGGCCTTAATCATCTGGGATAAGCCTATTAACATCACACTGAGCTTGTATGATGCAGGAGGGTGGTAATATGACCAGAAGAGACTTCTCCAGAGGGTTTGCAGTGTCAGCCAACTACTCAAGTCTTTTAAAATCATTTTGTGAAAGATACAACACGTAGAAAAGAGATTAAAATCATAAAAATAAAACTTATCACTAAGCAAGGCATAAAGGCAAAAAAAAACATGAAGGAATTATTTTTGCAACAGATTACTACAGAGTTTAACAATACCTAGTATAAAGCAGCCCTTGCAGTTACTATGTTATGCAGTATAGTCTCAGACTTGATATCAACCTCATGGCATATTTGCTTATATTGATGTTTTTGACAGTGTTCCCCACAAAGAGACTACGTAATTCAGGCTGTTCGAACGCCTCCAAAGGAAGAGCAGAAGGAAGACAACATCAGTCCTTCAAAACTGGCATCCATCGATGAAGAATGGATAACTACACATGCCAGTCAGGTAGCACAGTGTGAATTAATGAAGGGCTTGGGAGGAATAGAAAGGAAGTAAGGTCGACAAAAACTACCTCATCACTTGTGTTGTCTCAAGACTTTTTCTCAAAGTAAAAGAACCTTCCTAACCATGCTAGGCACAGTTATTTTAAACCAAAATATCTGTATTTTTTTCAAAGTTCATGATGAAACAGAGACTTGATAGGACTGAAGCAAGAAAGTTTTCAAGATGTGTTTAGACATTTCAGAGGAACATATAAGTGAAGAACAGTCTTGCTTAATTAATTTCTTCTCTTGATGCGTACTTGCGTCATTAGAAAATTTTGATATATCAAGTTACATGCTTGCTAGATTTCTGATTCCTATTAATGTTCTTGGGGTTTTTTTTGTTGTTTTTTTTTTTTTTTAGGTTTCTAGAATGCTTCCTGGAGGCTTATTAGTTCTAGGTGTATTTATTATTGCAACTCCAGAACTGTCAAAAGATTGTCAAAATGCTTTGCGCAAGGTAAGTAGACTTCCTGGTAGAAAGACAGGAATATCTTTGGGTGTGTAGCTGAGTAATCTTCTATCATTGACTTGAATATATATGGTTGTTTTGTTGCTTTATTTCTAAAAGCACATATGTTCTGGTTTGAGGTATGTTTTTGAGACTGAAACATCAGAAATTGCTGTCCTATGGGACTATAGCACACCTGGTATTTGCTAACTTTCTGTTTCTTGTGATGTTTGTTACTGTAATAGCAAATCTTATTGTATTTACTGGAAGTGGACATTCGGGCTTAAGGAAAACATCTTCAAGGTTAATGTTAAACTAAATCCTTGTGGCACAATTACTAGTAATGGTAGCATGTTAGCTTTTTTTGTCTGAATGAATTAGAGATGTTTATAGTAGTGAAAGATCTACAGCTCTGATTCCTCTAAAATGGATATCTTGTATAGAACTAGTAGTATTTGACTTAGGTGTGGGGGGTTATATTTAAAAACTACTTAGAATGTGCTACTGTCTGATAGATGTAAAATGCATTTTTTTTTCAGTATTGGGGCATCTAGTGCCACATTGAGTTTCTGTTCTGTAGATGTAGGTTCATTTTATCATTTTCATAAAGTAAGCATGATGAATGATTTAAACATAAGTAGGTTCTAAAGCTTAAGGTCCAAGATTCAGTTTTGGCAGTGCAACACAATCACATCTCAGTTGTGATTACTGAAACTAGCAGCCAACAAAAAAAGGTGAGCTGTGTCCAGGTGATCAGTGATTGCTGAATTAAAATTTGTTTTGTTTTGTTTTGTTTTTTTAATTAGTAGCTATTTTGCACAGCTGTCTTTCCTGATCCTCAACTGATAGATATAAAGCTGTAATATTTATGTGAGGAGAAAAGCATACAAGTTGAATATGTGAATGTGTGTTGCTTGGTTTGGTTTACAAGGAAGCTGAATTAAGATTTCACAAGTGACTTTCGCTTTGGAGTGGTTGCCTATGAGTCTTTGTTGAATGTTCTTCTAACATGACATTTTGTGACATGGAAGCTGTATTTCCTGTTTATACATAATTATGATATCACTTGGACTTAGAACTTCAGTACAAGACGATTTTCCAGAAATTATAATGCATTATTTTTGTGAAAAAATCCATTATACTTTTTTCATCTTTAGCTAATCTTCTCAGTGGAGAAGTCCTTGACTAAAAGAAGACTCTGGAAACCTGCTGAGGAGGAGGTCTCGGAAAGAGCCGCTCTTCAAATTTGTTCTGCTACAAGAAAGTATCCTTTATAAACAAGCTTTATTGATTGAGACTGCTATCCCCAACCTCTTTTCTGTAGTTATTTCTGAATAAATGATAAATTGCGAGGAGGAAGTTGTTTCAGTTCAGATAGGCATAGATCAGTAACTTGAAATCATGAAGTTTTCTGATTACCCATGAGTAAGACTATTGACCCTCTTATCCTTGCAAAATTTTCATAATTTCTTACTGTTAGGTTTGTTTGTGTGGTGGCATCAAATTATGCATTCCCCAGTCAGTTTTGATTTGCATAAATTTAAGATAACATCTAAAAAACTGTATAGCTTCTTGAGCTTGCTATTACCAATGATATTCTACATGGAAGTGGGGAAGTAGTGGGCATGTGGGATCTGTACTAGTGCTGCAGAAGAATGCTGGGTCTGTTGATAATGAGATAATACAAGCAGAGAAAGCAAGGTTTTTCCTTGGAGAAGTGAGAGAGACAAGGACAAATTACAAATTGGTGCATTGGTGGCTCTCCCTGTGAATACCTATTGATCTTAATATATTTGTAAGAGATGGGATAGCATCACTATGGTAGTTGGAGTTTACAGTCAAATGTTTTTCCACTTTTTTTACACTAATGAAAGGTGAGAACTTTCTTCAGTAGTAAAGTAAAGGACAAAGTTAATTGTGAATTGTTCTTACTCGGGTTTTTTTGCCTTTCACTGGATCTTTTTCTTTAAGTAGCAAAGAGTAGTTTGCCGAACCTATGATGTACAAGATCCAAAGGTAAGCTCATAATCCTGTCTGTACAGCTTTTAATGCATGACAAGCAAAGTTTCAAGAAAAAAATCTCTATTTGAGATATATAGTGTTTTGTATAGACTCTTTATTGCTTTTTTCTGTTCTCAGAGCTCACCTAAACCAGCAGATTGGAAATACCAGAGTGCTCTGTCTGCATCCTGGTTGGCTTTGAACTGTACAGTAAATGTTAATATTCACATTCCACTTCTTGCTACTTCACCGAACCATGACTTGGAGAAAAATACCAAGGTAACTAACTGGCTGCACCAGTTTTGTGGTTGGTATCTACACTATTTCTGTTGAAAATTAAATGAGAGAGAAAGATTTGAATAGTGTGAGTAGAGGAGTAGGACTAATCAGCGGAGAATGTTTGGCAGTTATTCCTCTTTTAAATGTAATTTGAAGTTACTATGAAGCATTCATAGTATAAAAAATGTGGATGGCTTTTCTTCTGCTGTGCTTAGTGTGGCAGTTTCCTTTGCTCAGAATTATTTGGCGGTTGTCATGAGTATTCCAACTAAAGTCTCCTGCTTCACCTACTGAAAGTTTACATCCAATTAGAACAGAGTTTAGGGGTGCTTTTAATATGAATTGACTGTCAGTAGTCTGCATCCCTCTACAAAAATCAGATCCCTGGGGTAGCACTTGAATATTTTAAAATGCTTGTTTCTTAATGGATATATTTTGAACTTGTTGGTTTTAAGATTTAGCTTTGGAAAAACATAGACAGATTTTTCAGAGACTTTAAAACTCTCTCTGAGTAACTGTTGAAACATGTTTGTCTATAATTTCAGCATGATACTGTCCAACTGTTTTAGTGAAATTCTCTTACCTATTATGAGATTTTTGTGTTTCCACTTTTTTTAAAGAATGGGTTAAATCGATGGTCAAAACAGATAGAAGACAGCGTTTTTCTGATCAATGGACAAATTAAAGATGATGATACAGAACTACTGGAAGGGCAGGTGAGTACCAAATAACAAGGAATTGAACTCTATTAGATGTGTAGTTAGAACCTCCAGTGTGATAAAGCATTGACTGAGATGTCTTCTGTACAACATTTGTTGATCTAATTGGCCTATTTTGGGTAACTAATACGCTGGACTGCTTGTGTTCCCATCTTCATTGCTGCAGATTGCCTGTTTTTCTTCTGGCAATGTGAATGCAATAATTATATGTGAAGTTTGACTAAAAATTTTTCTATGTGCTATCTCCTCAGTAAACAACATGAGTAAGGTGTGAATGTAGGTGATAAGATTTCTAAGACCTACATATGTCTAAATGTTTAACAAAGAGTGGAAGCACCTTGTTTGGCTGATACATTCATCTCCTTTTAGTTTTGTATTTATATTCTCATGGCTGTTTTCTATATGCCATTGTTCTTTCTTAAAAGCTGTGAACTAGGACACATTTTATACCATAGTGAGGAGACTTTGATTTGGGATATTTTTTTTCTTGTTTCATGACACAAAGAATTTTTTTCCCTCAGAAAAAGTTAAGAGGAAATACTCAGTCCAGCACTCAGTTTTCTGATGTCAAGGTTCTGACACAGCTGGTAAGTATTCAGTGGTTTGTAAAGTATAACCTCGCTGTTATCTTATAAAATAGAATAAAAAATGAAATAGCATTCTGAATTATTGTCTAGAAATCCAGATTACTTAATCCTAAGACTTTTTTTTTTCCCCCATGGATATTGACTGTGAAACTGATTGTGGACAGATCTGCATATTTTGTGTGTTCAAAAATTCTTGTGGTGTGATAACCACGTTGTCTAAGAATTGCACAGTACAGCTGCAAGGAAAATTTGAAAAACTGGTGATAGAAGTAAAGTCCTTTAAACTAATTCATTTGATAGTAGGATACCTGTACATACCTGCGTACATTGATTTCAAGGTGACTTTGCATCATTCTGAAGTTCAGAATCACCCCCACACTTCAGCTTGCCATGGCTAGCTATGGACATTTACTTGAATGATTTCATCAGAAGCTCAGTCACTAGTTCTGGATTAAGGTACAGACCCTGGGAGCTGAATCGTAAGCTGGAGCTGTTGGGTCTGTGTCAGGAGTTTCCTCTCTATCAAAGTTTATGCTGACTTGAACCCTGAATTAGGTGCACCAGTCTAGGTCCTAAGTGCGTCCAGGCATTGTTTTGTTCTTGCACAACACAGGCCATACAGTTTTGTCAGGTAGTTCCTGGATTCTCTAAAGTCATGTTTAGCAAAACCTCCAGAAATGTATAAAATGCCATTTTAAAGACTTGGTGAGTATCTCAGCTTCTTTTGTTGTTACATTGGTCCAATGGTTAATTGCCTCAGAAAGGAAAGCTTTTTGTTTTGGCAGAGATAGTTTGCGCAGTTTATGTGGAAGTTATGCATCCCTGTGTTTCCAGGTGTTGTCTTAGAGTGCTTCATGCAGCACAGTAATTGTTTTGGTAATTAGGGTGAATATTTCTAGGCAACAGTTTGATACAGTTCTAAATATGACCACATTTATAATTTAGTACTGACTGATGAGATGACACTCAGGATACCACAGGTTATGCATACTATATAGTAAAAATACAAACTTCATCTTTAAAAAAAAAATCTTAAAAATATTTATAGATTGCAATACTAATTAGCCACAATCTACTTGCCTGAAAAGTTATAGAAGTCTCATAGACACAAATATTTAAATTGCAAGAAATGGAATGTCTGGAAAAGTATATATATTCTCCATAATGGAAAAGGAGAGAGATTTTCAGTCTTAACTAACAAAACTAAAAAAAAAAAAAAGAAAAAAAAAAATTAATTATGAGGGAAAACAGGCTATATGTAAACATCTTAAGGTATGCTATTAATTTCCTACTTCTGTTTTTTGTTACTCATGCTGCAAGTGCCTATGTAACAAGATAAAACAAACATGTTTATTTTTCAGTCCCAGGGTTCAAGTCATAGATCAACAGCTACAGTCCAGGTCTGCAGTGGTTCCATAAATCTCAAAGGTGCTGTGAAATGCAGAGCCTATGTACATAACAACAAGCCAAAAGTTAAAGAAGCTATTCAGGTAGTGAAAAGTTTTTTTAGTTAATCAGAAACATTTTTATGAAATACAAGAAATTTGTCATACTGCTTTTTTTTTGCCAAAATGACATGGTCTAAACTGGTGTTAAGATGTTCATTCCCTTGAACATATGGATTTTTTTAGAAGCCATCTGTGTGTGTGTGATTGATTCAGTTCCTTTTTCACTTTTAGCAGGCATGTGTCCTGTTGCTAAGGCTGTTCCATGATGAAACTTTACACAAATTGTCAAAGTGATTAGGCTGTGACAAATTTTCTTAAAATTAAGAAAAGGTTACAGACTATATTTTTGTATGTATAGGGGGAAAATACAGATTTATTTGTTCAGTTATTTTTTTTCCTGTTATTGAGTCAATGCCTTGTGATTATTTTTGTTTGTTTTTATTTTAATAGTAATGTCTAGAAGTTGTCAGTTCTTATTCTAACAATACTAACATTCTCCTCAGCTTTTAATTTTTGTTTTGTTATTTTCTTTTTTGATTTTAATTCTTTTGATGTTAGCTTCTCTTTATTGGACTTATAAAAATTCTCTTTAGAGTTTTTATTTTCTGGAAAAACTGTTCTTTCAACATGGGTTAAACCCTATAAGGGACTTCTTTTGTTGTTTCTTACTAGTCAAAAACTTTGCAAATGGCTTTTATATTACTGATGTCTTCGCTTTGTCTTTGCAGGCTTTGAAAAGAGACATAATAAACACATTGAGTGATCGCTGTGAAATACTATTTGAAGATCTCATTATAAATGAAGGACCTCACAAAAAAAGTAGGAATTCAGAGAAAAACCAGCTTACATTTGCAGTGAATTTTGGTTCTTGTAGAAAATTCTGCTAGGGTACTGAAGTTCCAGTTTGGTTAGAGCAGAATAGAAAGCAAATAGCATAATTTCTGTTTGGCAGCCTTGACTTTTTCTTAAATCATGAGAATTTTTGTCAAGTGCAGAAAGGTTCTTTGGCATCCCAGTTTTCATACAAAGTTTGTGTTCAGTTCTCATGACCAGAAAATGCAATTTCAGCTTCTTTCTCACTGATCAGAAATTTTGTAATTTTTAAAAATACTGTAGCTGAAACTCCCGTCACTGAAGTTCTAACTGTAACTTGCACATTTTACATTTTTATGTTGGTTTTTTTTTTTTTTTTAATCACTGTACGGTATTCCTATTAATATTGAAGTATGCTAAAACTTGGTAGGATTAAAAGAACCAGCTGGGCATGGCCTTCCATGTTCTTATATCACCTATGTTACAAATGATAGTGGACATGAGCTTTGAAGTTTAATAGTTCATCTCCATTAAATTAATTATGGCATTGTATGTGGTGATTATTATGTGCAGAAGTATCCTGATTATTTTTTTTCTAACTAACTGTACAAATATATAATTTGTGTTGTCTCTGCCCCTGGACTTCTTTCTCTTCATCAAATACTATTTTACAGTCTTTGTGTCTTTTAAAGAAATAGATCTTATTTCAGCACCGTGAATAACTGCTGGATTGCATTAGCTTGAATTTAACAGAGCACCATGCAGCGGCCAGAACACAATGCAAATTGATCTGATGAAAATAAAACTTCCTATCATGATTATATTAAAAACTAAGGGGTTATATGCTGAGACCAGATCTCCTAGCTCATGCTGCGTGATTCTTTAAACTTCTTTGAGTCACTGCAATGGTATCAAGTTATCTTCTTGTTCTTTTGTTGTTTTTTTTAAACCAAATATTATTGGTTAATTGAAATATCGATTTGAAGATCTTATATAAAAGAAAAGCCTTTTAAAAGATACTATCTTCGGTAGTGATTTTAGAAAAAATAGAAGAGAAATGGAAACCGGCTGATTGTGTAAGGAAAAATTATTCATGTTCAGAATTACTATTTACTTTAGGATAACATGGTTTGTTTTGGTGTTAGCCGGCTTTATCCAACCTGCATGATTTAAACTTGTGTTCAATTGCATGCAGTTTTCCATTTCCTCTTTAGGTGGCACCCGTACTTTGTGGCTTTATGGCATAAAGCAGCCAAATATTTTCAATGCTTTGTGGTGTTGAAATCGTGCTGTTTTGTGTACACTCTTATGTGCAGTCTTTCCTAGAGTTCTTTTCTAGTCATTCTAAACATGAAAAAAGTTCTGTTTAACATTTTATGGTCTGTTTTGGAGGTCTCGGGTATTTCTGGAGAGACTAATGTAAGAATATAAATCAGTATAATAGCAGCCAAAACTTTCATAAAACAGAAACAACGAAACAAGCCATGCCTGAAAACAGGTTTTTTACACAGAAACCTTGAGCAGTTCTTTTGCAATAGCTTTATCTTATGATCAGAGATTAATAAGGAATCTTACCATAGCTGGCAAGGCTTTTATTTGGATGTTTTTTTTTTCCCCTTTTCTTTCAGGTTTTGAGAGGGAGTATCATGTCTTACCTCAAAGACTGTTTGTCCCTGTTGCTGGATCCAGTGTGATGCTCAGTGATTATAAGTTTGGTGATGAGGCCACTGGAGAAATTCAGGAACGTTTTGTTGAGATGTTAGATCAATGTGTGCAAGCTGAAGATATCCATATAGCAGAGGAAATTAACACAGGTAAATACAGTATCTGAGAACCAGGATAGACTGCATCATGGATTACAAAAATGTTGACTAATGGCATAGGCCAGTTTTACCCAGATATGGATATGCTTAAAGTTGGCTTACTTCATATCAAGCTCTAAGGGTTTATATCAATCTAATTACAGCTTAAATATATTTGTGAAAAGTGGTAAGGGTTCTTGCAGTTTTTGTATTTGACTTGTAACAGACCTTTCTTTCTTCTCTCAGATATTTTGCTCTTTCACTGCATTATCTATGCAATCGTGGTTGCAGCTCATGAACTACAGTAGATACATAAATATATGGCTTAACAAGGTTAGCATACATTACACTGCACATGAATTAAAGGTGATCGTATATTAGCAAATAAACTGTAAAAAAACCCTGTAAAGCTTTATATTATGATTACTTTTTTAGTAGTTCAACTTTGCTGGTTTAAATGCTGAGTAGTTCTGATACTACATAGAATAAGAAGTTGAGAGCTTTAGTCAAATCTACTGTTTTATCACTAAATATTAAAAAAATACATATATAGTCTAATGTGTCTTTCAGGAAGATGTCATGCTAAAACCTGACTCTTTCAAAAGTACAAAGTACCTTTCTTTGTTCTGAGTGTTTTAATTTATGTATCAAATGCAGTGCCCATAAATGAAATTTTATGATTCACCCAAAATGGGAAGAAAATAGAGAGAGCTTTTCCTTTTCTACTGCATGTCTTATAAGTTTATGATCTGATTATAAGACTTTTATATTTGTTTTAATACAAATATTTTGCTATAACCTAGTTACTGACTTTTTTCTGAATATTTCTGGTTTATATCATTTCCTGTTGGTGGTTTTTTTTCTTCCCATACAACTTTGATTTCAATGTAGGAGTCAAACCTGTAGTTGAAATGCTTCCTAACAATACTTCCTGTGATCTTACAGAAGAGATTTCTTTTATTCCCTTTTTTGCCTCATAAATGTGAATGAGCTGCAGGTTACAGGTTTATAATAAAATTCTTAATTTCAGAGCTAACCATAAATTCTTACGTCTTTCTAAATTGATCAGTTTTCCCAGGCTTTAACTAAAGCTGTTAGCAGTGAATCTGATTCATTATCTCAAGAAGTAAAAGATGTACACAGCTCAGGAACCTGAACAAAACCAGGAAAGCCAATAAAAATCTCTCTTGCATTATAAGATTAACTTTTATAATCTTAAAGCTAATTATTACTGAGCTTTAAGGAATTAGTATAACTTAGGGATGCAAATTAATATTTCTGTAACAGTGGAGAAAGGTGTGGGAGGGAAAGAGAAGATGATTCAGTTTGGATTCATTGCTTGTGTAAGGATGTATGATCTGGAGGTAGGAAGAAAGCATGATTTAGACTAACAGCAATACATCACAAAGATTTGATGCCATTAATAGGCGTAAAATGATGTCCAGGTAGCTCACAAAATGAGTTTGTATGTTCTTGTAGCTTGCTGGTTATAGAGTTAGGAGTGTGGGATTTATTTTTCTTTTTTAAAAAAAAATGTAAATTTAAGTAAGTGCATAGCAGAGGAAAGGAAAGAAAACATACAAAGAGGATTTTGGTAAAAACTGAGTCTGGCCTTGTCCCAGTGAACACCATGAAATTTGTCCGTAAAATGGGTTCTGTTAGTAGCGATGATGATAATAATGCTCTCAGCACAACAGTGTTAGATTCTGGTAATCATTGTTACTCCGTTAGTAACTTGTGATTTATGTATACGCTTTTATTGATGCCAGGAAGGCTGTTTTAGAAATTAGACTTGTTAACTGTGTAAGAAAAGTGTTCTGCATTGTAAAGAAAAGCATTAATTTTGCAATTTGATTTTTATTGGTACTTTAGTATGAAGTGTTTAAGTATTGCTGTAAATGTGTTTTTGTGACACAATGAGAGTTTGGGGTTTCCCTTGTGTAAAGGCTTCTTCAGTGCATTGTTCCAATTTGGGTAGCATTTGTTGTTTCTCAAAGCTTAGCATTATCTTTATTAATAATAGTCAATATTCAGTAATGGTGTAAAAATTGGTTTGTAGTGAATTTTGACATTAGCCTTTCTGTTTGTATCACGATTCCTGTGGTCTTAGGCACCAACCTTGAATTAAGTGGAAATGCTATCCATAGTGAAGTTCTGGGGAAAGTTTGCTGATAAAAAGAATTGTTTAAAATTCAAGAACTTGAGCAGGCTTTTGAAATAATTTCTTTTTTTGTTGCTCTTTAAAACATGCACTTGAGAAGAAGAGGATCTAATCAGTACAGCCAAAAGTTATTTTTTTAAGCAGCTTTTAGTCAAAACATATGAAATAAAGATATTTTGAGAAGGTCAGTTTCGTGTGCTTAGTATGGCCTCTGCTGCTGTCTCCTACGCTTTGTTCTCTTGATTCCTTGTACAACTCTCCAGTGAGGTCACTACTGGGTCATGCTTTAAAACTGTTACATGGAAAATAGGAAGTAAAACCTGACCTATTTATAATTGAAAGATATAAATAGCTCTAACATTGTAGCTTCAAGGTATTTAGTGTTTTAATACACGCAATTGATAGCTCTGCCTTTATGATCGGCGTTACTAAATCCATGCCCCTTCTTGGTACAGGGGGTGGTGGTGGTGGTGTGTTAAATACCCTGAGTGGATAAACATAAATAAGACTTCAGTAGTGGTAATCGCTCCCCTATCTTTGTTAACAAATTGAAGAATTAATGAAGAATTAAGGATTCATATAATTGGTACGAGAAAGCATCTGCTTTTAAAAATTCTTTGTGTGATTTATACTACAGCTGCATCACATGCAAGTCTTCCATAACTTAATGACAAAAATGCCTTTGGTAACTAAAGATGTTTCAAAGGTGTTTCTTTCTTTTTTCTTTTTTCTTCTTTCTTTCTTTTTTTCCCCTGAGCAAGCGAGCATTGCTGCCTTGATGTGCAGCTTCAAAAGTTACCTTCAGAAATGTGCAACAGTTCTTACGAAGGTGCAAAGAAACATAAAGTTAGAGGGCACAAACTATCCTACTTGCTCATTAAAAGTAAAGCAGAAGGAAACCTGCTGGATCTAGACTTCAGAGGTGACCCAAGAAATGTGGTCAGCTTCTCTAAAAGTGGTATGTTGTTTTAGGGAATTGAAAACTGTTGTAGTGTGGAGAGAATGTGGTGCTCTTAACTGTGCTAGTTAAGGTACTACTTAAAAAACTATCTTGCAACAATTAATAATTCATTTACTGTAGTTGAAGATATCTGCTCATATTTTAGGCAGATAAGGGTGTGTTTTCCTTTGCACAGAAAAAATAATGATGAAACTACGGCCTCATTGTGGACCAGTGGGCTTCAGAGATATTTGATAATTTATCTTCAAAAAAGCACCCCTTGCATTGAAATGTTGTGTCCTTATTTTTATTTTACATGTATGTGCAGCTTGCAGGGAGATCTCAAAGCCATGTTTATGCTTAATGTGTGCATATATATTTGTGTGTATATCTATGTATCTTTCTAGCCTGGTAAGTTTTGTATCAGACAGTTATTAATTGCTCTTCTGTAGTACATCGTATACAAAGTCAGTGGGTTCAGGATAAAAATGGCTAAAGACAGATCCTAAATGTCTAGCTTGAGTGCTTTTTTTGTAACAACAGATCTTGTGCAAGTTTGACTTAAAAAGAATTTGAAGACAATCATGCACATGACTCACCTTAGATGACAGAAGCAACCTTTCTGATCACATATCTAGATTATACATTTCCCCCATAGTTAATGATATGATAGAGAAAGTACTTTTCCATGAATCATTTTCGTATGAGTCATACAAGGGGTGTGCCTTATTACTCAACTATGTAATTTGTAATTTATAGGTGATTGACAGCCCCACTCTGGGAATGGGAGATCTGTTTTCATTTAGATCAGTATTCCATGGGCTGCTAAAACTTGATATCTGGTACTGCTGTGGGTTTTTCTTCTTCATCTTCTGGACAAGAACAATCTGTTAGGCTTTTTTTCTTATCTCAGCATGCCCATTCTGTTCTTTCCGAAGACATCCAGATCTCACTGCAATAGCACAAACACTTTCTCCTACTGTTTACTTGTCCAGAAGATGTTTGCAATAGTAGCTACTGAATTGTAGTCAGAACTTTTGGCAAGTGATGCCTTAGCAAACTATCCTGGGAACAAGAATGCAAATTGAAGACCTTTGGCCTACCACCATCAAGTAGCCTTATCACTGAACTAGGTAGTCCAAAGCATGCTTGCTCTATGTGGGATACATGAACAAGTGCAGCTAGAGGACTTAAGATTAATCCCCTTCTTTCTCTCCTCCCCCTCTCTAACAAGCTGGATATAGCCAAGTGATTAGGGAAATCTTTGGAAAGGAAATAGATACAGATTTGAATCCCATCAGTCTGGAAATAGAATCAAGCTCTCTCACATCCTGGCTGAGCAGTCTAAGGATTTAGTAACTTCCAAAGGGGAATGTGTCCTTTATGCCTGCTCTACAAGTGTATTTTTAGCAGATCTTCAAAAAGGAATTTCTGTGCTTTGAAAAAGAGCATCTATGGCTGTTGGGTAGGGAGGTGATGCTGGGCTCACTCCATGTAGCCTGAACTCTGGACAGATGGCTTTGAAGGAAAAACTTTGATCTTGGAAGGTGGTTAATGGTTCATTTTGGTGGTTCCCGCTCAGAGTAGTGAAATTCTTCTCAGGTTATGTAAAGGGGGTTGGATATGTTACTCTGGTTGCAGGGTGTGGAAAATGAGTTTTGGAAGAGGAGCTCCTTCCCAAATGTATTTTTTCGCTTTATTTTTTCGCTTTATTTTTTCGCTTTATTTTTTCGCTTTATTTCTTCTCGTCCAGCCATATGGAATAGTTTAGTGCTATGCTGTTGCTACTGTACCATTTCTACTGCAATAAACTCTTCTTTCTACTATAAATGTACTTTATAAAGTTGATAGGAAGTTCTTGGCCTTTTGCATTAATTCAACTGTAAGACACAACTGTTAGCTTTTCACCTGATATTTACTTCTTCACTTGATTTCCATGCAGTTGATATTTGTCCAGTTACTGACAACACGGATGACACACAACAGCAACAACTGACAAAAGCAACACTGCTGTTGAAACTTCAGCAAAATATGGGTACGTTACTTCCCTGATTTTTGCTATGGCAATCCAGAAATTATAATGGCCCCTTTCAGTACTGTTAGATTCCACAGCATTATTAATAAACTGGTGAGATTAATACAATACTTTTCTAAAATGAGTTCCCATTTCAGTATTGTAGGTGCAGGGTGTTTCTGGGGAAGAAAGAACCACAGCCTGCTCTTGAAACAAAACCGGTGTTTGCATTCGTTTAGCCTACAAGTCAATACAAAAGGCTCATGTAGCTTTATTCCTTTTTTAGAGAGCCACCACTTCTATAATTCTGTATTTTAAAAAAAAACAACACAGTTGAATGGCTTTGTCAAGTAGGCATCCGTAAATCGGCTAGTGACTCACAAATCTTCAGAAGCTGACAAATACATATGGGCTTGGGTGCTAATTGTCAGCCTCAATAATTCAGGGAACACCAGCTGCAGAACTCTTCTTTCAAATACAACTTCTCCATGATACTCCATAGTCCAGCTCTCAGATGTCTGTCTGCACTTAGTACAGTTCTCTTTGCTGTGAGTTTTGACTGTCTTTTCATATTAAAATACACTTCAGTCGTCAAAACAGTAACTTTTGTTTTCTATTAATGCTTAGAAGTAGAACATGGTAACTGGAAGATTAAAGAGTAGTAGCAGTAAATATGTGTTTGCTTTGGATGTAAAAATGTTTTCCCTTGAATCATCACTCAGGTGTTCTGTTTTTTTGTGTCATCTTCTCAGCTGCATCAGTAACAAGCATGTTAATCAACAGGAAAATGGCTGTTGTGCTACAAAGACTTACAGAGTAGATGTAGTGCAACACAGACAAGAAAAAACTTAATAGCTTTTGTTTCTTAAAGCTTAAAATTTTTGCTATTTTTCCTAGCCTGATTCCTAGAATTAAGCAGTAGTGCAGAGTCAGTGCGTTATTTTATGGGCCAGGACATGGCCAAGTTACTACAGAAGTATGTGGTCATCTGGATTTCTGGAAGAATCCTGCTCTGATTAGAAATGTCATGTGGAGCTTTTATAATTTAACTATCTGACATCGTAGCTGTAGATTTAGGCTTCACAGTGGTAGATGTTTTTTGGGGTGGCTTTTATTTCTCCTCCTGCTTGCCATTCACCTGGACCCTGCCCTCCACACCCTAGCTGCTGTTGACTGTGCTGCCCTTGCCACTCACTGAATGCATTTCCTTTGTTATTTTAGGTGTGGTAATAGCAGCTGCTGTTGCAGTCTTTGCATCGATCTTCTCTTTCAATTACTTCAGTGATTAAACTCAAGCAACTGGAGCTTCATGGAAGTATTGGCCAGTTACAAGATGGAAACATCTGGGTTTAATATATTAGTAATTAAGAATTGTTGCCTAAATATTGCCAGTTAGATGTGCAATATAAATTGTAATGATAGGTTCAGTTACCTTGTTCCAGCATGCACTTACTATATATCAAGTAGAATCATGCAGTTACAGTATCAAGTAGAAGGTGAATCAAGTTTACAAGAAACTAACCCTGTGTCTTTGTATAAATGAATGGTAGTATTATTTTCTAGAAGGATCCCTTAAGTAAATGTAGAACTTCTTCCTACTTGCTGTTTTAATGCAAAATGCTATCACTGGTGTTTTTCAGGCTATTGGTAAGACTAGCATAGTTACCTGGTGTGACGATTCTTCCTTTAAAGGTTCCTTTGCTAAGAGAACTCTTATCTCGTTAAAGTTAATTGGGGAAAAATTAGATTTAATGCAGCCAGCATTTCACTATATGCATTGGTTTAGATAATATTGGTTAACTAGCATAATAGGTATACAAACAGTTTCTCGTAGTTTCAAGACTAGACCAATTCAGCCTGTAAATACCTTAGTTCAAGACCTGGAGAACTCAGAAGTCAGTAAAATGCATAGAACTTTTGAGATGTGTATACACCACCTTTTATTCAGTGACTCTTAAGGACTTCTCTGTCCAGCTCCGATTCAATCATCATTCTCTTGGAATATTAACTATTTCAGCAACAGCTACATCTAGGCAGCCCTTGTGGATTAACTTGTAGATGGATGCAAGTTGTCAAAACCTGTTTGCTAATCAGGATTTTTAGCCTATAAACAGATAGCTCTTGATTATGAGATATTCTCCTGGGTATGTTAGGTGATAACATGATTGTTTACTTGCCATGAGGAGAGTGGGAGGAGGGAAAAATTCTGGTAAGGTTAGTAAAGAATAATTTGTGCATGAAATGTGATGTTTACTTGGATCTGAACTACAATAGAAAAGAATTCCAGATTTTAGGGCGTTTTAATACCACTGCAAATTTCTTTTTTGTATAAAGGCACTGGAACACTAAGAAAAAACATAAACATTTTGGTTGTAAAGCATAATCAAGGATGTGCTGGGATACTTTTAATAAAAGGCAACTATGAGAAAGGTGTCTTAAATACTATTGCCTCATTTGGGTATTCCATTTTTACATGTTTGGAGAAAGACCTGCTTTTAGTATAGTAACTATTTTGGAACACAGTGTTGATCTTTTGTGCTTAGTATTGCTCAAGTAGGGCCTCTGAGAGGAAAGTGAATGTTGTAATGGAGGCACTGTTTTCAGCTGCTGCATGTTTTATAGATACATGTTATTCTGTGCAAACAGGTGGAATCAATAGGCAAGATGTCATTATGCAGAAGCAGTTGATTCCAGGAGAGGTTGAGTGCTGTCCAGAAGAAGATGAATTTTGCAATGTGCTTCAAAATATGGTTGGTTTAAAAATTGCTCTGCTAAAGTCTATTAGAAGGAGGAACAAGGGAGTAATGAGAAGAAAGAAGTTTGTCTTTTGTCTCTCTTTGTCTCTCTCTTTTTTTTTTTTCCCTTTTTTTTGGGGGGGTGGGGAGTATGCTTTCAGAGGTAAAATACAAAACGGTTATTCTGTAGTTGCCTGTTACTTGAAACTCAGCCATAGACATGAAGAACATTTGAGATGCTAAATATCTTACAACAGAGAAGAAAATTGTCATGAAACAGTCTTCCAGTAGTTCTTGGTTAGCACCTGTGGTCTAAAAATTAGAGTTTGTTTGGAGGTGTTATTCCCTAGCAAAGAACTCTGTTTTTCTTTCTGCCCTGCAAGCTTATTCAGTGTTTAGTAAATGAACCTTTTCTTTATGGCGTTTCTACAGGCGGTCAAATTAATCCTTCAGCTTATAACTAACTAGGTATCAAGGATCTGTGGAAGTCTAATTTTCCAATTTGAGGTTGGAAGAAGGCAAAGAAAGAAGTTGCTTTGGATGAGATTTCTGCTTTAATACAGGAGACTGCATTTAACTACCATGTGCAGTAAGAAAATAACCCTGTCAAAGAAAAAAATGAGTAATTTGACTTGTATCTACAGATTGAGCCTTCCAGTCATCCTGCCATGAGGAAATAGTGGATGTAGAAGAAAGCAGGTTCTCACTTGCCTAAGAATTACAGAACTAACCAAGAGGGGATTTCATTGTTGTTTTGTTTCCAATCCTTTTTGTACTGTTAACCATTGATAACATAAGAAAATGAGTTCTTTAAGAAAAACAAAAAGGTGTGTTTAAGAAAAAAAGGAAAGCAACCTTTTAGAAGTCTATTTCTTGACTACTGCTTAACTTTTGCACAGATTTCATATAGGTTTATCCTTTTCCTGCTATCTATGTAATCTTCTGAAGCTTTCAGTTGGTGAAAACTCCATCATGACTGAAACTGAGCTTGTTAACTTGTATCCATGACTTCAGATATATTTTTATTTTAATATGTAAGAGTCTAGAGGAACAGTTGGGACTTCCACATCTGGAAATCTGGCTCTTCCAAGTGTAGTTCTAAAATTGATGTTATGAAATAACTTTACAGAAACCTTATTCTCTGTGCTATGTAGTTTTAAAATGTAGTTTTAAAAAGCCTCAGTGGTGTTGTGAGGAATTATAAACCTTGTACATCTGAGGGGTAGCATTCAGCTTGCCGATAACAGATATACATCTGCTAGAACTTCTGTTCTTAGTTTAGTCAGCAGTGACACCACTGATAATTAGTTCCCCCCTCTCCTCCATTTTTGTCTGCATCAGAATATTTGAGGATGCTCAGGGTCTCTGTGACTGAGTCAAAAGGAAGAGTATCCATAGCTGACGGTAGCAGGAAGACTGCTCCCATATGCCTATTGAAGCATTTACTTTTTGTTATTCAGGAATCTTCATACAGTATTACGATGTTTGAGTCAAGTCTTGCTTTTTCTTTTGAAGGGTTTTTTTTTCTGCAGAAATATGGATGACTGCTGTGATCAGAACTTTATTTGCAACTTCATTAGTCATGAGCTTCTGTTGAGGCTTGGTATCATGTGTGTTTTCTTTTTCTTTGGGTTTTTTTTTAAATTACAGGTTGAAGGAAATCCTGCTTAAGCATGCTTAATCTGTCTTTTAAATTGGAGTGTCAGCTTATTTCTTACAACTAGTTATAAATGTAGTTTGTGTGGTGGTTATTGTTTGTTAGGGTTTTTTTGCTTTCAGCCTGGTTTCTCAAAGGAATGAAGCTTATGTGATCAGGCTGCTGATGTGCAGCCTAATAAATTTTGAAACAAATTTGATAAAGAAGGAAAGTTCCTAATGTTAAGTTCCCACCAGTTACGTGGAGATTTTCTGGTGTGTAGAGGACAGAAATTTTTCATGCCTCTTCTTTAAAACATCTCATCAAAAAATACAAGATAAATACTGTCCTGCTACTCAAATAACTGATTATTTTTGTGGTAGATGGAAGATAATTCATTATCTTCCACATAAACTGTTACAAGATCATCCGATTTTCATAATGTTAGGTAAATCTGCAAATCATAGCTTTCCAAAGAGTCAACCTACAGATGCAAATGAAATGTTAAGATGAAGGTGATTTTAGCCAAGGGGTAAACATCATGCTTGAGTATGGGGAAAAAGGACTGCTTTAAGGGAAAAGCTTTATTCCACCTGGAGTTCCATCAGAAAAACTTATGACAGTTTTGCATTCAGAAATGTACAACACAGAAATCATAACGTTTTGGGAAGATGCTATTTGAATTCTTGGTGGAATAAAATCATGAATTGTTTTACAGGTTAAAGAGGATTGTACATTGTTGAGAGATGATAAGGAACTTCATTCTTATTACTTAGGTGAGGTGAGGTTTATAGTGGTCTGTTAAAATGTGAATCCATGGCAAAACGATATTAAAAGGAGAAATTCAGTAGTGTGTTGATAGTCCCTAAAATTGGACAAAAAAAGAAGACACATGTTTTTGTTTTGGGGGTGGGTTTTTTGGCCATTATTTAAAGCAAGGCATAAGTTGTTGAAATTATTTTGTCTGAAAGGGTATCTCATGAATCCTTCAGTAATGTTTTGCAGGGTTCTATTTCCCAAATAATTTTGAGTAGAATTACTTTGTTGTGCAGATCTGTTGGGAAGTAGTGCAACCTTCAGCTACTCCTGTGAATTTTCCATGTGAATGAAAAGTGGAGAAAAACATGCGTTTAAAAGAGTGGTAGGAACCTGCTTTTAATGTGTGGGTTATATCACTGCAATGGTTCCCTGGTCCTGGCTGCTCAGTTTTGAATTCTTACTGATTCATATGCAGAATTTCGCAGGGTGACATTTCCATGGTGGGATCCTGACCTGAAGCAAAACTGAAAGCTCGCACTCCAAAGTGAGAAAAACGTGAAATTATCAAAGCAAATAAAAACTGGTGAGTCATATGAGTACTAAAAAAAATCTTTAACATTTTGATAATCTCAAATGTTATCAGCAAAATTGTGTGCAGTTAAGATAGAGATATTTCTGTCCTCAGAGTAAAATTCAGCCTTCAGCTTTGCCCGTGTGCAAAAGAAGTCATTGGAACATTTCTAATGTTTTGTTGTCTTGTATCAGAACTAGAGGAGGTGGATTTTTCAGACATACAGAGAGAGAGACAGGAAGGTTTATAGTGAGTTTACCCTGTGTCTTCCTCTCAAACAGATTGCTAAATTGTAGTTCTCAGCAGCATCCCTTTAGCAAAACTTAAAACTTTCAGTTTAGTAAATGTCTAATGAGTGTTTACTAATATTTCACATGTTCTTAAGGTTATGTGCTACCAATATATTTCACAGTTCCAATTGGTAGGTTTGTTAAGCTTTATTCAGAGTTATTACATAAGCACAATATACTTTTTCAGCAACTTGCAGACATTTTAAATATTACTGTTCAAAATATGGAGCAACAATGAACTGAAATTAGCTGATAACGTCCCTGTGTTAGCTGTTTGGATGACAAACTTAGAAGCACTGAGCTAACTTCTGTATTTTCATGAATATTGAAATTTAAATGCAGAAGCCTAAAATAATGTCCTAGATACCTAAGCCATTTAGGAATGCAAGGACTTTGGGCTATTTGTTTGTCTTTAAAACTATTGGATGAGATCTTGTTCCTACTGCAGTTGGTAGAAGTGAATCTGAGGAGCCAGGACTTGCTTTAATTCCAGAGCACGGAGATGGCTTTTTGTGTATGCAGAGGGATGGATCAGTTCTGTTCCTGTTGAAATGAAGTTCTTCCTGTGCTTTGTGGAGACAGGCATGAACCCTCAATTTTTTTTTTTCCCTTAATTTTTTAGAGATCACCAGTATTGTCTCTTGTTCTTCCTATTACTTGTGGCTGGCATAGAGATAATTATGTACAGGACTGCCAGTTGTATGTGTTTTTAAGTAAAATTCACATACTAACAGTCAAGCCATTTTTATATATGTGTATCTTACAAATAAGTCAGCAAAGACAGCCTTCTCTAAATAAGATGGGTGTTACTGAGATTGATTTACAACATAGTGAAGAGGAACGGGAGATAGTGAGGACTATGGCTCTCTAATTATTCAACATCTTGCTCATCCATGTTGCCATTACCATTTCCCAGTGCTGGAAGCTCCCTTTCAGGTAGCAGCCCATACTCATTTAGGAAAGATTCCACATCCACAGCAAAAAACTCCTCATTGAATTGTTCAGAAATGCTAATGAAGTTGCTCAGGAGCTCACCACCCTTATAGACGAGTAGAGTGGGAAGCACTTCGTTTGAGAAGCGGTCTCCAGCCCCTGTGTTGGAGGCCTTGATCTTGCAGAACTTCACAGTGCTGTACTCGGCTGCCAGGCAGGTCAAGCTGTTGTTGAGAGCATCACAGCCCTTGATGCCATCTTCGTAGATGTGGACAATGACGGTGGTAGTTTTACGTTCTTTCTCAATGGCTTCCAGGAACTGTTCTCCGTTCTGCAGCTCACACACATAACCATACTTTGGCCCAAAGCTCAGCCTCTGGTGCATATCCTGCATGCAGCGCTTGCGGTATTTTTGTAGGCAACTTTCATCTTCTTGCTCATCATGAATTAATTCGTACTCCTGCATGCTCATCTGTGAATATTAAGAGAATATTATATTGATAAGTGGTAATCTGTTGGCACTGAAACAGGAGGAGACTCAGTTGTTGTCTAAGGAACTTTGCATTGAAAGCTTAGAGAAGAGCAGTCACTTCCTGCAGTGACTCTGGAAGGTCTCGTCAAGAGATGGGTGAAGGTCCTGTCTCCACACTTGCATGTCAACTTAATGGTATTGAAGACAGTTGCCATATTTGGCGAAAACTTCTGGATCTTCCAGAGTTGGTGGGAATTTTGCCAGTGACTGTAGTGGTGTCAAAGTTTAATTCATGTGGGTTTTTGGGTTTTGGGTCCCGTCCCCCCCTTTCAGAACTGGTAAATGGTAATTAGTGACATTCAGGCTCAGAGCTCTACCCTGACTATTAGGTTTTTAAACATGTTAACAATTTTCCATTGCCTTAACTAAGGATAGAGCATTGAGGCAGGGAAGGGAGGAAGAAAGGTCGAACTGTGCTCTGTGATATGTTGTTGTGAAATATACTGCTTATTTTACTGAAGTTAGACTTTGCTTGAGAGAGGACTAGATAGATGATTGCATGTGCATTTGTTCTGTCTATACTGTGTGAGCTCTGTGAAGTTGCAAAGGGGTTGAGTCTGGCAAATTCAGGATTTTCTAGCTTATAACTGGTATGTTTTGTATTTTGCGTTTCTTCTCTTACCTTACGACAGAATCTCTGTCTGGTGTCTTTATCATCTTTACTGAAAGATCTGTGTGGTGAAGACATTTGTCTAAGAATTTCTTTCTTGCTCAAGGATAAGGAGTCTCTATCTTCGCTTTCTAATTTAAACTTCCTCCAGTCATTGATCACGCCTTTGGGCCCTAAGAGAGATGAAGTTAGATGAGAAACTAGCTGCCACAAGAAGTTGTCTTAAGAAGTTTCTGCTCTTTGCTGGTTTGTCCTTCTACGCCACAGTTTATCTGTCTGCCTCTCTTCCTTCCAGAGCGCTCTCCAGGACTCCTGAAAACCAGAGCTTTGGGACAAATGTGTTACATTAGCCTCCAATAGAAAGAAAGAGGCTTTTTTTCTAACCTGGATCGCTTTGGTGGTCTGGTTCCCATCAGGATCCTGTAAAAAGATTTTGGTGAGCTACATGAGTAGTTAACAAGGATGAGGATGTCGAAACCTGTTAAAACTGACATGTTGGCCAAAGCTAGCGTTTCACAGAAGTATATTTGCATTTCTCTATAGACAGTGTATTTGAATACATAATGTGTAAGGACTTATGGTAAAACTAAGAATACAGGACACTTGAGGGGTTGTTTTTGTTTTGTTTGTTTGTTTGTTTTTTAACCCATAGCTGTTCAGTGGAAGAGTAATGTGTAAGGCAAATGCTGTGATAATTCTGATTGTAATGCAGATCTCGGTCTTTGGAGCTGGCTGATTAAAGCAGTTAAATTTTGAAATGGGGAAAAAAAATATTTCAGTGGTGTTTTTCAAAATGAAACATTTTAATCTGTATCTTAGGTTATAAAGCAAAACCAAGGAATATTTCAGTGTTTTCAGAGGTGAAGTTTATTTCTATGGAAAATTTAGAAAAGGCTAGGTAAGCAGCACTCTCTCTCATGAGAGAGATGTGGTGTTGCCAGTTGCCAAGACTCTGCTTTGGATTAAGTTTCAACATCTTGAAGTAGTGGCTAAAGGCACTACACCCCTCAGTGGAAAGGGAAGGTGACCTAATCTTTTGCAAACAAGATTCCAAAGCAGGAATTAGCCTGAACCTCTTGGCATAGTGATAACAGTACAGTAGCATGATTTCCAAAACTATTTTGAAGCCTAGGTGTGGATGTAGTGCCCTACATTTGGATCTCTAAAAAATCCCCCATATATGTAATAATCTTAGCCGTCAGCAGCAAGGCTAGTTGGGAAAGAACCCCAGAAAGAGTTATTACAAGAGCTACACTTATTATAGCACAAAGAAAAAGAAGCCCTGGGAGCACAGGGAGGGAATGATTGCCATATAGTTACCTGTTAGTGAGGTGAGATGAAGTGATACCTGTCTGTAGAGCTGAATACAATGTCAGTACTCATAAAAATCATTGGTGATTGAGTGCTGAATTAAAAAGAATTGTGATTCTGAGCAAGGATGCTTTTAAAGTTTTCAAATGCTATGCTGTGTTTGCCAAAAGGATTTATAGGTTCACTTTTAGCACTGAATGTTCCTTCTATAAGAAGGAAGAAATAATTCAGCCTTTATAGTGAAACTTTATAACCTAATTCTAGCATGTGAGTGTGTTTGGGTTTTGTTGCAGTTTTATTCTCTCTTCCCCAGAAGAAGAAATGCCATTGTTCATGACTGAAGCAACAAACCAACAAGGGATGTATTGGGCCAATGCTGTTGGTGTCTTCTTCAGGGGTCCTCTGCGTTTGCCATTTGCTTCGGGTATGAGGAGGATTGGCACAAAGATCAGTTTGGTGTTACCTGCCCTTACAGGAGGGCTGTCACTCCAAAATATATTCTCATTGGCTTTGGAGCCTATGTTTCTGTGCAAGGGGTTTGGCAAACCAATTGGATCTACTTGAATTCTGGGCTTCCCTTGTGAACAGGGACAGTTTAGATTATTTTTAGAAAAAAGATGCAGTTAGTTTCCTTGCCTGTGTGTGTCGCCTGTCCTTCAAAATCTTCTTCGAAGCTGTTGGCATTTTCTTCCATTTTCGTGGCTGGAGTAGGAGATGCTGCAGGTCCAAAAAGGAGAACAGTTGATAACAGGACAGAAAAGGGATAAGCTTACAGTAGGTACAGTGCACTGTAATTTCCTGCAGCTGTTAAGTATCACTGAAGATCAAAATACACATGATAATTGTAGAGCTTCTCACTGTCTCATAGAAAGAAATTAGGTTATATGTCAGTCTCTTTAAAAAGATGTCTGACCAGATTCTTACTGAAAGTGCCTAGGCAAGGGTTTCTTCATTATACTGTTCTTTCTCAGTCATCAGAGAATACTGGGAACATGGTATGAAACAATGGTTGTAAAACTTTCTGTAATGGGAATGTGTAGTCAGTGTTTTGGTTTTTTGTTTGTTTGTTTTTTGGTTTTTTTAATCCCCCTTGGAATTGGGAACTTATTAATTTTCTGTGTGCTGTAAGTATTTATTTTTAAGGGTTGCCTGAACTGCTCATTTGTATTTGAACCTGTTGGGCGAGACCTCTGAACATCCTGGAGTGAGACTGCTTGTACTGGTTGGGCCATGTTTGTTACAAAACAAAAAATTATGGTGGTTATAAATCAAAATCACTTTCTTGTTCCACCTGTTCTATAAATAAGGCAATCCAAGGAGCCAGACAGCAATCACAGGACACTGTGATACAGCAGTACTCAAGCAACACCTTTTTAATCTTTTATGGTGGAGGTTTTGAAGGGTGAAATAGAACCACTCTTCTTTGAGGGAAGAGGAGAGGTTTTACTTCATGTATTCCCACCAACAAGATGAGCCCAACTGGGTGGTGCCAGAGCATTACAGAGCAGCAGGGTTTGGCCAGACCACAAAGCTTTCAGGGTCAGGCTGATGTTCTGCTGGTTGCCAAAAGTTACAGTAAATGTTCTTGGGGTCCTGCAGCTTTCTTGAGAAGGTCAATTATCTGTTTCAGGAGGATATACTGGGGGAGAAAAGTACCAATTCTTCACATGCATTTTTACTACACTGCTGACAGACACCTACATAGCCCTCTGCATGAGTTCTGCCACCACACAGTACTGAGTCTTTTCTCATGTTGCAGATCAGTCATAAATTTAATTTTTAGTTGAAAACTGTAATTCTAACATGATAAAGTGTTACTGTCCACAGGAGTCTTAAGGCAGATGATTTGAGTGCTCCCATGTACTCTAGACTAGTTTTAGCTGTTCAGATGTTAAGGTAAGCTTTATTTGACTTCACAGTAAATCCCATCTTGAAGCAATTGCTAAGATGTTATATCATGGATGCTGTATTTAAAAGGTGCTGCTGTGTTAGACTAGAGTGACGTTAGTGTTGTAGCATGTATGCACAGGAGGAAATGCACCTTCATTTTTACATACCAGCATTGAAGAATTAAGTGGAATAACAGCTGAGCAAGACACAAGGGATCCAATTCTTGTGAGTATTGGGACTAAACCTGATTAGTAAATGTGCAAATAATTGTTCCATACATGTACTCGTGCCAGTTAATCAAAACTTGTGGGAAGCACTGCAAACAAGTTTGGAAGAAAAGCAGGTAATGAATTATGCTTTATTTGTATAAATGCTTTCACTAAATAGATCTGTAGGTAGATTGTTGTCAGCGTATAGATCCAGATTACTGAATCAATTGCTATTCAATCAATTCTGAAATGGAAATATGAAGCTAATCCCTTCTCACATAGGCAAAACTAAAAATCTTTGCCATGTCAGGGATGGACAGCTATGTGGATACACTGGGTCAAAGCCTTGTAAGTCATTCCTGTGATTTACATGGACATCTGCAAAAAGCTCTTCTGTCTGCTGATGCTGAGGATTTTCTTTGTTCCATGAGGAAAGAGGGGGTTTGATTTTCTGTATGCTTTACTGTTCCGTAGCTTTTAGCCCTGAAAGGCACTAAAAATACAGCATATGAAACTTAAGCAGTCTTTTGCAGGCTTGAACCAGAAAACTGACCACACTTTTAGTGAAACATTAGAGATGGGAACTGATTGCTTAATAAATGAAAGCTCTCTTTAAAGTTTAAGTTATTGATATGTTGTACCTAATAAATCTGAAAAGAATAGGTGAATCGTAACAGCACAGAAAGCTGCGTTTCACCATTCTTCTGCAGCGTGGCATAAGGCAACAATCCTGCTGATGCACAGACTGGTAAACTGACCATGGATCTGGGATTGAAGGAACTCCTAAAACTTAATCCTGGCGCTGCGACTGAGTCAGGTTGTGAGCCTGGAGCAAGTCACGCAAACCGTTCTCCTTTCTGCTCAGTGGATTTATAAATATTTATTGTTCTTATCTTGGCGCTGTGAGAATTAGGCCATCCAAGCCAGGTGTTTCCCAATTAGGCACCCGAGGACAAGAGCATATGAACATGTAAGTGCAAAGTGATCCATGAGAAGCTCAGTTATAGGATGAGCTGGCTCTCCTGTAGTACATGCTCTTCCTTTCAAGAAAGCACAGTGGAAAAAGGTGTAAGCTTTTATGTTTAGTGTGTGGGCAAAAATGGGCAACCACCTGGGTTGGAAATTCTCCCACATCTTGTGAAGGGTTTAGATGGAGGGGTTTTTGGGGGGTGGTGAGGTGGTGTTCTTTTATATGCTGGGAAAACAGCATTTTCCAAAGAAAAAATTAGGTTCCTAGTATTTGGAGAAATGTGGGCGCTACCAGCTCCGGAGCATGTTGTGCATGTGCCTCCATGAGGAAATGTCAGTGCATACTGCTGAGACAGTAAAGCAGATAGTGTCACGGAGCAGTTTGTAGTGACCCGTCACAAGGTGACTTGGATCTAAAGTTGCCACTTCCCTGGCTTTACAGGTGCACTGAAATCTGGTGTGCCCAGCAGTGGGAACAGCTAAGCTGTCCTCTGTGCCAGACACTTTGCAACCCAGCAGACGGACTGCAGGGGTCGTGTTCATCTGCCCAGCTGCAAGTGGGTCCTAGTTAGTTGTCTGACAGTGCTGTCTTTTAGAAATTCGTTAAGGTCATCTGTTAATACAACCCCCTTAAACCTGAGTCAGCCTGAGAGCATCATGGAACGCAGAAGTCAGAGGCAGCACTTAGCTGTGTGGGGATGGTTGCATTTGATAGGGATGGTGTTGCATGCTGGAGAACGTACATACCTGGCCTTTGCAACCATCTCTTACAGAATTCTTACTGGTTTACATCTGATTTTTTTTTTTTTTTTAATGTAAATTTGCAGTCTCACAATCCTGCTAAATACTTGCTCAGGGTAAGAGCGTGTGGTGTGAGCAGAATATCCTGAAAGGGTGGTCAAGTCAAACAGCAATGCAGGATGATGCACAGTGATGGTAAAGTGATAATATATGTCATTACTAAAGCTATTAGTTCTAAGGAAGTACTGACAGACTTTCAGGACACCAGCTGCATTGCTACTGATCTCACGTTTTCCCTTTGCACGATTTTAACAGCATGTGACGTGCCAGATGAACAGCAATCTTTGTGGGGAAAAAAATTGCTGATTTAGAAGATATATTGCAATTTCATTAGCTTTTGTCATTAGTTTTGGCAACTGAAAGTGGCTCCTGACGTTTTTATTGAAAAGTGCTAATGGGGAGAAAAAATTTTCCTTTTCGGGTCTGCAGATCATAAAGGTATTAGACTGTATTTTGTAATGCATATGGTGACTTCACAAACATATTTTAAGAGATAGATTATTCTATGACTTCTTTACTTTCTTGTCTTTATGTCAGACTTTCTGAGTGAAGGAAGCAAAAATTACACTTTCTTCATGGAGATTTGAGACATTCCCATGTCCCAAAAGTCACTTCTTCAGCAAGAAAAAAGCCCAAACCCTAAGTATACACCTGAAGCTACAATTTAATTTCTATGAGCTTTGGATCTGTTGTAGCTCAAGAAAAATGGTTCCTATTACTGATGCTTATCCTTCTGTTGTCATTAGACCAGATGGGCCAGCCTTACTACAGGGTAGAAATGACCATTTATTAAAGTGTTTCTTTTTATCCAATATGAAAGAATGCTTTCTACTTAGTAACAAATATTTTGTGCCTTTGGCCTTTGCAGAGAGTTTTCTGTTTACCCGGAATTACGGTTTTGTTCCCCCCCCCCCCCCCCCTTTTTTTTTACTAGTTTCTCTTATGCATATTGGATTTCTGAGAGCGCTCAGGAAGAAAGCACTGTACCTGTGTATTTGTAATGAAGACTTATTTAATCCTTGTAATATATTGCAGCTGTAAATACAAAAATAGTGACTTCAATTGGTAAATTATAGTTACAGAAGAGAGGGAAATTAAAAAAAATCTCTAAACAAACTGTAAACCTCAAGATGCATTCTGTAAAGGACAAAGCGAATAAGTAAAACTTGCTCTCTAAAGTAAGAGGTTTTGCTACTAGTCCAATAAACAAACATGAGAAATGTCTTTCTCAAACTACAAACATGCTCTAGGCACAAATTTGCTGCTGTCCATATGTGCAAATCCCAGTGAGAATGCTGTTTTCTGTCTGGGCTTACATAAGGCTATAAATCAGCAGCATGCTGCTCATCCCCAGCAATCGGTAGGACATTGCCTATGAACTGGGAAGTATGAAATTTTGGGGACTTATGGAAGTGGAAGAATGAAAATGTCAGCAAGATGTGATTGCACATTTAAGTTTCAAACTATGTGTGGGTGGTTGGTGAGCCGATACATGTGCCCGGAGTGTCCCCTTGGCTCTTGCCTCTTGGCAAAAGTGTCTGAATTTTAACAGCATTTCCCTCTACCCAAGCGCTAATTTGAATCTAGCTTCTCTGCACATTTTTCCTGGTTTCCATTTGCAGAATTCCTTCTCTGTTTATTCTTGTCCCCTCTGTCAAATGATAACGGCCACCAAACTCAACCGGTGGATGGGCAGTTTCTTAAGCAAGCAAGCCAAGAGAAGGAGCAACTCTGGATTTAAATGTTCATGTTGCTGGAATTTGGGGGAATCGGGTAAAAGAACATGGAACTGGAACAATGCATCGTTCACCCCTACCTAGGCAGTGGAAATGTCCCAGTGTAGCAGAACTGAGTCGTCTGTGTGTGAGGCTCTGCACCTACTCTTGGGAGGGTAGGCATCCTCCTCTGCTAGCAACAGGGACGGATTTCCAAGGACCCTAATCCAGAGCTCACCAATGTAATTGAAGCTTTCTCAGGAACTTCAGTGCACTGCAGGGTGTGATCTGCAGCACTGAGCAGAAACGGTTGAATGGGTATTTGCATGATTTACATGGTTAGGATGTGGGTGCTTCAGCCCTGGCCATGATCTGTTCCGTAGCTACTATATGAAGCACTACATTCCCAAAAGAGTGTTCATTTTTCATGCCACGTTCTGTATGTTGTGTAGTTCTTGCTGTTAGTCAAAATGGGTATTTTCTGAATAAGAGACTGGGCAGGGCGTTGGAGTGCATCAGTATCGTAAGGACCAAGTGCTTTTCAGCTGGTCCCTTTTAAAAAAAAAAAAGGGGGCTGGGGGAGCGAGAGCACTATCCATCCTTGGTCATGTATGCATTTGGATTTGCAGGAGGCATTAGCATCATTACATAAGCAAAATCAATGTCAAGGTCGGAGGTCAGAGTTTCAGGCTTGGTGCCAGAGCATTGCATTGCGGAGGAAGCCGAAAGCTGTAAGCACCTTTAGTGATCTGCTCCCGATGATGACTGCCAGGCACCAAGCCAGATAGCTGCTCATCGAAAACACGGAGTACCTGCAGCTCCCTTTGCACTCAGAGACGATCAGGTCCCTTACACTGAAGTGGGTAAATACAGATTTAAGAGCCAGCCTTCAGAGCTGCAGTCGCCTGCGTTGACCGCTTGCACCAGGGTTGTGTTATCCGGCTGTGCGAAGACAGGCTTATTATATGGATAAATGGAAATTTCCTGGGCTTACCTAAAGGAAAAACATGCTCTATCATGTAGTGATTACATCACTGTGTTTGGGGAAGAAAACATCATTTGAAAACACCAGAACAGGACTTTATTTGCTTAAAGAAGGTCATACGATAGGAAGAAAATCTAAACCAGGATGGGTTGACGTAGAAAGCTGTCAGCTTTGCTGCAGGTCACTATGATGAGAGGGTTATGGGATTGGATTATTCGCTCTATCCGCTTTAGGAGAGTTATGCTGTTCTGTATTTGTGAGATGGAAACATTTTAAATAGATGCAGTCCAATGTTTAATTTATCCTTAAGGCTTTCCCAATTAGGAAATTCCCTCTGTGACTGCCCCTGGCTTGAGCATTGTGTTAGGTTAAAAATCATAGGGTTAAAAAAAAAATCCCTTTCTCTTCCTCTTTTTTCTTTTCTTTTTTTTTTTTTTTGGTCTTTCAAAATTTGGCCTATAGTTATGCACCCAAAATTGGTCATCTTTTATAGATTGCACATTTTTTTCTGGATTTCACTCTGAAATGGGAAATTAGCTCAACATCTTCCACATGAATAAGCTTTACTTCTACCACAGTGCCACTATGTTTTGTATGGAAAGGCAGAATGCAGATATTTTAAAACAGGACTTGTTTTATTATTTCAGAAAAAATACCAGTTGATATTAATAATGTCAAATTTCAGTTATCCTTAATCAATCCTTATCCTTTTATTTGAAAAAAGCTTAATTTTGTATATTAAGTGGCGAATGTCTTTTGAAACTCAGGAGTCAAATTTTTGGAACATGTTGCGTATTTGTGGGAGTGGTTACATAGTTGTTACTATTGTGATGAATTAATCTTTTTTTTTTTTTAATTTATTCTGTCAGGAAACCTATTGTTCATTTATTTGCTTTTTAAAAAAACTTGCATGTCTCAAGTAGGGTGGAAGAGGAGGATGATTGGATGCTAAGAAAATGTCTATTTGAAGCGAAAGCAGAACAGTCAACGTTTTCAAATGCAGATATCTAAGGGCACAAACCTCAATCCATGTTTAACCTCAATGTCTGGCCCAATTTGTCAGATGGATTGAGCATTTCACCACGGTACTCTGAAAGTCAGGACAGAGTTTCAGTTGATGTTTAAGTACATGCTTAATTTCTGAACTCTAAGTAAACATCTGTATGCCTGCTAGAATTGACATGTCCTTCAGAGTTTTGGTTGGAGTTTATTGCTGTAATTAGCAAAGGCATGATGAATGGCAGAAGTCCAGGAGAGGGATTTCATATTTTTTTTTTTGAGCTCAACAGATGTTTGGCAGTGCGTATAATCCCTGTAATTTGTCAAAAATCACTTCTGTCAGAGCTGTAACTCTAGCAATGACTGGAGACAGGTGTTTAGAGAGGTTGATGGCCAACATTTTATGGAAAAGGGAGGAAATTTAAATTTGTTGTGAGGTTAATTAAAGATCTAGAAGAAGTAGTACCCTGTAGGGACTCTGAACAGACTCTTACTGCTCCTTTCCATCAAAAAAAAAAAAAAAAAGGGTGCCTGCAGGGGAGGGCTGGGAGGAATCAAAACTTGTCAAATTGGGAGAATATCCACCATCTGTTTTGGGGTAGGTCTTGTCCAAGAATGCCTCCTAAGGCTCTGGATATGCAAAAAATTGCCCACAGAAAACAGTTAGCAAAATAGATTTGCCTCAGAAATGGTAATATTTAATTCTGGTGTGGGTTGTTTGGTTTTTTTCTTAGCTTGGTTGAAGTTTTTTTTCAAATATGTATTTGTAACTGTAAAAGTAAATCGGCAGGAATTCTTGCTTTTGCTTTCTTCCTATCTACACTTTGTTGTCATTATCTGCAAAAGGCAGGCTTGACCTATCCAACAGGCTCCCTATAAAGGCAGGGTCTACCGAAGCAGTCTTTCTGTCACATTTGAGAGAATGAAGCAATTTTACAAAAAAAGGTGTTAATGACAGCTTTCAAATTCACGTATTCTTCATTCCTGGCTTTCTCTGAGCATTAACATGCATGCTCTGAGATGTGTGAAGATTTTGTTTGCTGCTTTCCCATCATTTGAAAAGTTATGTTATCTTCCAATTCTGACACTCTAACACCAAATTAGTACCTTTCTCTGCAGCTCTACTACTGGACCTACTCACCCAGGCTGGATGGAGTGCAGCATCTAATGCTTTGGGCAAGCTAGGGCAGTAGCTCTTGACAGGGAGTATTTATTAACTTCTTGGCAGTTTAATTAGATTTACACATGTCAGAGTCAGTTGTTCACATGACCTTGTTACAAAGGCATTTAACTTAAGGCACCGACAGTGGGACACTGTTTTTTCCCAACTTTATCTGGTCAATGCAGGGCGTAAGCCCTCCAAGTGGCTTTGCAGAAAATGAGTCTGTGTTGCCTTTTCCAGCTGGAGAGCCTAGCTGTGTAACATAGGTGATTGGGTTAGGCTGGGGTGAATCTCCCATCCTCCTGGCTGTTATGTTATCAAGCAGGTATTCATTCTGTATTAATAGCTTTCAGCCACTCTGTTAATATGGGAAGAGCCACTGCCTAGAGGTGAGATGATTCTAGTGTTCTGTGATCTCTCCTCCCAACCATCCACTAATATTTTTTACATGTGCAGAAATAGGAATAAACAAATGTTTTTCTTCTGTCCTGACACTTAGACAATAGTTACATGTGCAGCTATTGGATGCAAAATTGTTTTCATATTACAGAGCAGAAAGTGAAACTTGCTAGTTGCGGGGGGTAATCACCGTATTTATCTTAAATGGGAAGACCCATATGTAAGAGTGATATGTCTGTATTTGTCAAAAGGTAGCAAAGACATTGTTGAGGAGGGCACAGGCAATCTTGAGTTGGGTCAGTATTTCCAAATTAGATGAATTAGAAGGAAAAAAAATTTCCTCTGTTGAACTGTAAAGCTGTTGCCAGCTGGAAGTGTTAAAAAAGATTTTTTTTTTTTTTTTACTTGGCCATTTATCAAAAAATGCAGTAACGGTCTATGAAGTAATTGATTAAATGATGGATGTCCAGGTCCCATTCCCACCAGCTGCAACTTCACAGGGTGTGCTACAGGGTTGCCTGGCCCTCTTGCTTGTGATATCAGAAATAACGTCAACGTCATCTCCACTGTATGATCCTGATATCCCTGTGGCAACTACAATTGCATGAAGTAAAAGCAATAGTAGGAATGTATTCCTCATGTTACCTTTATTAATCAGAAGATGAAAGCCAAAGCGGACAATATCCTGTGGCCGCAGAGAGCCCCGGAGGGCTGTAATTCCTACAGCGGTTATGTCAGGTCCATGGCTTCCTGCTTTATGCCTTTCCTGCACAGATCTTTTATACCCTTGGTGTTATTCCAGAGGCTTTGTGTTTTTCTTTGGATCCTGTGATTGACTCTTAATTATAAATGGTGAACTTTCACCAGCTAAATTGTAAACAGCTTTACATGTGGCTTGTAAAACTGCATAAAATTAGAATTAATGTTTTCACTTCCTTTGCAGACCAAAGCTAAACAAACTGGGGTTGCAGTTGTGCAGCACCTAAGGCATTACACAGGTTTCTCTGAATGTGTAAATAAATGTCACAATTTGGAGAAAAGGCCAGTGGTTTAAAACACATGCTTTTCCTATCCTGCCTCAAAACATAGCTCAGATAAAGAGCATAGTAAATCCTTTCCCTGTGACTTGCTTTTATTTATGTAGAAACCAGAGCGCAAATTCTGGGCCAGTTTTTCTGTATAGACTTAGTTGTTTCTAAGACTCCTTCACAGGGACTGCCACGGGTCTATCATGAAATCAATTCCAAATACTTTAGCCTTCCCCATGGTCAGGCTACAGTTGTATTACCTCATAAGAAGCCAGCCCAGTTCCAGCCATCTAAGAGTGATAATTTCTTGAAAACTTCTAACATTCATCAGAGCAGAAGAAAAGAGCATTGGCATCAGCAGGAAGGGGCTGCTTGTAACAAGCAGCAGGAGGTACCAGGAAGCTTGTTTGCTTGGGGGGGGGGAGAAGGGAAAGGGAAAAAAGAAAATGAAGGGAACAAAATGATCTTAAAGAAAAAGATCTTACTCTGATTCATTTAGTCCGCTTCTTATGTGCACACCAAGACAGCGCTTAAATGCCAATTTACCTCCTAGGGACAGATTTAGAGCAAAGCCCAGGTGAAGCATTACTATCACCTGTGTGATGTGAAAATGCTTACGCAAAACCCAAGAAATAACAGTTGTTACAGATACTGCAGTCCTGGGTATGGGTGAAGATGCCTGAATTCCTTTGGTTCCTCAGTGCTAATCTTAAGGGTAAATGGAGAATATATCCAACAGCGTGAGTTTCTAGTGAATAAAACAGGAAATGAGTGGTAAGTGTCTGAACATAATGTTCCTCATATTGTAGGAAGTTGCTGCAGGATTTAGGTACCTTTTGCAAAGTGTCAGAGCAGCCCCATCTCATTGCTGTTGTGGCTGACATGGTAAGATAAGCCAGGTCCTGACCTCTTCTGTTTGCAGCAGCTGGCCATAGGATCAAGAGAAGTAAAAACAAGAGATACTGAAGGTGTTCTGATGGTGGCTTTTCTCCTCCCTCCGTATTTGTTTATGGAGCAGAGTGTAACATTTGGTTAAACCTGAGCTACTGCAGGAACTTGGCTGCAGCTATGGAATTAGCTGCAGCAGACATGGGAAGGGGATGGAGTAGCAGCCTTATGTAGTGTGCTGTATTTAGGAAAGGAGAGGAATTCTGTGAGCATTAGAAGTAGTGAAATCTGATTTTTCTAGGATTTTTTTTTTCTAATGATTTTGGTGTCTAAAAGCTTTTTTTGTGGCTTTAGCACTTAAAGGGGCTCTCTTTGTGGATTCTCCGGTGTTAAAGAATAGAATATGAATGCATCCAAGAGCACTCACCCTCCCTTTGGGAGAATTAGACTCAGGTGCAAAACCAGAGAGTATCATAAATCAGAGAAAAAACATGCTATTTCAGATTACCATGATGTCAGTTATTTGGATTAACATCATAAATGACTGTAACAGCATTAACTGTCCCAATAGAACAGTTCAAATGTGAATCTGTTTGTAAAAGCCTCATTTATTAATGTGATCCAACAAGGTCTGTAAAAAAAAAAATCAAATTATAATTCATTTAACTATTTAACAGTCGATAAACACTAGGTTGGTCTATATGACAGCAAGTCCATATTAGTCCCTATATTTTAAATATTGTAGGAGAGTCTTGGATGATGCATCAATATTCATACTAAACAGAAGAGTATAATAAAATTCTAAAGTCCTAAAATGATTGTTACTGTATTTTAAATAAATAGCCACTTTCTAAAATTATTTATTAAGTAAGATCTGAATAAATGCATTCTAGTGTGTTGCTTACCATAGGCTGTGGATTACTGACATCTCCAAGACAACTTGGTTCAGTGGCCTGAATCCCTTTTTGGATGAACCACGGGACCTAACTAATCTTGAGAGGATGCAGGTATGGATAATAGGAAGGAACAAAAATTTGCATTCATTGGGAGAGATGGTCTCTTGAAAAGCGAAGAGTGCTTGGAGGTAGTTGTAGTGTGGGCGCTGAGGAGGTCCCCAAGGTCTAAAGGCACTATATTTAGACCTTGGATGGTCAATGGCTGGCATGTTTCCTCATCTGATAGAGCCTGACTTCTCCTAACTCTTTCTGAGGGTTTACTTCATCCTGTTTGGCTTAAGGCTTAGCAAGGTTATTTTTAGCTAGGCTGTATTTTCAAATGTGCCTCTTGCCTGCGACCAAATGTGAGATGTAACAAAATAAACCCAGACAGCATCCAACATGCAAGAGAATGAAGGTGCCAAATGCTGTCTTCTGGGCTCTCTTCTCAAGAAAGAAATGAGGTCTCCCCACGACCAGTTTTGCATGTCATTGAGGTTTCGAAGGACACCACCACCAAACTTAATGGTCAACAGCCTCGATATGCTTGGATTTAACTTAAAATTTTCAGTGAAGGTATTTCATTATTGTGTGCTTTCAAAGAGGCGAGATCCGAGGCTTTATCTCATCATTTCTTTCAAAACAGTCTCTGTTTTCTTTATTTAAAGATTTCAAAGGCCTTCCCTAAGGGATCTCTGAGAAAAGGAATAGCTAGTATCTTTACTGCTTTAAGCCTGAACAGTATCCCTGCTATAAGGAGAAATGGGAATGTGTGGTTATCTTTGAGTACCGCTGGAGGCAGCTATTTTACTAGGATTCCAGCAATTATGAAGGACAGGACTGAGCACCACAATTATTTTATTTGATAGTTTGTGTCAAAATGACAAGACTTTATTATAACATGCTTTCATCTCAAATTAAGATAAAATATTTAATTCCATGCAAAGCAACTCTCCTTAAGATATTGCATAAGTGGAATCATTTAAGCATATTTTAGTTATGATGTCATATTATGAATAACTGTTATACTACTGAAATGGCAAGGGTATGCAAATAGAAACAAATTTAATTTCAAGACGCCATTTGAATTTTTTACTTTAATGTTTTCAAAACGATGATATTGCTTTTGTGGAGGTTCTCATCAACACTGAAACAATTACCAAAAAAAACCCCAAAAATCAGTGAAATAGTTTTTGTTAAGAACAACTTCGATAACACATTTTTGCCTGGCTCTGTGCAAGACCTGTTAGCCAGCAGCTTTTTATGAGGCTGAGAAAGACCAAGAACTGACTCTGCCACCCAGCGTGGCTGCATTTAGGCTGACATCACTGCTGCTGTTACAGTTCACAGAGCCTTATTCGGATGGCTGGCTTAGATAACAAGAGTGGTAATTTGGAAATTTTTTGGAGGGCCTTTGACCATGTGGAGTTTCGTAATGCAGCAGGTACTTTGTTTGGAGCAGCTGAGATGGCTCGTTAAAGCCCAGCTTAGCGCTCTCTGCAGGAATCACCGTTCCCACAATGTTGCCATCCCTTCCTCTGATTGAATGCAGTGAGAAAAGCTATATGGCATTTGCTCACTATGATTTCTTGTATTTTCCTTCTTTCTCTTCTATTACCTGTGGCTGTTAGAGTGGAAGGGGTTCTGGGTCATCAAAAACAGTTTCTTGTTTTGGCAGGCAAATATATGGAGCTATTTTTCAGGCTTATCGTACTTCCTCTACTTGTTGTTGCCCTCATCTTGCATGTCTGTCCGAAATGAAAATGCCCATGAAAAATTGAAATGTTTCATTTCAGCTTAAAAAAAAGAATTAATACAAGAGATGACACAATTCACAGAGTCTTGTATTTGAAATAGTTGGAAGAGATTTTTTGTTTTGTTTTGATTTTTGTTCTTTTACCCAGAAAGTGCTGTTCCCCTAATTCTGGCCAACTCTGTGTAAAAGGAACTAGGCCTTAAGCCTTATTGTTTCTAAGACTATTCATATTAGACATATAACTAATGATTAGAAATTGTTTTAGATATGATTAATAGAATCCAGGTGCTTATAAGATAATATGCATAAGCTAATTATTTGTCCTGTGTGTCTCCCCCTCCATGGCTGGCTTGAAACCCAGTCAAGCTGAATCAACAGAAGAAGGATCATACATTTTAGACCTAAGACATGGGAGTAAGTGATTAACTGTAGAACAAGATAAATTAATAGAATAGCCTGAGTGATTTTCAGAAATTCAAAGGTAATCTTTGATGTGTAAGAAGATAAGTGATTGTGGTGACCAAAGACCTTCTGCCTACGACCACTAACTTCAGAAGAACTGGGACACGAGAATTGATGAGATAAGATGAATGATAACGACATGGGAACAGAGACTGACTGGAAAATTACAAAGACTTTGAACTGGGACAATGGGTGGTAAAAAGGTATATAAGATTGGGAAATTTTTGGAAGGTTGCCATCCACTGTGGTGGTGGCCCAACTCTGAGTTGTTAATAAAGCAAACCCAGAGAAACCCACATTTGAAAAATCTTTAACGCTCTGCTTATACCTGGTATTGGGTAGACCCCCATTTCTCTCTTTCCTTCTATGTTCTTCTACTCCTAGTTCTTTGATATCTTCCTTCCAGTAAGTAGCAGAATAGGAATTGCTTTGTACTTGGATACTGATGGTGAAAATTGCTCTACAGCTTTCATTCGATCTCCGTAGGCATGGAACATTAAAGGCAAAAACTGTGGTGTATGCTCATTGTAACATAATGGAGTTCTCTGTGTTGATTTGTAGCATGATCCAGCTTACATTTAAATCTGTGAGAAACATTTCACTGTATTGGGACTCAGGCTAAATCTTTGTGCTCCTTCAAGGAATTCAGAACTAAGGTTATAATTCAGTCTAACTGTGGTTAGCCATATGCCTTAAAATGAAGCCTATTATGTGGTTTAAGATGGGATAGCACTGAAAGCTAGTTACCAGACTTCCCAGCTGACTTCCCTGCATCCTTTTGCCATGTTAAATGTATCAAATCACTGGCGCAACCTGATTTTTTCTTTCCTCTCCTTGCTCACTAGTGTCTGACTAGAGTGCTGTACAGTCTCTGGAGAGTTTTCTGTCCACAGGTGGCTTGTGGAATATGGATTTGTTGTTCTGATTTTGTACCACTGGCTATCTGAAAGTGGTGTAAGAAGACAATAGGTCTAAAAGATGGGGTGGAAATATAAGGGTGATCTAGTTTTTTCATAAGTTCTTGCATCTTGTGCATTTAAGACTATTCTGAAGTTGCACAGCTTTTGCATATAATGAGAATCACAGCCTCCTGTAACTGCAGTTAGTTGCACAACTGAGCTGACTAATCCCTGTAATCCAGTCTAGTGCAATATTTATTGAGAATTATTTCCCCACTGAGGTGGGGCTACTGATTGTATCGCTCAGGCCCTTTTTTCTGAATTGGTCCTCTCTTTGCCTTTTTTTTTTTGGAGGGCTGGAAAGGGGCAGAGATGCCCTTTAATAATGTAATTTACCCAGGAAAAAACTTTGCAGCTGAGATGAGGATATCTCAACTATCAAACCATGAGCATTTTGAAGATGTAAAATACCTGTAGGGTTTTTGCACTTTGTAAATTAGGAATAAGGGAACCCTGTGATGGCTTCAAGATCCATTGCTGCTAGTGATGAATTCACTTTATCACTGGAAACCAGTAGTTGCATATACTAGCATATAGCAATCATCTTTAGCTATGCAATTTTCTCTCAAGTTGTATTATTTTGAATATTATCTTTCATTCCCTAATGCATTTCCCCATGATTTTAGCTGTGCTGTAATTAGAATTGCTAGGGTTAGACACTAATATTTATAACAGAGATCAGCTTGAAATCCCATTCTGAAATAGGATGAGGTATTCACATATAATTCTAGCAATCTGGTATATATCAGCTCCAGAAGACTGACTTTATGTTCAAACCGTTTGCCTCTGTCAAAAAAATTTCAGGTACTTGCAGAAAACTTGTAAAGCTGTTGACTGTGAAGATCATATTTTTTGTGTAAGCAGGTTGGAAGCAAGACTCCAAAATGTAATGTTGCCCCAAGGTTTCTTAACCACTTAGACTTGTACAATTCACAATGTGCTCACCTTCTGGGGATCTCAGCTGTAGAAAGCAATCTCTCAGTATCAAAAAATGGGGGTTTAGTGGACTGTTATATATAGTAAGTTTTCTTTGTTTGCTTGTTTTATGGTTATTTTCTAAGGATTGACATATCTATCTATCTATCTATCTATCTCAATATGGCTGCTGTTCTGCCCACTGCCAAATCCAAATCTGAGTACAAATGACAAAGATGTGCCACGGAGAAAAGCAAAATACTGATAAGTAAGTAAAGCAGTCTCTGCATCTCCACTGAACTGTGTGGATCTGAGGATTTTTTCCATTGCTGTCAATGGCAGATTGCCCTCAAAGTAGGTAGGCTTACCAGCTAGATGGGGACATTTTCTTCATCTTTTCAGGTAACACTTCATTTATACCTTTAGTTACGTACTGGTAACCTGCCTAAAATTAATGCTGTCACACCAGCTACAGAGCAAAATTTCTTGTCCGGTACATTTGGTTTATTATTCTTTCACACCAATATTTATACTTACCAAAACATTCTTTTGCAAGAAAACAATTCTGAGCCTGAAATTAGATACTCGGGTAAGAAGGATTTATTCTAAAGTTAGGATTTAGAGTTTCTTGGAAGCTCTGAAAATGATGGACCCAGACCTGAAAATTTTCTTGGGATTATCCCAGACATTTGAGCCCTTCACTCACCCTTCACCAGAGCACAGAATTCCATCCCAGTATAGGCAGAAAAAATGGCGTGTTTATATTCACTTGCAGATTCTTATATACAGGTTAGTGTTCAAAGATAGGTTACAGAAGAGCAGAAATCCCATTTTGAATTAAATTAATGACAAAATCAAATGAGAGAGAGGATTCTATGCAAGGGATATAAAAGCTCTGTTAAATTAGATATAGGTGTTGCTTACGATAGTCTGGGCACACATCGTCAGCAGCAGCTCAGGGATCAGATTTCTAATATATTTCCTCTTCCCCAAAATGACTCCGTCTGGAGTGAAGCATCACTTACTGTCCATGCTAGAGGAAAACCTGTATTTATTTAAAGCGCGAATAATGACAGTTCTCATAGCTTGTTATTCTCAGCTTAATCAAAACAGCCTGCCAAATTCATAACTGGAAATCTGGCATTAGTTTTTATCTCAACAGCTACATATCAGCCTGATGCCAAAGGTGATGTTCTTCTGAGAGACTGTATCAATTAAGTTTATCTATTAGAACGTTTAATACACAGCCAATAAATTTTAGCAGCTGTGGCCATCTTTGAAACACCATATTTTATTCCCCTACTAAAATAAAGCTTGAAAGGCAATCCACATATAAATCACTCTACCTGAGAGGCTCAGTTGCTCAGCTCTGCTTTTTCCAAGTGCTGACAAATGTCCTTGGTGGTTTCCAGGAGAGAAACTGGATTACAACTGACCACAGATAGACCTGGTCTCAGATTTACATCTCTGTGTAATGATGACCCCTGCAGAAATAGCTTTGGACAGGTAATAGGATTATCATAAGGGAATTAGAAAATTCTGTTCATTAGTTTGAGCCAATGAAATTGCAGACTAGATAGAGGTTTAAAGGATTTACTGCATAGATATAATTGGGAAGGGAGAAAAACAACTGAGCCTGAAGAAGAGATGCAGATGGCACCTTGGTATTGCAGAGCAGGGTGTAATAAAAATGCTGAAGATACATAGATGGATTATAAGCATGGTATAAGAACCCATTACTGTATGCACAAAAGCTACCCTTACAACCCTGATGGCCTTTTAAATATTTCTGAATTGTGATAAGACTCCTGTTT